>NC_080190.1:23080454-23383484 GCF_030028045.1 Hippopotamus amphibius kiboko
CCCTTGTCCCCTGCATTGGCAGATGGATTCTTAACAACTGCGCCACTTAAGAAGTCCCTGTCCATCCTTCTTATCACCTGTCACTAGGATTTAATTTTTCTGAAAAATTAATACCAACATTTTTAAGAATCGCAAAGTTCAAAACTACCACCAGGGTAGAGCACACTCTTTTTTCTGAAACATAATAAACAGTAGATAAGCAAACTAAATTGTAAACAATGCAATATTCCTATTGGATAGTAAGGCTCACTCAATATCTAATATTAATCACATCGAATCCACATCTCAAATGTGTGCCTTGACAAAATTCTTATTCATATTCTGAAGCTACGAGTCATGTTCTAATGGTCAAAGCTGAATGAGTATGAAATGCTTGGCTCTCTTTTCTGAGTTCCTATAATTACTAGTGAGAACTATTAAATTTGTAACATGAGGCACCACCTGGGTCAATCTCTTACCTGATGAAGTATCTTCTACCATATTCTCTAATGAAGATTTAGCCTCCAATTTGGAGCTTCCTGCTGTATAAGGTACTGCAATCCTTTGTTGGATGTTCTTATACTTAGAAAGCTCTTTATCTTATTGAGATGAAATTTTCTTCCCTCTGATCTTTGCCCTTTTATCTTAGTTCAGCCACACATAAGATTATTTATATTCAATGATAAAGCTCTTATTTCCAAATCATGAGAAGTCTTTGGAAAGTCTTTAAAAACTTCACATACACACATAAACAAATGTAAAAGAAGGAGATAGTGGAATATATTAGGCATAATCTCATTCTCCAAACATAACTACTCTTAACTTTTCAGTATATGTCCTTGCAAGTTTAAAAAGCAATTAGGCCTTTTCTTAATATTATACTATAATACACTTCTGTAGGTACCCCCCCCCCCACACACACATACAGTTATCAATACAGTATCATCATTTGGAGTATCAGTACATTTTCTTCTAAATGTGATTACTAAATATTTCATTGTATGGTTGTATCATAATTATCTAAAATCACTCATATAGGGCTTATTAAATAATAAAAAATATTTTATGAAATGCTGTCGTATTTTGGGTATCCAATATTCCAGTGACATTTGCTTAATTTTTTTTTTAGGATAAAATGTTGGAATTGGAATTACTGATCAAAAAATTTTTTCTCTCGATTCTTTTTAAATAGCTAGGGCATGTCACCTAAGTTTTCTATTATCTCTTAAATGAGATAAATGATTATTTTATGTATTTATCTAAGTCTGTAAAAAAAAGTTGTACTAGAGGGATCCAAGTAAAAATATTTCTGGCAGAATTCTAGATATGAATATTTAAGTTGACCCATTGAACAATTGATTGCGTCCATTAAGTGTATATATATCAAGTAGTGTCCTTAACTGTCACTGATGTTCTTCCAAGGAGACTATTATTTTATAAAGAGTCACCATCAGCCTCAACAACTAATAATTTCTATAATGGATTTTTGTCCTATTTTATAAAATTATAACAATAGAAGCATATTATTTTGAAATGCTAATATGAGAAGTTCATTTCCCTCCTTGGCTCTTCTTCCTTCCTATTGAGTACATTTCAAAATCATGTAGTTGGACAATATTGGGTCACAAAGAAAGAGAAACATAAATTTTCGTTTCAAGAGTATGATTCATGCTGGCTCCCAAAGATCACATCTAATTTTTCTCCTTCCATCTCTGAACTTCCTTAGTTCCTTGCTTCTTTCCTTTCTTCCTTCTTTCTTTTCTTCCTTCTTCCTGTCCTTCCTTCCTCCTTTTCTTCCTTCCTTCCTTTCATGGACTTGCAAACTATCTTTTTAATAATTTAATAATTAGCTGTAGAGTTTTGAGAACGGTGTTTGGAATGTACTAGGTGGAATAAGTCCGTGTTTTATTATTAGAGTTGCCTGATAATAGTGTGCATTCATTTATATTCATTATTCTTAGACTTTTATTTGTTCACTTGTTTTGGTTTTATTTAATAAAGCATTGGATATCTCCATTCTCTCATAGGAGTAGAACAAAAATCATAGACCATCAGGGTTGAAAGGGGTTATAAAGCATCTCTTCGAATGTTGGAATTTTTATTTAATATGGAGCCCAGGGATGGACTGTGGCTTGAATAAGGTCACAGGTCAGCCAGTGGTAGAGCCTGGACCAGATTCCAGGTCATTTTGATGCTTAGCTTAATGCTCTTTCTCTATCCTTTCCCCTCTTTTTTTTTTTTTTTTTTCTTAATTACTCTTGGTTAAGTCAATGATTATGAACCCTTTATTGAGTCTTCTAAAGAGTCTTTCTTTTTTCCTGTATTTCTTTTAATTTCTCCTTTTCTCTTTCCTTCACTGCAGAAACTTAGAAGGACCCAAAGAAGGCCTCAGATCCTTCCATAACAAAACCTGTGTCAATTCTTTCCTTTCAGATTTTACATACACTACTGTGTATAATAACCAAGAAGGCTATTGCCTAATTGAATCCTAGGAATGTAAGTGATCTGCAAAGTATTTAGTCAGTGCTCATTGCACATCAGGCCCTATGCTAAGTTATATCTGCACACATTGTATCCTGTAATGCAATTTTTATAACAATCCCATTAAATAAATGATATTATACCTAATTTATAGATGTGGAAAACTGAATCTTAGAGAGAAAATAAACATTTAAATTTTACAGATAATGCATGACGTACTTAAAATCTGAGCAGTCTGTCAGACTCAGAGAGGACTTGATTTCTTCTCTCTAGAGTTTGGTGTGTGTGTGTTTAAGCACATATGCCTGAGTATGTGTGTGAATGCATGTGTCTGAGTCACATATATGTGATGTTTGTGTCTGGAATGTGTGCACGTCTGCATCCATACACACACCTAAACAGGTGTGTTAGGACAAGGGAGAGACGATCTTATCATTTCAAGGGATGTGACTACTGATAAGAAAAGGAAGTGCCCTTTAAATAGTCTGAACACCTCTGGACACAAGTAGACTAATGTCTATGCTCAGTCTTTTCCAGAGGAGGAATGGCCTCTCATTTAATTTTTTTTTATAGGAATATCTATCCTTAGCCCGCAGTTTATGAGAAACATTCTGTCAGTGGGCAGTAGCATCGGCTCACTATAATTAATCTCTTTCTCACCACACACTTCTGAGAGTGGGAAATGAAAGGGCATTAAAGGGAGTACAGTTATAACCCAAGAAGCAACCACATAAAATGTTACCTTTTGGCCCAACACACTGCTCCATTCATGAGTCCTAGTCCTGCATTCTCATCTCTGCAGGGCAGGCAGGGTATATTGCTGGCTGAGACCCACTCTCCGTGATTTGGTAGGGGTATTAGCTATAACTTTGCTAAATGGTAAGAGTTGTGCCAAATGTTTTTCCTTATCTTATATGTGTTACAAGTAAGAGGAATAAAGGCAAAGAAAAGAGATGAGTTATTGGTGCAATTTAAACTTTGGCATCAGAGAGTGGAGTTTGAGTCCCCACATTGCCATGTAATAACCTAGAATGAGGTTAAGTCACTTAACGTTTCTGGACTCAGTTCCCCCATTTGTAGCATAAGCATCACGACTCACATCTCCTGAGATTTAGGGGACTGTTGAGTGAGTTAAGTATATGTCATATAGGTGATGTAGGGACATTAGATACCTATCAATTATGGGGGATCAGTGCCATATAGATGTACAGGGTGATGTGAGGTTGAATCACAGAGACAACTAACCTAATCTGGGGAGACAAAGATATGTTCCCAGAAGAAGGACCATTTAAGTTGAGATGTGATGGGTAAGAAGAGGATTGGCTAGGTGGTGGCTATCAGGGTAGCACTGGGGCACTGTCAGGGTTTTCAGGTTCTCCAGGCAGAAAGACTTTAATTTAACAATAAATGCATGGGTTTCATTGTATCAAATATGAAAGGCAAAACAAATATTGGGTTGGCCAAAAAGTTCATTCGGGTTTTTCCCAACATCTTAATGCTAATAAATCCATCGCCAGGATTCTTTTCATAGCTGTTTGTGGTGGGTCCTAAGTGAGGAACCGAGGTCCTTAGTCCTACAGCCTGTGAGGAACTCAAGGCTGATGATGACCATGAGAGTGAGATTGGAAGGGGACCTGCCTCGGGTGAACCTTAAGAGAACCGTAGTCCCAGCCCGCAGCCGGCTTGCAGACTTAGGAAATACCTTGAACCAGAGGGTCCTAGATAAACCATATCCATATTCTTGTTCCATAGAAACCTTGAGAAAATTGCTCACTGTTCCTTTACGTTGCTGGCTAAGGGGAAGTTATGCAGCAGTAGATGCTTAATACACTATTCATTGCTGGGATCAAGACATACTCTGCCTTGTTTTTAAAATGTCTTCTTTTGAAGTGTTTGTGCAATGCCTGAGAAAGAATATCAAGAAATTTCACCTCATAATTTTTCTTAGCAAAGACAGATATGTGTGTGTATATATATATATATATATATATATATATATATATAAAACATTAACCACACAACTTGAGACTTTTGGCTTTTTCATAGTCCTGGATGTCTGAATAGAGTCACAGAAGTCTGCTGAGGGTGATTGACAAGGTAGCATCCAGTGATTCAGAAATTATGCCTTAGCATTGATAATGCGTCATGTTCAAACAAGGTCCTTGGGGATTCTCAGGCCTGTGGTGTTCTGCATGTGGTGTGCTGCAAGAATATGAGCAGATCAGAAGCCACCACCAGGAGAAGAGTAGAAGATGCTGCCATGTCAGTCTCAACAAAGTCTTTTCTACCACTGCGGCTCCAGAAGGTGTCCTTGGATGCCACACATTGTTCCCAGTGAGCCTGTTTCCCTGGCTTCCTTTTGTTATAGAGTCCCAAAAGAACAGAGAGGAGACTTGTAATCTCCTGGAGGCCTGTGGCAGCTTTTATGTTAATAACTAAGGAGACCCTTTTCCATTGAGGATTTCTGATGCTTCTCATGCTCTCTGCCTCCCACTTCTCTAAGGGGAAAATATACTGCCCTTAGAGTCCACAGGTTTTTTTTTTTTCAAAACAACAAAAAGATTTGTTTGCAACTTAGCCCAGTCCGCATCACTTCATTGCTGGATAGGAGTAGAAAAGATTGGTATGTGGGGGGTGGGAGTGAGTAAAGAATATAGATTAAAATAAGCGAGCTGATAATTGTTGAGGGTGAGTTAAGGTATGTAGAAGTTCATCATCATTCTCTTCTTTTCTGGATAACCTTGAAATATTCCATAATTACAATATTAAAACAAAAAGAAAGAAAACAAAACTCTTGGTATGTACCCTCAATGACCGTGGAAGAAGCAGGAAATTTGCGCAGGCTTGACTTTTCTTCTCTGTACACATTTTGTATATTTGTGTCTAGAAATAGCCTATCCTCATTCTTGCCTTAATTTCTGCCAGGACATGTTGCTGGGTATATGTTTTTTAAAGCAGCTCTAAGAATATGCTTGGCAGCAGTATTTTCCCTTTAGAGAATGTTTCCCATTAGAATCAACAGTGAATGTGGACTGTGGACTATTTTTTTATGCATTTCTAAGACAGTATACCACTAGTCCAAAGGCATGCGTGTATGTGTGTGTGTGTGTATGTGTGTTTGTGTGTTTATACACACACATATATATTCTAATGGTATTTCTTTTTGTCTAGTACCATGGTCTGAGCTGAATCCATAGGTGCTGAGTTAATATGACTTTGCCTAGATCTTATGTTTGCTAAGTGTTGTCTTATTGAATCCTCACAACAATGCTCTGAAGACTCTATTATTGTTAATTCCATCTTATAGATGTATGAAATGGTCTGGTGAAATGAATTCACTTGCCCATGATTTGAAAGGAGACCTATCAGAAAACTGATCAGTACACTTTAAAAAATAATTATGCCATTTCCTCAAAAGGGTTAAGTTTTCCTTTTTCCTAAAATAGGTTTTTTGTTTGGTTTCCATGCAAAAGAAAGCCAGATGAGCTCTCCTTTTTTAAAACTCTTTTCTGAAATAGAAAAGTAAAATACCCAAGGGTCTGATGGTGATTGTGCCAAAAGGATTTTTGTGACCAACAACAATACATTGGCTCAGGACATCCATCTGAAATGATGGGGAATAAACATAGGGAAGGAGAGCAGTTTATTTCAGCTCCAATCAGAATAAGAGCAAGTCGATCAATGTTTACCAAAAGAGACTTGTCTAGAACAGCACTTATTTCCTGAGTCCCATAGGTATTACAAACTGAAAGAGGAAATGAAAAGCTATTAAAATAAGTGATCCAATAGTGTTCTTTAAACAACTATCAGCACTTTGACAAAAATGAAACCCATATTCTCCCTTTCTTTTATATTCCCTAAGGTCAAACCCATGTATCTTTTTTGGCAGGTCGGCACTCAATTTGGGTAATGACTGCTAAGTCCTAAACACTACTACTTAAAAGAAAGTAGAAGTTAAAAAGAAAGGAGGAAGGAAAGGAAGAAAGGAGATGGAAGGAAGGAAGAAAGGAAGGAAGAAAGAAAGGAAAGAAAGAAAGAAAGAAAGAAAGAAAGAAAGAAAGAAAGAAAGAAAGAAAGAGCAAGAAAGAAAGAAAGAAAGAAAGAAAGAAAGAAAAAGCAAGCAAGCAAGCAAGCAAGCAAGCAAGAAAGAAAAGAAAGAAAGAAAGAAAGAAAGAAAGAAAGAAAGAAAGAAAGAAAGAAAGAAAGAAAAGAAAGAAAGAAAAAGAAAAAAATTTTTAATGTATGTGAATGTTAAGGTTACACGTCGTGATCTGTTATCGGACCTAAGGGCAGTTGAAATGTGGCTCTTAAAAAATACGGGTCAAGTATTTCATTTTAATTTAATGTGGTGGGTAAAAATGCTTAAGTGAGATTTCCAGAATTCCTCTTTTCCATTTAACCATGAACTTTAAAGGAGATGTTGCACTTCTCAGTCTTTTTTCTTGCTTATGCTTCATGGAAGTGTCTGTACAAAGGGCAAAGGGAGGAGGACAATAGAGATAAAGTAAAAAAGAAAAAAGAAGCTGTTTCTTTTTCCAATATTGTTTCTCATTGGTACCTAGAGTTACAATTGTTATTTAGTTTTATGTAGCTGGGGGCTTTGTGAAGGGGTTTTAAGGAAGACAGAGTAAAGGTTATTGTAGTGGGTGTTTTAAAAGTATGGACTGGCCAAAAAGTTTGTTCAGGTTTTACCATAAGATGTATATGAATACATCTGTGTGTGTGTGTGTGTATGTGTGTGTATTACATCTTCTTTGCCCATTCATCAGTTTATGGATGGATACATGGATGGATGTTTAGGTTGTTTCCATGTCTTGACTGTTGTGAATAGTGCTGCAGTGAACACTGGGTTGCTAACATCTTCTTAAGACCCTGATTTCAATTATTTTGGATAAATACCCAGAGGTGAATTGATGGATCATATGCTAATTCTTTTTCTAATTTTTAAAAAAACCTCCATATTGTTTTCCATGGTAGCTGTACCAATTTGCATTTTTACCAACTGTGCAAGTGTTCTAATTTCTCCACATTTTCACCAGCACTTACTTTCTTTTGTTTGCTTTTGATAATAGACATCCTGACAGGTGTGAGGTGAAATCTCCTTGTGGTTTTGATTTACATTTTCTGGAAATGAGGTGTTACTAATTCTCAGGCATAAAGTTTCACTTAACTAAGATGAATAAGTTCTAGAGATCTGCTGTACAACATTGTACCTATATTCAACAGTACTGTAGTGTACAAATGAAAATTGATTAGGAAGGCAAATTTCATGTTAAATGTTCTTACTGCAGTAAAAAAAAAAGTGCATGAAGAGATCTGGGCCATTATGTAATTAGTTTTGTATGTCTGGAGTACAAATCTTTAGCTAGGAGTTGCATTAAAGTTTTCTGGGCCTGAGCCACATGTGTCACAACTTTTACAAATAATACATCCAGTCTGTAGGAAGAGATAAGCTATATTTTTCTTCTGCGTTCTTTCCTCCTCTGCTGATTTTTGCTGGCAGTAGGAAGGGTTAATTTAAATGCTTACTTGGTGGGGCTTCCCTGGTGGCACAGTGGTTGTGAATCTGCCTGCCAATGCAGGGGACACAGGTTCGAGCCCTGGTCCGGGAAGATCCCATATGCCAAGGAGCAACTAAGCCTGTGCACCACAACCACTAAACCTGCATTCTAGAGCCCACAAGCTGCAACTATTGAGCCTGCGAGCCGCAACTATTGAGCCCATGTGCCACAACTACTGAAGCCCATGCACCTAGAGCTCCTGCTCCGCCAGCAGAGAAGCCACCACAATAGGAAGCCTGTGCACTGCAATGAGGAGTAGCCTCCGCTCTTCACAAGTACAGAAAGCCCGCACAGCAGTGAAGACCCAATGTAGCCAATAAATTAAATAAATAAGCAAATAAAATTTTTTTAAAAAATGCTTACTTGGTGCAGCAGAAAAGTCCTGAACATACAAAAGTGAAATTTGGTAAATTAAATATATGTAAAGAAGGACTAACAGTTTTAAAGAACTCTGACTTCAGTTTTCAAAGTTATGCTTGTGTGTTTTGCAATTCATTTCCCGAATTAAGGTCTTATTTCATTCTTTCAAATTTGTATGTCTCCAAGGAGACTCGAAGCAGACTATTCCCTCAAATATCTTGTCTGATTTACCCTCAGAGAAGCTCATTCACGGGGCCCATGATTTACTCAAGAGGTGATCAGTGTAGTTGCAGATTATTTGACATTCAAGCTTTTGTTTTTGTTTTGTCTGAGTTGTTCGTGACCTTGCGGTATGTTCAGCAGAAGTGGTCATGGCCCAGGAAGGAGGCGGGGACTGCACTTCAGCACTATTGACTGGGAACAAAAAGTGCTTGTGTTCTCAGGGCCTGGCAACGCCTCTGCCTAACCAAAGCTGCTATTAATTTACATCAACATACACTTGTACTTTCCATACCAGACTGAATGTAATTCTCATCATGAATCTCGCGCTGCTATATATGCTTTTGAGAATATGGTCAGCTTGAGAATTCACATGTTGACCACTAAGCAGGAGCCATTTACCCAAATGTGATCACAATGTAGTATAGACACAGATTTAACAGAATTAGGACTTGGAAAGGCTATTTACAAAATAAAATATATATATATATATATATATTGCCCAGCACTTTTACCTAACTGACCTGAAACCTCTCATTTAGGGACTTCATTCTAAATAATTACTGATAATTCTCTTATTTTCTATTATCTTGCAAAATTTGCTATAGAGCTGAATGAGCTAAAACAGGATACCCTCACTTACTATACAAATACGTGTGTGTGTGTGTGTGTGTGTCTCCAAACAGGCTGCTTTGAGAAGATCTATTAAAGGTATGTCAGTGTGGTAATTGTTAGTATTACTAGAGGACTCAGCTTTAAACTATTATAATTATACTGCATATTTTGAGGCTCCCTTTGTAAAAGAGTTTCAATCTGCTAAAGCTTAATTTCTAAAAGTAGCTTTTTAAGAATATAGCCAGGTTGTGAAACACATTAGGCACATGACAATGCATCAATCAGAAACTTGGGTGGAATATTGCACAGATCATCTGTAACCCTTAAGCTGCTTTGTGTTGTTAAAAAAAAAAAAAAAAAAAAAGCTCATCCCTTTTCTCAAGACAAGACAGCTTACTTTTCTTTGGCAGAATAAACTGATTTGTTAAAGAAAAATAGACATCTTATTGCCAGCTGTGTGAATGATTCTTAATAAATATATAAATACCCGATACTGGTCATGTGCTGGTACCCTTTAGACTGTTAATGTTCTGCAGTACACAGCTTGCACAGCGTACACAATGGTTTGGTGATCTGGTGAGTGGGAGTGGAGAGCTAATGAGAAGGCCTTCCTATTTCTACTCTCTTTAGTCCTGCCTGCTGAGAGTTGGGAGGTGTTGAACATTTGAGGTGGCATGGGTGATGCTCTGATATCTGTATCTGGCAGAGGTGGAGTTCCTGGAGGTTACAGTGGCCTCTACAGGATGCACTGAAATATTGATAAAAATATAAAACATTTCAGGCTGTATCAGATATCATCTTATGTTAGATCCAATATTAGCAAGATGAATCAAGCTTTGAGGATTAAATACTTGTGAAAGAAAGATTAAAGCTCGAGAGAAAGTTAACTAATAATTTAGTTTCTTTATTATGACAATTGGGTAAAAGTGCCCCTTTTAAATGCTATCAGCAGAATATCTCAGTCAAGTTTCCACACGAGTGGAGGTTGATGACCTACTCCCTCCTTTGAGATGAGGTCAAAATATTGGCATTTGACTTAACCAGGAGCTCCATTTCCACCATAGGAAGAAACCAAAAAGCTGGAAGTAACTGTGGTTATCCCTGGAGCTGTCCAGATCTATTACTTTCCTTTTTCTTTGGGGCATGTTGTAGGATTGCACTAGAAATCAGGTGTGGCCATTTGACTTGCTTTGCCCGATGAAATGGTAATGGAAGTACATGTGTGCTGGAGAAGGTCCTGTATCTTGGGCCTCCCATTGAAGTATACTTGAAGCAGAGCTACCAGCTAATGCATGTACGGTGAGAGAAGAATGAGTCTTAGGTCACTGAGATTTGAAGGTGGCTTCTTAGATGTTAGTGTTCATCAGAATCACCTGGAGACTCTATAAACAGATTGCTGAGCCCACCTCCAAAGTTTCTGATTTAGCTGGTTGCTATGGGGTCTGAAGGTCTCTAACAAGCTGCTAGGTGATGCCAGTGCTGCTGATCCAGGGTCCACAACTTGAAAACCACTGCCTTAAGTGCTCCTGACCCAGGCAGAGAGAGAAATTCAGATTCAGAGAGTGGGTGGGAGTGAGAGCAGAGAGGATGCCCTGGTTTACTTAACTGAACATACGTAATGAATATGTGTTGGTCTTTTATTATATAGTAAACACGGTATTTCTAGTAACAACGCTAAGAACTATGCGGCACTAATGTCATCCATTTTCCAGATGGAAAACCCCAGACTTATAAAACCTCAACTACTTCCCATGGTCCTTTCGCTAGTAATTGTCAGACATGGAATCTAAGTCTAAGGCCACCTGATATTAAAGGTTGTGTTGTTATTATTCAATTTTTCTATGAGTCAGACTGTTTAGTGGTGTTTAATCACCCAAATGATAGCTGGCTAGCATAGTATTTAGTTTTGAATATAGTCTCATTTAGTAAGATTATGTAATATGAATTACTTCTGTTTCAATATAATCATATTTCAGTAAATTACATTTCAATATAATTAGGCTCTTTCTAGATATGGTGGAGGCCAGGAAGGTGAAAAAACTTCAGTATGCTTGCACGGAATTTGTAGCATGTTAGAATAATTATCTCTAAAGAAAGGCAGATGATAAATGCTGTAGGACAAAAATAAGCAAAGGACTATGGGGGTCTAGAGCAAGAAGGGATTTCTTCCAGAAAGTGGAAGAGATCTTGTGAGCTGGACTATGTAGAGTGAGGAGTCTTTGGAGAAAAGTAGGATGGAAACAGCACATTTGGAATACTGAGCCACAATTCACCACTGAGAAAATTAGTTTGACCCATATTTTTTTAATTTAAAAATATCCCTAGGACACTCTAATTCTTCTAAAGGTTAATTAATTGATGCATTGAGTGTTATGATAAGGATTAATTGAGGTAGTGCTGGAGGAATGATGAGAAATTAAAAGTATTATGTGAATTGTCTGCTAGGTCACTATCCCCAGAGACAGCTAAATCCGATGGAGTGACAGTACCAAATTCCAAATGATATTTCTAAGTAAATTGTTTAAATCCTCATTTTAGTTGTTTTCTAATCTGAAAATGTAATAGCTAATGATTCTAGAGAGTGCATACAGATGAAAATGATTTGTACAGATTGTCATTTAAAATATGTTTCACCTCTGACTGTGCTCAGTGGAATAGCTTAGTCACTCTAAGCGGGAAAGAATTTCTTTTGAAGAAGGATGCCTAGCATCTTGTGCCTTCCATAAAATAGCTGGTCCTTGTTAAAAAGCTAACATTTGCCAGAAATAAATGGAGCTGTTTTCATGAGGCTTTATTTACACAAACATGTCACAGCGAAGTCAATGTGTAAGCTGCCTCATAAATTTGATTGGATTTTGAATTTCACTTTATAGTAATCACTTGCTTGGGGAATGTCCAAAATGTTGGTTTAAAACTGCCAATAAAGTCACTAGTTGACATCTATAAAGACATTACTGTGAGGTGCCCAGAATATTGTTTTTTAATTCACTGTTCTCCACAGTATCCCTCCCTTTGCTTCACCAACACTTCAGTGATTCTAGGTTTTGTGAACGCAGGCAGACTTTACTAAACAATTTGACCAGCACCAACCCTAGTGTGCTATCTGCAGGCCCCAGAAACTAAGTCATTAAGGGTGTGGACTCTGCATTTAGACTATTGGACCAAGATCTGCAACCCCACCTCCTACTAGGGGAGCAGCATCAGAGAATTATTCCTGTCTGAGGAAATTATGAAAGTGGATGGACTTTGGAGTCCAGACAGTCACACAAACCTTTTTTCCAAATCTGAGCCCTTCTATTTAACAGCAAGGGCATCCTTGAATGAGTTCTTTAACTTTCCTGAGGCAAGGGCTGGGAGGGCGGGGAGGAGGGGGGAGGAGGGAGGCTTATGGAAGAGACAGATGGGGAGGACCTGGAATATGGCAGGGATTCCAAGAAGATTTTGGTGCTCTGAGGATGCACTTGATAACATAAGATTAGAAGGAATGATAGGATTTTTGTGGTCATTCTGGTGGGGTTAGAAATCCATATGAAAGTTGTCCACTTCCAGATGAGTATTCCATTAAATTCTTTGCAGGATTTTCCCTTCTGAGCTGTGTTCGCTGGGTCTCTCCCAGTCACCAAGGTTTCCATCCCTGTGTGTGCTTTCCACTTAGCTACAGCATCCAACGTGAGGTTGAGGGTAACACCCTTCAGAGGGAAAGAGGAAAAGCAAGAAAAGCTCTGTGTGTGTATGTGTGTGTGTGTGTGTGTGTGTGTATAGTTTGTCTGTGTTTTGGTAAATAAAGCTGCCAGGCCTTAAGTCTTTGACTTTCCTGATAGCCAGTAGTTTTGAGTTTAGTATTTGTGGGAAGAAGTTATCAGGCATGGTAAAGAGTTCTGGTTACTTCAGTGTGTATTAGTAAAACCTATCATTTGTAGATTATTCATAGGCTATCAAAATCAAATCTTCTAAGGAGTATTTGAAGCACAAGGGAATTTCGGTGGTGGTGTGTTAGATTCTGAACATTTTCTGATTTACATTTCTGAACCGAGTATCCGTGTAAATGGCCTGATTTGATTGTGATCGCCCCTATGTATATCAGCAAATCATTGTATACTCCTTTCCCATCCTTTGAAAGGAGGTGTTAGGATATTCAGAAAGGAATACATATTATGTCCATTAACATGCCAAATTATGAGCATTGGCATCAATATTACTGAGCCCTAAGACATAGCCCATCTTTAGTTTTCAGAGTCTGCTTTAGAGGGGGTTTGCCTACTGTAGGAAACTAAGCAGTAAGATTTGGGGAGGGAGGTGGGAGGAAGGCATGAGATGAAATACCATTAGAGATCCTCTAAGTCCATGGCTTCCTTCTTTTCTTGTAACAGAGCCGGGGTATAAAAAAAACAGTCATATATAACATGAGTTAAATGGAATTTTTATTTTAATAATCACAGCACATATTGTCTATCTCCACTTTTTCACAATTGCTAAAATTTCATCACATAGTGCTTATTTTCCCATTCAAGATGTCATATTTTAAAATTTCACTTGACTTGCTAACACCTATCTGGTTCTGTCGGAGACTTGTTAACTGAAGAAGAATAAGACTTAATCCAACTTGATCCAAATGCTTGAACTGAAAAAATAAGGAAAAACACAAACAATTTTGACAAGCAGCACTGTTAGCAATGAGCTAAAATATCGGTGGATTTATTGAAAAATCCTCTGTAGAAAATTTCTGTAGAAAATAAGGTTTAGCCTTCCAAGCTTATGAGAGAAAGCTTGTCAATATTGTCCAAATTAACTCTAAAGAATGGTTGTATTTGTTGCAAAAGTATGTTTGTGATTCAAGAAACATTATATTCAACATATTTAACTTTAGCACTTGCCAGAATATTTTACATAAAATTCTGCATTAAGAATCTCCAATGTATTTCACAACAGGAACCTTTTTTCTCTTGGTCCTTATTTTAGAGCTAATCTTCAGCAAAAGACATTTGAGAAAGCTGGTTTAGATGGTTTGCTTTCATATTGATTGTTTCAGCCTAACGAGTAGGATAAGGCACATAACTAACCTTTAAAGAAAGATATTATGAAGGCTCATCATAGGGCTATAATTTGCAACTGGGTGTCTTTGTCAGAGAGAATCCTAAATGGATCAAGGGATTAAGCCTAAAAACAAAAACAAAAACAAAAAAACAGCTTTGGAATGTACTGAATATACTGTTCCTTGTTACCTATGCAGTAATTCTTCTAATAGTGCTTCTTCTTAATAGCATTTTTTTTTTAATGAGGGATGGGGGTAACAGAGCAGTGTTAATTGTAATAATTCTGTTGCCCCTTTTACAACTTCCCTTGTAGCTAAATATGGCCAGGTAACTCATTTATGGTCAATGACACAGGATGGGTACAGTGTTAGTAAATGTTGAGCATACTGAAGAAGACAGAGTTCTGAGGTACCCGGCCTTCCCATTTGTTCTTGGATTGAATGTGTTCTGTCTCCTTGTGAAGGTGAGGCAAGGACAATAAGGATGAAGATAGCAGGTCAGGATAGGTGGGAAAAATGGTTTCGTAATGGCATTATTGAGCTACTGCACTGACTGTGGAGGTGCTCATCTCCAGACTGTTGTAAATCATGAATGTCTTCACAGTAGACGTGTCTATTTCTTAGGCAGCTTAAACACTCAATATGTATATTTAAGTTATTGGTATTCCCTGATGTAAGCCACTTTATCTCATTTTCTTTATGCAGCCTCTGTTTTTCATATTTTAAGTGTTCAAAGACAGCAAGGACCTTTCTTTGAATGTTTGAACCATGACCAGGAAAGGTGATAACTTTTCCTGTTATGTGTGTACAGGAATACATATGCTGATAACGTATGCAGCATTCAAATAGTCTCTATTTTGACTTCTCTTTGTGTTTTTTGGATGAAGGCCATGCAGGCCAAAGGCCCCTAAGAAATTTACCCACGGTCCTCCAACCCACCAGAGTAGGACCTGTAATCTTTTAGTAAAAGAAAGAAATATAAAGAAAAATTAGAAAGCATCTACTGTACAATGCAGCTAATAAATTAGGGTCATCATTTACTTTAAAAAGGAATTATTATTGGTTAAAATTTTGAATTGCTTGGGACTGTTTCAAATAGGATTGTTCAACTAAGTTGTTTAGAGCCCTCTATCCCTCCAAAAGATATTCATGAGTCATTTTATGTTTTGCTTGCCTCAGTCCCGAAAAGAACTACCTCTTCAAGAAGGTTGTTTGGTTGGAGCATGGTGTTTAGAAACTAAAGTCTAGCTGTTAGGTGTTCTCATTACTACTATGGTGTCATAGCTACGAAGCCCACACAAATGCACACATATATAATTATCTCTATAGCTATTTGTGTATATATATATATATATATATGTATATTTTTAAAGTAGTTTTTAATAATCTCTGATTCCAGTCTACCAACACAAGGTTTATTTATTCTATTCTTTACTCTTTTCTTATTTTTATCTTCTTTCTCTGACAGTGAGAAACTAACTTTCATTGAATACATATAGAATTGCTAAGTCTTAAACAAATTTACCAACCAGAATACAGTTTTTGTGAGTTTTCATTATCTTAAGTCTTAACACTCTCCAATCAAAACATGGTTTGCAAAGCTGCTTAGGTCAGTTCCTTTTCTTTCTTATCCCCTTCAAAGGGGTAATATAATTCATCGGCAACACAGAATCATTTGTCACGGTCCTCACTTTATCTTGATTTTCCCTCATATCCTGGTATATAAAGAAAAATTTTCCAAATGGTGATACAAGTCTTTATCATGGAAAAAATGTCTGAAGTCATGTATTTACCACTGCAATATCCTGTAGGGCAATTCTGTCACCCCTAAAAGGCCCTTGTGCTACTCCTTTTTAGTCAATAGCCCACTGTATGCACACTGCTGACCACTATTGATCCATGTTCTAGCTGTGTGATTTCTACTGTTCTAAATTAAATCATATGGCATGTAGTCTGTTGGTTATGGTTTCTTTCACTTGGCAAAATATTTTCAAGATTTATTCATGTTATTATATATCTATCGTGTATTTCTTTACTTACCTTCTCTATCTCTTCCTATCTATCTATCTAGCTATCTAGTTTGCTATTTTTATGGTTGAGTATTATTTCATTGCTTGTGTGTACCACAGTACTTCATCATTTGTAGTATATCTGGGTTGCTTTCAGAATGTAACAATTTTGAATAAAGCTGCAATAAACATTCACATACACCTGTGTGTGTGTGTGTGTGTGTGTGTGTGTGTGTGTGTGTGTGTGTATGAGTATACATTTTCTCTTTTCTTGGGTAAATGCCTAAGAGTGGAATTGCTATTATGGTAGGTTTAAATTTTAACTATATAAGAAACTGCTATTTTTTTTTCTCCAAAGTCACTGTATTATTTTGTATTTCCACCAATGATGAATGAGAGTTTCAGTTGATTCATTTTTTCCCCAGCACATTTATGTTTCTCTAATGATTAGTCATGTTGAGCGTATCACCATATGCTTATTTACCATTCTTATGTCTTTGACAAATATCTGTCTGGATGTTTTTCTGTGTCTTATTGTGCTGTTTGTCAATTTCAGTTTGACATTTTGTTACACATTTTGGATACAAGTTCTTTGTAAAAAATATAATTTGCAAACATATTTCTTTATATTTAAAATGGGGTTCTTGTAGACAGTATATATGTAGTCTTGCTTTTCTATCCAATTTGATGATTTCTGCCTTTTATATGCTGTGTTTAGACCATTTAAATTAATATGGTTATTGAAGAAATTAACTAA
This sequence comes from Hippopotamus amphibius kiboko, assembly GCF_030028045.1. Taxonomy (NCBI): domain Eukaryota; kingdom Metazoa; phylum Chordata; class Mammalia; order Artiodactyla; family Hippopotamidae; genus Hippopotamus; species Hippopotamus amphibius. The sequence goes on from NC_080190.1 coordinate 23,097,468, forward strand.
ATTCTGACATATTGTTCATGCATGTGTTCCATTTGAGTTTATTTGTTATATTCTTTTTTCTGCCTTTTATTGAATTATTTGAATGTATTTATGATGTTGCTTTATTTCCTCTATTGGCTTATCATTAAAACATTTTAAATTTTCATAATGATTTCCTTAAGATTTATGTTATATATTTTATTCAATTAAATAATACCTTAAAATAATATTATACAGTTTTAATATGTAGTTTAAGAATCATACAACTGTATAGTCTCAAGTCTTCTCATCTTGTTTTATTGCTGTCATTTATTTTGCATATTCTTTAAGTAAACACATTCTTTACACCTAAAAATTTCCTTTAACATTTCTAAATAATCTGAATCAACCTTCAAATAATAATATGCCACTTCATGTGTAGTCCAAGGAACTTGTTACAGCATTTTTCCAAGTCCTGCCTTCCATCCTTGGTACCATTATTATCAAATTTTTACATTTACATATGTTAGAAACATAAAATGCATTATTGCTGTATTTGTGTTAAACAACCAGTTATCTTTTAGAGCAGTTAAAAGAAAAATGAGTCTTTTGTGACTTCCATTTATTCCATTTCCAACACTGGTGATTTCATTGTGTTGACCTAAGTTTCCAACCACTATTGTATTGCTCCTCCCTGAAGAATTTCCTTTAATATTTCATGTAGTATATGTCTTCTGGAAAAGAATACCCTCAATCGTGTTTTTTATTTTTCTGAAACAGTGTTTATTTTTCCTTTGCTCTTTATAGAATTCTGGTTTGATAGTTGTATTTATTTAATTCTATTTTAGCACTTTAAAGATACCATCCCATTTTCTTCCTGGTTGCATGATTTTGGACAAGAGGTCTACTCTAATTTTTATCTGTGGTCTCTTGTAATGATTTCTTTTGCTTATCTTCAAGATATTGTGTTTGTCTTTGGTTTTAAGCAATTTGAATAAGATGTGCCTAGGGGCACGTGTTTATGTGTATATGTGCGTGGGGCAAGGGGCAGTGGAAAATTTACCCTTCTTGGCACTCCTAGCTTTTTAGATTGGCAATTAATTTTTGAAAATTCTTGGCCATGACTTCTTCAAATATTTTGTGACTGTCAGACCTCTCTTCTTCATCTGGGATTCTAATGACTCATATGTTAGAGCATCTGATATTGTCATGCAACTTTTAGATGCACTGTTTTTTTTTTTAATTTTTATTTCTTAACTTTTCTTTTTCTATTTCTGAGTAATTTCAATTGATACATGTTCATAGTCAGTGATTCTTTCTTTCACACTGTTCAGTCCTGTGATGAACCTCTCAAAGACAATCCTCATCTTGGTTGTATTTTTCACTTGAAGCATTTACATTTGAGTCTTTCTTATGGTCTATCTCTGCTGAAACTACTCTTTTGATCTTACTTGCTGTCCAGCTTTTTAGAGCATTTAGCATATTAATTATAGTTATTTTGAATCACCTGCTGAATGGTTCCACTGCCTATGTTATATTGCAGTCTGGTAACAATGATTGCTTTGCCTTTTGGAAGTGTGTTGTATTTTCTTTTTCTTTGTACATCTCATAACTTGGCTGTAGTTCTGGGTCCAGGACCTATGCCTGCCCCTCCTCCAGGGGGAGCTTTTTTTCTATTTCCTTCCTCCAGCTGCAGTAGGATTTTCCTGTTGTCCTTAGGGTACTGGTGATCCCCTTTTGTGTTAATATCTTGAGGGTGATGTGACAATTGTCACAGACAATGGTGGCTTGAAACAACATGAATTTAATCACTTACAGTTCTGGATGCTACAAGTCTGATATCTAGCACAGCCAAGCTCCTCCAGGGGCTCTATGGGAAGAATCCATTTCTTTCCTCTTCCAATTTCGGGGACTGCCCTGGCATTTCTGGGCTTGTGATCACATCTCTGCCTCTATGTTCATATCACCCTCTCCTTCATATGTCCTCTCTTCTGTGTGTCTGTCTTATAAAAACATATGTTATTGCATTCAGGGCCTGCCCAGATAATCCAAGATAAGTTCCTCTTCTCAAAAATCCTTAATTACATCTTTACAATATAAGGTAATCCTCAGAAGGACTAGGGATCAGGATATGGACATATATTTGGGGGAGTGGTGCACCATTCAACACACTACATCTTATAACTCAGATAAAGGGTTTGTTCAATAGAAAAGATAGGTGAGTAGTGACCAAGTGGAGTTGTGTGCCTTACTGGTCATGGTTGCTATTTTCTCTCCCAGGTCTTTATGTACAACAGGGACATTTTCTTAAAACTTTACAATCTTTGTGTGAACACCCGTTGGGATTACTATAGAGAAAAGCAAAGAATGTGCTGACTCCTTTAGTTTCACTCAATCCCCAGGGACTTTACACTTTCTCATCCATGCACACTTGTCCTTCACCAATTTTCCAATTAAACTCTAATTACCAGAATCCACTTGTGTCTGTTCCACCTAAGCCATTGTTGCATCTTGTCTTTCCTTGAAGGTATCTCGTGTGCATATAATATGTATTATATTATATCTCATATCATATTAAAATATATAGATATATATGTATTTCCTTTACCAGTTATTTGCCTTACAATCTCAGCTCTCTGATAGAATCAAGAAAAGTTATGAACCTGCATAGGGTATCATCTTTGAGAAATATATTTTGCTAATTTACCCTTTATAAAATTACGTCTTGCTATTTCAATTTGCAAATCTCTGGTTACTAGTGAAAATGACAATGTTTCATATTTGTTTAAGTATTTGAGAATCCCACTTAAATGTTTGTTTCTGCAGAAGAAGCATGATAGGGACATTTAAAGAAGGAATGAACTAATGAGCAAGGCCATACATTTAACATTCCAGCAGTTAAACACAGGCTAAACAACTACTTGGTAGAATATGTTAAAGAGTAATTTTTTTCTATCTATCTATCTATCTATCTATTTATTTATTTATTTATTTTTGGCCACGCTGTGCAGCTTCTGGGCTTTCAGTTCCCCTACCAGGGACTGAACCTGGGTCTCACGCTGAAAGCCCGGAATCCTAACCACTATGCAACCAGGGGACTCCCCAAAGAGTAATATTTGCAATAAAGGGCGTTCAAGTCTCTTTGAATGAAAGAACTGCAAGTCTCTTTGAGTCCTGACAGTGTAGTTGTGGACAAAAGACTATATAGAAATGAACTATATCTCAAAGTGCTAAGTTCAAAGTAGAAGAGTTTTTGAGAAGTTTTTCCCCTTTTCGATGTTACCTCTGTTTCCTCATTTCACTCTGCTGTTCCTTGATCTTTCCTTCTCAGGAGCAAGAAGTTGATATTTATCTAATAGCCACTTTCAGATTAGCACCTACAAAAACATGACATTTTAGCCTAAAAGTTGCTGTTTCTCATCTCCTTTGTCTTAAGATCCTATTTTTAATTTCCAGAGGAGATTTCTCATCAATAAGTTGAAGCTCATTCCATTTTAAAGTGAAATAACTCAAAGTAGTGTCAAATAGGGGGAAAACTGTTGACTGTGAGAGATAACAGTATATTAGTCAGAAAAAAGCTAGATCTAATTGAAAATAGAATCAATTTAGCAAATTGCTGTACTAATTTCTAATGATGGCCTCATTTTAAAAGACTGCATAATACTGCATGAAAATCCTTAAGTTTTGGTTGTTTCTAGGAAACTTTGGGGAAACCACAATTAGAAAAATCTTTTTGTTTGCTTCTTTGTTTTGACTTTTCTTTTGAGGACTGTGTTGCAGAAACTTGATGTTGTTAGGGTATAAGGGTGAATATCCCTGCCAATATTCCAGGAGTCTCTCACTCCAAGTCAGAGGCCAAAATAATTGCGGCGACCATCCCAAAGGATTCATTCTAAGGAAAAGAATCACATAATGCTTCTAACTATTTCCCCTGCATTATAAATGCCAGGGTCTGGAGAAGAGGAAAGAGTCCTTCTTGGTTCCCATTTTGAGAAAAAATTGACCTTTCTCTTAAGAATTTATTTTTAAAATCTTTTGGGGCTGTTTTAGTCTAGTCAGAGATCAGTAAGGTCTATAAATCTGTCTTCCTACCTCTGAAATGTTTTAAGAAGATTAAACATCAGAAATCATCAAAAGATCTGTAGCTAAAGTGCTGACGGAATTGAATTCTTATCCTAGTTATACCACTCATCCAGTTTTCATACTGGAAACATTTCTCCATGTCTATGGGCACCAGGTTCCTCAACTATAAAATGATAGAAATAGAACTGAACAGTTGCAAGGAGAGCTACATAATTCTATGGGACAGCTGTCTTTTCTGTCTTAAAAATTGCCAAGCAAAGCAATATCATACCTTCCACAATGAGGTATTCTCAAACTTATGGAGACAGTATATGCCTTGTGCTGTACCTAATGGTCATAGGATATAGTATTTAAGGAACATGAATCATGTACATTCAAAGTAGTCCCCATTCAAGCTCCTTCACCATGTTCAGTAACTGTTCTGTCAGTCAAGACTCAGTGGATGTGAGACTGTTTGATACCTGGTACTGCTCTGACTAAGAAAAGTCAAGTCAAATAGTGTAATGGTTAATCACATGGGTTCTATAGTCATGACCTGATTTAGAATTCTAGATTCCCTCCTACTAGTCATGTGAGCTTATGCAAGTCATTTAACTTCTTGAGACTTAAATTTTCTCACCTATGAAATTATGACTATACTAAAACGACCTACTGAAGTAAATGAGAATATGAAATGAGGCCTTCTGTGATGCTTGCACTTAATGGAGGTTCAACAAAATTTAGCTATTATTTTTGCAAAACCAAACATTTTTAACTGAGTTAGGAGCCATAAAGTAGTGTTTAAAATATGACTGAAATTTTCAGATGGAGTGTAGTATTAAGGTATTTTTCCCACATTATTTCCTTTTATAAAAATAAACACTGACTCATTCTGTACTTCTACTCTTATCCTATTATGTCTTGGGGGTTTTTTAGGAATACTTTATTTCACTTAATATTTCCCTTGTAAGAAATTTAGAAACCTAAAGGGAGTGTTCTTACTGATTATTTGCTTTCCATTCTGTTAAGAGGGGACTTCTAGGTAGCCTATTCAGATTTATCAGATTGTTAAACCGAGACCTGTTGTGTATTTATTCTTCAAATGGTTATTGAGCATTTACTGTGTGTCATGTAAATTTCTAGTTGCAGTAGTGAATGGTGGGAATAGTAGGGAATCTAACTTTTCTGTAGCCTCAATGAATGAAAGGTTGCTACCTACTTTCATTCATCACTATGAATGCCAGAATTCAGATTCTCAGGACCTGATAAAGCTCTCCATGAGCTTTTTTTCCTTCCCTCTTCTTGGATTCTCCCTGTTTTTAAATTTTAGATCTCTAATCTGCACCACTCTTTGCATTTTCTTTTTCTGACCCTCTTCATGGAAGGAATGTTGCAACACATGCAATTTTTAAAAAATGAGATACTGTTTATTATACTAATAAATCCTCCTTGGGTTTACCAGGTACTCTCAGTGGGTCCAGAGAATTTATATGGAAATCAGGGCAGCACTACGTCTGTCTAATTGGACAGATGTACTCACAGACAGGAGACACTTGTCTCCTGAAATGGGAGCAGGACTGAGCAGAAGGGAAACCCCTCCTAAGCTGTTTTCATTGGTTAATTTAGGGGTGTTATTTCAGACTCCAGTCTCTTGGGACACCTCCTTGCTCCACAGGAAAGGGGAGGATATATTTTTTATCACATCCAATAAAATACTCAAATCAACCTCCCTCCCCACTGTGACACAATTAATGTCAAATTTAAGAAAAGCAGGTTGCAGATTTCCCAAAGAATGGCAGAGACCTAACTACTTTGCTGGGTAGAGGTTCTATACCCTGGTTGCATGTTAGAATTACCTGGGAAATCTTTACAAGTTCTTATGACTAGGATCCTGCCTAGGACCAATCACTGGTCATTCATCATCCTCTCATTCAATTTGAAGAGTAAGGTATAGATCTCAGTGTTAAAAATATCAGAATTTAAAACTGTTGGTTTATGTTTCCTACCATGCCTGTTTGAACAATTTTGTAACATTAACGGACCAAATTAAAGTTGTTCTGCCTTTTGTTTTGTAACATAAATATTCATACAAATGCTTAGAACTGATATGGATTTACACAAACACACGGCATAGACCAGACACAGAGAGACAAACACTAGCATGTTTAGAAAACTGCATGGCATAGATACACTCAGGCATCCAGACTCGTTCCTAGGACCTCACAAACAGGCTCATAGATGTATACACTCAGGTACAAGCAGGAACTGAGATCCCGCAGGAAAGAGATCCACAGACACAGATTCACACAAATTTAAGTACTGGTACACAGAGATACAAACAAACACGTACATATTTGGGATGCATTCAGAAGGATGTACGTATGAACTTAGTCCCATACACACAGAAAGACCATCAGAGATACTCAAAAAGAGATCAAGAAAAATCACAGGATGAAACTCATGATTTGTAAATTATGTCTCGTTTGTAAATTGTCTCAATGAAGCTGTTGAAAAATTAAGAGAATCCACTGAGATGTACATAGACATCCAGCAAACAAAGATATAAGAGCAGACACATGTATTCACAAATTCTCCCTTAGAAGTTTTTGGGTCTTTTTCATTTGTGGGTGTTTGTTTGGGTTCTTGAAGTGTCACTCTGATGTTATTTGCTGCCTCTAAGTGGATGGGCTTTTGCTGATTGCACTTGCAAAATCCTTGGCCCCTTGCCCAGGTGGGTCATATGGAAGGTATGATTGGAATTATAGCCTCCAAAGAGAGGATTATACATATTTTGCTGGAAAAGGAGATTTTACTGAAAATATTCCTTTCATGGAAACCTGAAAATTGGAGAAGCAAGTAAACTCAGGTTTGGTTGCTCACGGAGATCCAGACAGCCAAACAAACAGCCTGTAATACTGATAAGTAATATCTCTGTGGCTTTTATAATATAATAAGTACTCTTATACCTACTAACTCAATTAATCATATCAGAGCTGTTCAGTGTGATCTCATTTGATTTTCAGAGCAACCAAGTGAATAAGAATTATAAACATTTTATACTTAAAATTAATGCCAAGAAAGGCTGTGTAACATTTCTGAGGTCATCCAGCCACTAAGTTGCTTATTTGGAAGTCAAATTCATGTCCGATGGACTCTTGGCAACTGTGTGGCACGGCCTCTGCAAACACCAAGTCTGGGGTCCATCTTAGGGCTACTCCGACTTTGCAATATGAGAAAACTGAAGATCAGAGTGACTGAGTACTTTATGTCAAGCTCCCTGGGGCACACACAAGACTTGAATCTAGTATTCTGATGCCTGTTCCAGGGCTGATTTCACCAGAGAAATGAGCCTTTGGACCATTCTATGAACTATATATGAGCTAGACTAGGTGAATAGATTGAAGTTTAGGAAACATGACTGAACTGGAAGGGCAATGGTTGTGCCTTAACCATCCTTAGAAGGAGCTTGGATCCCCCTAGAAGACAATGAGGCCTCCCTAATTCTTTCTATACCCTTTGCTGCTGCTTTGAGGACTATGAAACTGCTCTCCCTGGCATTCAGGTCAATGACATTTCAATAATCTCTTGAAGAGGAGGGGCTCCCCTGGCAGTCCAGTGGTTAAGACTCCATGCTTCTACTGCTGGGGGCGTGAGTTCAATCCCTGGCCAGGGAACTAGGATCCTGCATGCTGCGAGGTATGGCCCCAAAAAACCCAGAAAACAAAACAAACAAAAAAATCTCTTGAAGGGGATTGCATCCTAGTCGCAAGAACAGAGGTATGGCCTTGACTTCAGGAAGAGGTTTTGCCTGTTTGCCATTTTCTCAGGGTCTGTATCTGGCTGGAATGAAAAGTGCTCAATAAGTGGGAAACCATCTTGATTATATTTTAGAATTTCCTCTAAATTCTCTTATCAGAATCTGATTATGAAATTCCCTGTTATTGCACAATTATTGAAGCTATATCTAGTGCTTGACCCTATATTAGACTCTGAATACAGAGTAAGAGTTCTTGTTCCCAAGGAGCATATGATTAATTGAGGGAAAAATAATGATTAAATGTTATGAAATGATTAGAAACCATTGCACCATTCTTTTCTTTTTAATGAATTTATTTATTTATTGGCTGAGTTGGATCTTTGTCACTGTGGGCAGGCTTTCTCTAGTTGCAGTGAGTGAGGGCTACTCTTTCTCCTGGTGTGCGGGCTTCTCATTGCAATGGCTTCTCTTGTTGCGGAGCGTGGGCTCTAGGCAGGCAGGCTTCAGTAGTTGTCGCACGTGGGCTCAGTAGTTGTGGCTCATGGGTTCTAGAGCACAGGCTCAGTATTTGTGGCTCACGGGCTTAGTTGCTCCAGGGCATGTGGGATCTTCCTGGACCAGGACTCGAACCATGTCCGCTGCATTGACAGGTGCATTCTTAACCACTGCACCACCAGGGAAGCCCTACCCCATCCTTAATAAGGCAAGAGTGGGTTCTTGGGGAGCATAGATATTTCAATGACTTGTGACCCTTCCTTCAATCTCAACCTTATCTGATAAAATCATATTCCTTAGTATTTAATTCCATGGGTAAGTGATTAGGAAAACAAATACTTAAAGCTCTTTAGAGAGGTAATAGTGACAAAAGGTTGAGAAACACAGCATTAGACCATATATCACAGATCTGCTTGTCATTCATTTAAACCTTTCAAATTGTTATCAACTTTATTTTTTTTAAGTTTTTTTTTTTTTGGTGTGGACCATTTTTAAAGTCTTTATTGAATTTGTTGCACTATTGCTTTTGTTTTATGTTTGGTTTTTTGGCCCCAAGGCATGTGGAATTTTATTTCCCAACCAGGGTTTGAACCCAAACCCCCCGAACTGGAAGGTAAAGTCTTAACTACTAGACTGCCAGGGAAGTCCCTCAACTTTAAATATCAACAGATTTTATATAAAGATCTAAGTTCCTAGTTTCTTTTAGAAACAAAATTCGAAGGATCTAGCAACTCTGAGTCCATAGTTCCCATGGCAATAATTGGCCAGACTTGTGTAAGCCACGTCCACCACAATCTCTAGCAGCCCCCCTTAATTATTTTTATTCTCACCCATTTCACTTATTTATGTTACTTTTCTGGATATTGTAGGTATCTATTTATATTCCCAGTATTCAGATAAAATTAGTTACAATATCAGAGACAGATGTTTTAGCAGTCTAGGGAAAGAGAAGTTAGCAAATGTTTGAGTGTTCATAGACGGCTTCATAAAGAAAGTGGGAAATAAGCTTTTTATAACAAATTAGGATTTAGTGAGGGAGTAAAGGTGGGAGGGTCCTTTAGTGGAGGGTCCATAAGAAAAGAAACAAGAGATTAATGTGAAATTAAAGTCTGATGGATGAAAGACCAGCTGTGCAAAGTAATATTTTAAACATTGAGAATAAAGTATAAAAAATTATAATTTTAAGTTTGCAAGGAATTTCCTTTTTAAGTGACATAAAAAAGGACACACCATAAAGGAGAAAGTAGATAAGGTTGAATCAGTTCAATGGAAAACATCTATTCATCTAAGGTATCATAGGGAAAAAAGCAAGCAAAATATTTTGAGAAGATATTTATGACAAAGGTAAGTATGCAGAAATTATAGAGAGCTTCTACAAATTGAAATGAAGCAAGATAACCCTCTGAAAAAAATGAGCAAAATATATGAAAATGTCATTCATAAAAGATATAAGACGACCAATGTTTACCTGAGAACATGCTCAATCTGACATGTCATCAGGGAAATGCAAATTAAAACAATACTAAGGTATTATCCCATACCCAATGATTCTCACATAAACCTAAAGTTAAGTAACTCCAAAAGGCTAAGTAAGAATGTGGCAAATTTGGAAATTTCATATAGTGTGGGCACAGCAGTTGGTATATTCTTTTGGGGGGCAACTGACAATATTTAATAAACTGTATTATTTATAGACTTTTTAACCCAGCAGTTCTGTGCTAGGTACATACTTGAAGAAATGTGCACACATGTGCAAAAGAAGATGTATGCTTAAATGCCCTTTATATTGTTGTATGTGCTGGGAAAAAATGAAAACATCTTAAATGATCCTCAGCAGCAAAAGTGATAAATATTGAGCATCTTTTCGTGTGCTTCTTGGCTATCTGTATGCCTTCTTTAGTGAAATGTCTATTTAGGTCTTCCACTCAATTTTTGATTGGGTTGTTTGTTTTTTTGATATTGGGCTGCATGAATTGTTTGTATATTTTGGAGATTAATAGTTTGTCTGTTGCTTCCTTTGCAAATATTTTCTCCCATTCTGAGGATTGTCTTTTCATCTTGTTTATGGTTTCATTTGCTGTGCAAAAGCTTTTAAGTTTAATTAGGTCCCATTTGCTTATTTTTGTTTTTATTTTCGTTACTCTAGGAGGTGGGTCATAAAAGATCTTGCTGTGATTTATGTCAAGGAGTGTTTTTCCTATGTTTTCCTCTAAGAGTTTTATAGTGTCCGGTCTTACATTTAGGTCTTTAATCCATTTTGAGTTTATTTTTGTGTATGGTGTCAGGGGTGTTTTAATTTCATTCTTTTACATGTGGTTGTCCAGTTTTCCCAGCACCACTTATTGAAGAGGCTGTTTTTTTTTCCATTGTATAGTCTTACCTCCTTTGTCATAGATTAGGTGACCACTGGTGCGTGGGTTTTTCACTGGGCTTTCTATCCTGTTCCATTGATCTTCCTTTCTATTTTTGTGCTAGTACCCTACTGTCTTTATGTATCACCTCACACTGGTCAGAATGGCCATCATCAAAAAGTCTACAAACAATAATTGCTGGAGAGGACGTGGAGAAAAGGGAACCCTCTTGCACTGTTGGTGGGAATGTAAATTGATACAGCCACTGTGGAGAACAGTATGGAAGTTCCTTAAAAATCTAAAAATAGAACTGCCATATGACCCAGCAATCCCACTTCTGGGCATATACCCTGAGAAAATCATAATTCAAAAAGTCACATGTACCCCAATGTTCACTGCAGCACAATTTACAATAGCCAGGACATGGAAACAACCTAAATGTCCATCAACAGAGGAATGGGCAAAGAAGATGTAGTACATATATATATATATATATATATATATATATATATATATAATGGAATACTACTCAGCCATAAAAAGAAATGAAATTGGGTCATTTGTAATGATGTGGATGGACCTAGAGTCTGTCATACAGAGTGAAGTAAGTCAGGAAAAAAAAAGAGAAATATTGTGTGTTAACACATATCTGTGAAATCTAGAAAAATGGTATAGATGAACCTATTTTCAGGGCAGGAATAGAAATGCAGATGTAGAGAAGAGATGTGTGGACACAACAGGGCAAAGGGAGGGTGGGATGAATTGGGAGATTAGGTTTGACATAAATATACTACCATGTGTAAAATAGATAGCTAGTGGGAACCTGTGGTATAACACAGGGAGTTCAGCTCGGTGCTCTGTGATGACCTAGATGGGTGAGTTGGAGTGGGGAGGTCCAAGAGGGAGGGGATATATGTATACATATAGCTGATTCACTTCATTACACAGCAGAAGCTAACACAACTTTGTAAAGCAATTATACTCAAATAAAAAAAAGAATAAAATTTTAAAAAGCGAAAAGTAAATTGTGATAGAATCACAAAATGAAAAGCTGTAAAATTGTTAAAATAAATGTACTAATACAACACATATCAAATTAGCTCTAAAACCTTCTAAATCAAAATACCGAGAAATATACAGTATTATAACTTTTACCAAATACAAAAACATGCAAGATAAAAGAGTGAATAACATGATTGGTGAGGAAACTGTAGGAAAAAAATAGGTTTATGTGAAGGGAGATAAGGTTGCCAACCTCTGCCCCAGGGCACACTGGGGCCTGGAGTAGGGAAGAATGTATGTGAAAAGCTTTCTTGTAGAAGATTTGGATTTTGCTATGCTTTCATTGTCTGATTGAACAACTACCGGCAAGGTTCCTTTTCAAGGCTGCTGGCTGGGGGAAGATGGCCATCATAGATTCATATGGAAGACCGTAGTTCCTAGCTTCAAAAATTTTACCTGAAGAAACAAGAGTCTTTTCAGCCAGTCCTGAGAGAAAGAATAATCAGTTGATGTTCTCTTTGGTATGGACATTCTGTAGAGGAAAATATTTGGGATCCCACAGATCATTCACTAAATTAGATCAACTTTATTCCTTGTTCAGATGCTTAAAATGACCTTCCTGTTCTTACTACCCTCCATCCATGCCTAGCTCTGCCTCTTGCATACATATACACCTTCCAAGAGCAGAGCTCTGAAAATTATACTTCCCTTTTCAGAATATCCCAGAACCTTATTATTCTCTGAATAGAGTCCAGAACGTGCATCCTCTGACTTTTTTCCCTATTAAATAGACTATGCTTTAGAGCAGTTTTTGGTTCACAGCAAAATTGAGCAGAAAGTACAGTTCCCTTATACCCCCACCCCCACAAAAGCACAGCTTACTCCACAATTAACATCCCACACCAGAGTGATACTTTTGTTACAAATTATGAACCCACATTGACACCTCATTAGCACCCAAAGTTCATAATCTGCATTAGGGTTAAGCCTTGATGTTGTATGTTCTATGGGTTTTGACAAATGTATATCACATTATTCCCCATTATGGCATCATGCAATGTAGTTTCCCTGTCCTAAAAACGCTTGGTGTTCTACCTATTAATCTCTATTCTCCAACCCCTGGCAACCACAGATATTTTTACTATTTTCGTTTTTTTTTTTCTTCTCCAGAAAGTCATATAATTGGAATTATACAGTGTGAAGACTGTTCAGATTGGATTCTTCCACTTAGTAATACTTACTTAAGTTTCCTCCTTTTCTTTTTGTGGCTTGAGAGTTCATTTCTGTTTTTACTGAATAATATTCTGTTGTCTGGAGGTACAGTAGTTTATTTATCCATTCACCTACTGAAGGGCATCTTGGTTGCTTCCAAGTTTTGACAATCGTGAATGAGGTTGCTGTAAACATCCATGTCCCGGTTTTTGTGTGGCCATAATTTCCACTCATCTGGGTAAAAACCAAGAAGCATAATTGCCTGATCGTAGGTTTAGGAGTAGGTTTAATTTTATAAGGAGCTGCCAAACTGTCTTCCAAAGTGGCTGTACCATTTTGCATTCCCACCAGCAGTGCATGAGAGGGTTCCTATTGCTCCACGTTCTCGTCAGCTTTTGGTGCTGTAAGTGTTCTGGACTTTGGCCATTCTAACAGGTGTGTAGTGATATCTTACTGTTGTTTTAATTTGCATTTCCTTTATGACAAATTATGTGGAGCATCTTTTCATATGCTTACTTGCCATCTGTATATCTCCTTTGATGAAGTGTCTGTTAAGATCTTTTGCCGATTTTTTAATCAGATTGTTCATTTTCTTATGTTGAGTTTTGAGTCCTTTGTATATCTTAGAGACAAGTCTTTTGTCAGATATGTATTTTGCAGATATTTTCTCCTAAGGAGAAAATGGCTCTTCTGGTCCTCTAGATGTTGTCTTTTGCTGAGCAGCCATTTTAAATATTAATGAAATCCAGCCTCTTAATTATTTCTTTAATGGATCATGCTTTTGGTGTTGTACAGCCTCTAATTTCTGACTGCAGCTTTACTTTCTACTCCCTCACCTATTCACCTGTCATGTCAACAGATGTTTACTGTGAACTTTGTTGTGAACACTGGGAATTGAGAGGGAACAATATGGACAAGCGTGTTGTTCTCATGGAGCTCATACACCATAGTAGTGACACCATGAACACACTGACAAGCAAATGAGAGAATTTCAGAAAATATAAGTGCTATGAAACTGGTAAAACAAAAATACACTTTAACTAGGGACATTAGACAGGGTGCTCAGGCAAGGCCATATTGCAGAGATGAAATCTGAGCTGACAAAGCAGGGTATGAAAGAGTCAGTCACTTAAACTGTGGGAGGGATGGGTCAGTCTTCTTTCCTGAGCTCTGGCGCAACTGGCCTCCTTGCCCTGAATACATGCTGTTCTTTCAGGTTACTGTGGCTTTGTACATGTCATTTTTTTTCCTTTTTTTCTTTTCTTTGAGAACTTTTATTGAGATGCAATTGACATACAATAAACTGCATATATTTAAAGTGTACAATTTGATATTTTTTATTAGTATTGTATATATGGTAAGTTCATGCTTTTTTTTTTTCCTGCATAGAGCACTTCTCCACTGATACCTGCATGTGAAAGCCCCTCTGCCTTAAATGCCACTTCCTCTAGCACATTGTACCTGACTCTCCTAATTCAATGCTATTTTTCTTGCTACTGCTGATCACCTCGGTTGGAAGGTCAGATATCTTCTTTATCCATTCATCTGTCGATGGACATTTAGGTTGCTCCCACGTCCTGGCTGTCGTAAATAGTGCTGTAATGTGGAATCTGGAAAAATGGTACAGATGAACCATTTGCAGGGCAGGAATAGAGACACAGACATAGGGAAAGGAAGTGTGGACAGCAAGGGGGAAGAGAGGCTGGTATGAATTGGAAGATTGGGATTGACATATATACACTACCAGGTATAAAACAGAAAGCTAGTAGAACCTGCTGTATCGCTCAGGGAGATCATCTTGGTTCTCTGTGTTGACCTAGATGGGTGGGACGGTGGGGGAGTGGGGGGAGAGGTCCAAGAGGGTGGGGATATATGTATACATATAGCTGCTTCACTTTGTTGTACAGCAGAAAATAACACAACATTGTAAAGCAACTATACTCCAATTAAAAAAAAAAAAACAGTTGGTGACTAGTAGGACCTTCCTAACCCCACCTTCTTATTTTGGAACTTATCTTTTGAGGGCAGAAATTCCTTATGTCTGGCACAGTCTATCAATGTGCATACACATATTAGGTGCTTATACAGTTTATATTGAATAAATGTTTGTATTCCATTAATCATTATTATTATTGACTAATATTTATCCAGAATTTATTATGTGTCAATGCTAAGAACTGCTTATACATGGTCTTATTTAGTCCTGTATGTAGCCTGTGAATTAGAGATTATGATTATTTCCACTTTATAGAAATATTTTCAGTAAAAATAGTCACTACAACAATAAGACAAGGTATTATTCTTTGGATTAGAACAATTTGGAGAAGCCCTTCTGTTTTAAAAACTTTAAACTAACCTGCCATTTCCTGTTGATCTAATGAAACAAATCAATAGTGGCCAGGGCTGACATGTTGGGTTATATCAGTTGGGCCTTCCCAGGTCATTGCAGCTCATAGGTTATGTGCAAGGTAATTTTATCGGCCTCTAGTCTTTATCGTTTCTTTGATCTTTTTTCTCCTTTTCTCTCTCCCTCTTTTTTTTTTTTTTTTTTTTGCATTGCACACTTCCGCCTTTTTCCAAAACACGGGGTGTGTATTTTTCCCTTCTGCTTGCCTTTTTTCTTGGTGTTACGGCCTGCTTTGGCCTGTGGCGCATGGGAGGAGGTGACAGGGCTCCATTTCTAAGTCTAGACCTTGAAAGACCTGGTGTATTTCCACTCACCCTCTTGTACCCATGGCATCTCCCTGAGAAGGGTTTTTCCTGAATATTTTTTACCCATTCAGTTTGGGCCCCAGAATGATCTCATGTGAATCAGGGCTGCCCCAAGTGACCATCCACCAAAGGTTGCAGCACAAAGTAGGGCAGCAGCAGCCACCACAGCTTAAAGCTGAGCCTTACCATGAGAAATAATGTGTACTCTTTCGTGTCACTGTTGGTGCTTGTTGGTTATGCAGCAATAAAATCCAGATGCCTACCTAATTTTTTTTTTATTAGGAATGGAGATAGAAGTGTTGGAGGGGAGTAGCCCCCCAAGGAGTTCATATTTTCTGTCATCACAGCCTGTTTAACCCAAGGCACAGTGTCATTTGCTTTTTCTTGGGTTTCCTTTTTCTTCCTCTAGCCTTTTTCTTTTGCCTAAGTCAGGTTTAGTAAGGATATTAATGTGAGCTACCATGCTAAAGTTTTTTGCAAAAAACATGTCACAATGTGCTGAATGAAGCCACAGAAGGAACAGCCAAGACAACAAGACAAAAAGATAGAGCTAAGAGGAAACCATTGTGGATTAAAAGGTTTGATTTGCTATCTGAGAATAGAAAAGGTGTAGGCACAGGTCACTTTCATTCATTCTCCGCCTGTGCTGGCTCTTCTGCTGGTTCCAAGTTTAGAGCTTCGGAAAGTATTTTTGGCAAAGAAAGAGACGTTCTAAGGCACTTGTATATTATAACACCTAGAGCATGTCAAGATCTTATCAGATGTTGGTCAAGTAAATGAAAAAGAGAATAAGTGAATGAATGAACAAATAAACTAACTAACAGATGAATGAATAGAAAAGAAAATTGTCCAGAGAGGTCATCAGTGGTAACAACAATACCACCAGCATTATGATTTATTACACATTTGCAGTGTAACAGGACCCACACTCAGTGTTCTTCATCATTTTCCCATCAAATCCTCAGAATGCCTTCTTCATGTAGATCCTACAAATGAGAGCATTGAGGGTTGAGTCATTAGCTCGAAATGAAATAGGTAGTAAATGCTAGGTTTGAGATGCAATTCCTAGGTTCTCTATTCCAAATAAGTCTCAGGTTTACAGAAACCTACTCTTCCAACTGCTTTTATTGTTGTTGGCTTATTCCTATTTTACAGATGAGACAATTTATGCTTAAAAAGTCATGGGAGCCTTACATAAGCCCCTTGAATGAATGACAGTGGAGAGTATGAAGATGGGGAGAACCTAGGATTCACTCTGTGGAAATAGCAAAATTAGGGGAAAGAGATGTGATTCTAAGGCTAAGGGTCCCAGGATTGGAAACAATGCCATTGCTACATTCTGAAATCAGATTTTGAGAGACACAGAAGGCTCAGCCACTGGCATTCTTTGCTCTGCCATGCTGACTCTCCTTTCCGAAGGTGAGATCTAGCTGTATTCTGCTGCTTATTTAGACTGCCTTTCTAGGAGAATGTCATTTTTTATTTTTTTAGCCATGATTCTTATGAAGAAGGGTTTTGATTTCTTCTCAACAAATATTCTTTCTTAACTTTCATCACTGCCAAGTATGCTGCTTAGTGCTTTATTCCCCTAGTCTGGGACTTCTCAACCTCTTCAACCTCATCATTAGCAACATTTGCACTCATAATTCTTCTTCTTCTCTTTCCTCCTCCTCCCCCTTCTCTCCCCCTTCTCTTCGTGCTCTTCCTTCTTTTCTTCTTCAGCGTGTGGGAGCTGCCCTGTGAATTGTAGGATGTCTAACAGCTTCACTGGACTCTCCTCAGTGTTGCAAGAACCTCCTACCTACCACTCCCCATTTGGGGGTTGTGACAACAAAACGTGTCTAGCTCAATTAAGAATTTAATTCTTAAGATTCTAGGGTGGTGGTGAAGTTAGCTCATCAGTCAATTACACCTTTCTGTGCATGAGTATCAGATTCCATCTTGAGAGCAAATGTTAATGGAATGGTGACTAGAGGAAAAGAAATAATGAAAGACCCCTGGGCAATATGGGATGGGGAGGTTTCAGGCATAAAGATATTGACAGCAAAGACTTGGAGTGACTAAGGCTAATACCTTTTTTTTTTTTTTTTACATTTTTCCTCTGCTGTTCTCTTTATAATATTTCTGTTGATTCACATGTAGGTTTTCATCATCTAATTCAGCAATGAGAATATCAAATATCCCTCATATTTAGTGTCTTTTGAGGCAATATCAAAATAAAACACAGTCCTGCATGTTAAGAAGCTCAGGGTCTTGCAATCCTTTCATAGCCCAGATCTTTTCTGGCTGATGTGGCTTTATCTCATCCTACGTCAGACAGACACATATGAAATATTTTGCCTCAAGAATTTTTAAGTACTCAGCCCTGCAAGGTCATAATTTAGGTGAAAGGCTAACAACGTTTAACCTAAAAGTGAATTGTCAACATTTTACTTTGCTTGAAAGATGGAGTGTTCAGCTATTGAACCCCCATTAAGGACTTAATTATAAGGTGCTAATAGAGTTGGGAAAGGGAAGGCTTCCATTAGTTTAACTTATAAATGGAGATTAAAGTACTGGTTTGTTGTGCTGCCTCAGGCTGTAAGTACCATGTTCATTTATGTAAAACAACAAAGTTCACAGGCTGTTAGACCATCAAAGGCCAGTAGAGTTTCTAAAGGATCTTGTCTCCCTGGGGTAATTTCCTTCACCCATCAATTCCTTCAACCATTTGCATTGACCCAAGAGCAGGATGACTGGCTGGCCCCATTTTCACTGCTGGTTATTTTTCAGGACAGACTTTCTCACATTTCATAGGTTCTGTGGGAGAAAAATGCCATTTTTGACCATAGAGATATCATTCTTTGTCCATATCACATTTCATTGATGGGTCCAATAGCCACTGGAAATGATACCCAGGAGGGAAATTCTCCTTAGGAAAAGGACGGGTGATTTGCCATTGACAATGTTTTCCTCTAGATCAGAGATACTTACTTGTGATGAATATTCTAAGACATTCCAATAAATAAAATATATTTACTATATTGTGCCCTATATGCTTTATTCTTCATATTCCTTTATATTTTTCATCACATTTTCTTAAACATTTTTACATTTTCTCTTTCATGTAGAATCATGAGGTTTGCTTATCAGGTGTTATCTTCATTTCATAGATGAGGAAACTGGAGCTCAGAAGGGTTAAGTGACTTGCCCTGCTTTAGTCACTCACTCCCATTTATCCCTCAAATGATGGCCAGAAGGATTGTATTAGTTTCCTGGGGCTTCCCTAACAAAGTATCCAAAGTACCACTAACTAGGTGGCTTATAAAAACTGAAATTTATTGTCTTATAGTTCTAGAGGCTAGAGTCTAAAATCAAGGTATTGGCATCATTGGTTCCACCTGAGGGCTGTGGAGAGGACCTGTTCAAGATCTTTGTCCTCGGCCTGTTGATGGCCTTCTTCATCTTCACATAATGTGTACATGTGATGTAATCCCTGTATATGAGCCTGTTTCCAAATATCCCCTTTTTATAAGGACATTAGTGACATTGGATTACAGCCCACCCTAATGACCTCATTTTAACATTAACTCTGTGAAGGCACTCTCTCCAAAATAATGTCTCATTCTGAGGTACTAGGAATTAATGAACACTCCAACACATGAATTTTGGGGGAAACAATTCAGTGCATAATAGAGAAGTTCATTGAAATAGATCTAATTAAACCACTCTTCACTACCTATGGAATAATGTATAAGTTTCTTACAATGAGCCACAGCCCCTTCTTTTTTTTTTTTAATTTTATTTATTTATTTATTTATTTTTATTGGCTGCATTGGGTCTTCGTTGCTGCACGCGGGCTTTTCTCTAGTTGCGGTGAGTGGGGGCTACTCTTCGTTGTGGTGCTCAGGCTTGTCATTGCAGTGGCTTCTCTTGTTGCACAGCATGGGCTCCAGGCATGCGGGCTTCAATAGTTGTGGCATGTGGGGCACGGGCTTAGTTGCTCCATGGCATGTGGGATCTTCCTGGCCCAGGGCTCAAACCCTTGTCCCCTGCATTGACAGGCAGATTCTTAACCACTGTGCCACCAGGGAAGCCCCACAAGCTCCTTCATGATGTGGTCCTTGTTTCTAGCCTCAACCTAATCTCTTTTTCTTTTTTTTTCTATGCATAGATTTTTTTTTTTAATTGACGTATAGTTGATTTACAGTGCTGTGTTAGTCTCAGGTGTACAGCAAAATGATTCAGTTATACATATATATATTTTTTTCAAATTCTTTTCCCTTATAGGTTATTATAAAATATTGAGTACAGTTCCCTGTGCTATACAGTAGGTCTTTGTTGATTATCTATTTTATATATAGTAGTGTGTATATGTTAATCCCAAACTCCTAATTTATCACCCCCTTTCCCCTTTCATAACCATAAGTTTGTTTTCTATGTCTGTTTCTGTTTTGTATGTAAGTTCATTTGTATCATTCTTTTTTTAGATTACACATATAAGGGATATCATATGATATTTGTTTTTCCCTGTCTGGCTTACTTCACTTAGTAGATAATCTCTAGTTCCATCCATGCTGCTGTAAATTCAGCCTGATCTCTTACTACTGCACAGCAGGGACTCTAGCCATGCTGAACTACTTGGTAAAAATAACTCATTCTTATCAAGTGCTTAAAGGCACTCAGCTAAGTGCTCACATGTGTGCATAATGTAAATATATTATGCGGATCCTGTTATTACCACCATATTGTGGATTCATTTATTCATTAACTCATTCAATCATTTATTTATTCAAAATAGTATTTGGATGCCTGTTATTATGAAGCTTTATTCAAGGTGTTAGGGGTACCACTGCCAATAAAATGGGAAAAAATAATCTCTAGCCTCACAAACATATTCTAGTGAAAGAAAACAGATAATAATAAATTAAAACATTATATAATATGTTAAACAACAGGAAGTGCTGTAGAGAAAAATGGGACAGGGATTAAGGTGCTCCAGGGGCAAGATGCAAATTTTAAAAATTATATGCAATAATTTTCTACTTATGGGAGGGTTGAAAAAAACAACAACTCTGTATCCAGAATCCAGAAATATTTTTCTGAAATAATTTTCAATAGTGTAAAGAAGCTTCAAGAAAAATACAAAAAGTCATGTATCCACGCAATCCAGAATTCCCTATTATTCGTCAGCATTTACTCAGTCTTTCTCCTCTCTCTTTCTCTCTCTCTGAAGTTCCATATTTCACACACGTATGATACTATAACATTCTTCTTGCCGGATCATACTGTTGATAACTTTTAAATAAAATACATTTGTTACTTCAACAAATTAGTATTCTTAAGAGTTTTTATTAGAGTAATATTAATCTTATCTTAACAAGAACTTGGCTATGCTTTTACCTTATACATCAACATGAAAGTTCAATTATTTTTCAAATTATTGAGCACTGCACTCTGCTCTTACAAATTAGATGCTAATTAATGCTCCTTCACTTGCTCATTTATTTGGAATCTTCTTTTTTTTCCCTGTCAGGCCAATGAAACTATGTAAATTCCATTAATTGTTTTTACTAACTCACTAAATAGGTTGTAGAACAAAGTAGTAATTTTGAAAATTATAGCTATCCAACACCACATTTGAAAAAGTTGCAATATTCTAAAGGATGTTGTTAACTAGACAGTAATTAAAAATTGCAAGGAGAATGCTTAGCAGCAAGATTTGTGATAATTTTAATGAATTTCTGAAATAAGATTAACAGATTCTTTAAAGGACATGTCTAACCTTGAAATTCCATGAAATTGCAACCAGTGAAATAGTGGAGAGCAATATATCATTAAGCATGTTTTCATATGGGGAGTATTAGAGGATATCTAAAATGTTTGAACATATTTAGAGTAATTAAATTTTGAATATACAATACCTGTATTTCATAGTTTTAATACTCTAAAGTTGTTTTATTCAAATTTTATAGATGAGACAACTGAGCCCTGGGGCTATTCAGTAATTTATGCTCCTCTAACGGGGACATTCCAGGCAGAGGGACACATGTGAAAATGTGAAGCCAAAGGGACATGGGGGTGGGTAATAAATCCCTGCCTGGTTTGTAAGGATGTGGGGGGAAATGGTCTGAGCTGAAGTCCATGGGGTAGGAAGGATGGCGCCTGCAAGGTTTTCTAGGAAATGTTGAGGATCTGGGGCTTCAACCATTGTGTTTTGAAAATATCACTCTTGCCACACTGAAGAATGGCTTGGGTGTGATGAGTGGGTGACAAAATGCAAGGCAACTGCAAAAGTCCTAGGGAGATGATGATGATGATGATGATGATGATGTCAGTGATGGCGGTGATAGTGGTGGTGATGATGTTGATAGTGATGGTGATGATGGTGGTGGGGATGATGCTGATGATGACGATGATGGTGGTGCTGGTGATGAAGTTGATGGTGATGATGATGATAGTGATGGTGGTGATGGTGATGGTGATGATGATAGTGATGGTGATGATGGTGGTGATGATGATGATGATGATGATGGTGGTGGTGCTGGTGATGAAGCTGATGGTGATGATGATGATAGTTACAGTGATGGTGGTGGTGAAGGTGATGATGATGATGTCAATGATGATGATTGCGTGGACTGTGGAAAAGGAGGGCTCGTTTGTGAACGATTTTAAAAGGAATGGGTGATAGGGATCACACATTGATTGCCGGGAAGATTGATGATGAGGGAAAGAGAGACGTCAGAGTGATGGCCAGGTTTTTAGAACTGTTCAACTGTGTGGAAGATGACAGAGGGCACTGGAGAAAGAGAAATGAGAAGATAATTTCTGAGTTTGTCTTAGGACATGAAACTTTAAACTGAGACATGTAGAAAGGTATTTGAATGTACAGATAAGGAGTTCACGGGAGATGGCTGGACTTCGAATGTAAGTTTGAAAACAAAAGTAAGGAACATTTTAAAAGTTTAGTGTTTCTCGAGGAGTTTCTCAGACTACTCATGTCAGAAACTCTTTGCATATCTATTTCATACCTCAGTAGTTTTCAGGCTTTAATATGTGCCAGAGTCACCTAGGTACAGTCTAATAAGGAAGATGGAAGCTCTGAATTCCCAATACTTGAGTTTGAATCAGCTTGGACACTTTCTAGAATAAACTTGTACAACTTAGCCTCTGTGCTTCACTTTTTTTCTCTGTAAAAATGGAGAAAATGCTTACCTCATTGGGTTTATTGAAGATTACATAAGAAAATAATAAGTTGGTTTATATAAAGTTCTTAGAACACTTAGCAGCACTTAGCAAATGGTTTAAAAAGACTATGTTAGCCATTATCATGGTCTAGATAACTTATTAAAATGCAGATTCATGAACCCTCAACTCAGGATTTTGATGTAAATGTCAAGTTATTGGATAGTGTGGTATTTCAATGTGGTTTTGGTTGTGTTTTGAATTGGAGACAGAGGATGAATTGGAATTCAGTCGTTCTGGCCAGGATAATTCTGGACCCTACCACACTTATTAAATTACGACATCTTTGTTCACAGGCCAGGAAATCTGTGTTTTTAAATAAACATACAAAGTCTTGGTGGTGCTGATCTACAGGCATGCTTAAGGGGGGTTATATTAGACACGCTCTTATGATTCTCATTATGTCAGGGCTGGATGTCTGCTACAATGTGCAATCCCCCTTTTACAGCAGACGTTATTTTGCTGGGAAGCGACTAGTCAGCCAGTGAGCACATTCCATAACTGATATGAATATATGACTAGTGCCAACCAAAAGATTGTAAATGGAAGTGAGGTTGCCATGGCTGGACCAAGGCTTCTAAGAAGCAGTCAAATTCTTCCCCTTTGGCTCACCTATGCAGAGAATGAGCCTTAGGTGATGCTAGAGCCATAAGATGAAAGGAATCTAGGGCATTGAATTGATGACAGGTTGCTTTGTTGTTACACGAATAAAAAAGAAAGATTACACAAATGAGAAAAAAAGTTTCTAATACGTTACTTTAGGGAAGTGTTGGCAGTTACTTCTTAGAGTAGTTGGTGTTACCATAATAATTTGTCTTGAAAGTGAGGTTTCTCCTCTATGGCAGTATTTATCAAAAACTCAACAGTATCACTCCTTCACAATCAATGTTCTGGACTCTTGTGATACAGAGAATAAAAAGATCTCTTGTTTGGTTCTTGGAACATAACTCTGCATCTGAACAATCCCAATCTTTCAGTTGTCACTGGTTGCTTTTACTTTTCTGTTGATTTAGAGCACAGTTGTTAGGAAAAAAGTGTGCATTAAGAGGAAACTTTTACATTTTTCTTAGTAGAATTTGAATATAAATTACTGACAATTGGTAGCTTTCTGTTTAGTATCACCACTCTTCTCTGTGAGCTCGGGAAACATTCCAGTGCTGTTTTTTGCCTAAAAGTAGGAGATTAGTCTGCATCTCTTCAGGCAACAAAGTGCTTGTTTTTATAAAATAAAGCAATATTGTTTGTATGTGGATCCTTACTTAAAGTAATAAAAAAAACATTGCCAAGCAGTATAAACATCAGTACTTGTGAATTATTATTCTTTTAAGAATGTTGGCTAAATTTACATATAGATTAAACTTGGAATTTATGAAATGTGATTTTCTTTCAATCTGATGGCATAATGCCACTGGTGTTTTATGGACAAGGTTCCTACAGAGAATACTCTATGTTTTTCCATGGGACTGAGGACATGGAAGACGGCATCACTGGCAGACCCCATGGCATTAAATT
The DNA here is from genome assembly GCF_030028045.1 of Hippopotamus amphibius kiboko. Lineage (NCBI taxonomy): Eukaryota > Metazoa > Chordata > Mammalia > Artiodactyla > Hippopotamidae > Hippopotamus > Hippopotamus amphibius. The sequence goes on from NC_080190.1 coordinate 23,121,753, forward strand.
GCGAATTGAATTTGAGATGTCAGAAAAAGAACACGTTGGAGGATGACCGTGACTTGGAAATTAGAACTACATGCAGCTAATGCATGTTCCTGGAAAACATAATGAAGCATCTTCCTCTTGAAAGAGGGTTTATGGCAAGCAGGTTTCATTATTGAGGCCATATGTCTGATATCAGCTTTTGATCAGCACAACTCAATTTGTTCTTTGTAGAAGCTGTCAATCTCCTTTCCTGGAGGTTTATTACACACACACACACAGACACACACACACACACACACACACACACACATACACACACACTCTTGGGTTGGTTCCTCTCTCCCACATAGCCTGATTGTGGATAGAAATGAAATGAGACCTTCATGTTTCACCTTGATTTTCAGTGCTTCACACACTAATGACTTTTACCTGCCTCTTTGGTGACAGAATCTAACTTCTTTGGCAGACCCGACAACATTAAATTGCAAATTGATTTTGAGATGCAGCGAAAAGATGTGGCAGAGTTACTGAGGACTGGAAATTAGAATGACATGGAGTTAATACATGTGACCTGAGAAACTCATAATGATCCTTCCTGCTCTCTAATGCGGATTCATGAACAGCAGGTTTAATTATGGAGGTCATATGTTTGATATCAACCTTTGATTAACACGGACTCAGCTTGTTCTCTGCATGAAGTTGCTAATCTCCTTTCCTGATAGTCTACTGTACTTGTGCTAGCACATGCACGCGAGCGTGTACACACACACACACACACACACCTCCCACACATCCTGTGGTAAAAGGGAAACCAGATCTTCATGTTTCGCCTTGATTCTTTTATGCTTTACATCCCAGTTGCTTTCCCATTGTGACTTTGGTGACAAAAACTAACTTTCTGCTTCTTTCTTTATTATGTTATTTTTTCCCCAATGGCATGTGGTTTAACATAGTTTCTGAATGATCATTTTTTTCTTGAAAAAACTACTGTCGTAGAACGCACACATTTTGCGCTCTTCCTACTTCTCCCACTGCTCTCTGACATTGGCTTTGTTCATTTTTCTTTCCAAATGATATTTTCCTCAACTATTAAAAGGGCATCTGTAACAAATTGGAATATGGATCTTCTCGAATCGTTGGGATGATGAAACAATATCATTATGTCTTTTTCTAAGTCTGTGTCTGTTACTTTTACCACTGTCATTTAATTGGTGAGAGAAGTAGGGATGGATGTTGTTTTTTCTTATGGAGGTACTTTTCTACCAGCAACCAGCTTAAACTCCCCAAACGGACAGTGGGAATAGGAGTTAGGGTCTGTGGGAGAAAGGAACAGGAATTGACCAGCCAGTCATGCACAGGATATTATCAAATCAAACAGCGAGTTTTGATTACTATGATTTCTCAAAATACAGTTCCCAGCCCAGCAGACTCACCTTGGCAAATACTGAGATTCTTAGACCTGACACTAGACTCATAGGAAAGGAAGGTCTGGAGGTGGGTCCTGAGAAGCTGCTTTAAAAACAAGATTCCCAGGTGATCCTGGCAGTCATGTAAGTAAGAGACCCACTGACCTAGCATATACCTACTGCAGTGGTAGGTTTAAATGGGAACAAATATATCAAATTCTTAAAACAAATGTGTTTTCCATTTTGGTATATTAATGAAAATCCCTTTTCTCTTCCCCTAACCACATCCATATCCAGAGGCCTCTTTGGCTGGAACTAAACAGAAGCTGCTCTCACTCCTCCCTCAGAGCTGGGAGAGCAGTAAAACAGCTCTGCAAGGTGTGGAAGCAAGTGTGCTTTAAACCATTACAAATTCCTCTCGTAAGCAGAAAAGTTTAAGTCATGAATAAAAAAGTTAGAAAATCAACAACAACCCAGTAAGCTCTCAAAGGAGCCTTGGGCCTCTCTTTCTTAGATCCAAGAGTAGCTATGAAATTGGCAAAGTAAGTCACAGTCCTTGCAACCTGCCTCAGAATTATCGCCAGTTCCACAAAGTAGGCATGAAACAAAAGCCTTTCCTTATGGAAGAGTATTTTCTCTTATCAGTTCCAAGCCAAGAGCTACAGTTAAAACATCCAGTGACAGGACAAGAATAAAAATGGAGATGTAGAGAACGGAATTGAAGACACAGGGTTCACGGGGGGAGGGGCAATGGGGAAGCTGGAACGAAGTGAGAGAGTAGCTTTGACATATATACACCACCAAACGTAAAATAGATAGCTCGTGGGAATTTCCTGCATAACATAAAGAGACAAACTCGATGATGGGTGATGACTTAGAGGGCCAGGAGAGGGAGGGTGGGAGGGAGTCATGGGAGGGTGGGAATATGTGTATAAATACAGCTGATTCATTTTGGTGTACCTCAAAAATTGGCACAGCAGTGTAAAGCAATTATATTCCAATAAAGAGCTTAAAAAATAAAATAAAATAAAATAAATGAAAAAAAATCTTGTTTATTTTCCTCATGTTTATATGTGTTTTAACACCTGCATGATGTGATTCTCTTTCACTCCAGGGTTCACATTCATCAGTGCTGTACTATTAATTTTTGTTTTTCACTAAATTAGGAACAAGCATCACTATAGTCTATAACTTTATTTTCAATCTCCAACAGTAAAGTTTTTTGGGCAGTGAGGTTCAGAAAATACCTTCAAGTTTCTTGATTTTTCTGATGATTCTAGGCCTCTAGAGGAACTGTAAGGGAACCAGAGATTAACTAGTGTACTTGTGTGGCTAGTAGACTCACCTGAGTCATGTCACCTATATTCACTCTACCCACATCATATCTATTCTGTGTGTTTTCATGCACATATGATTTTACATATGCAGCACACACAAACACATGCAAACCCTCACTCTGTCCAGAGTATGTGGAAACTGGTGGATTATTGTGAGAAAACAAAATTTATGACTCAACTGTCTGATACTTGGTTCTATGAAATAAAAGTCTAAATTCTAATGTGCTCAGCATCATCCTAAGTCTTATTATTTCATTATCTTTTCCTGAGACTCAGTCATAAGTCTAAGATTTGTGTTGTTGGTTTTGTTTTGTTTTGTTTTGCTTCATTTTGTTTGTCTTAAACAGGGAAGGAACACTCACCAAAATGGAAATGGTGGATAGTTTTGTTTTCTCTTCCTATATTTAGTCCCTGCTACTTTATTCTTGATGACTGTCTCCCTTTCTCTAAATTCTATGAGTTAATGCTTATTGGACATTTAGTATATTCTAGTATATTCCCTGGACTGTGTAGCTTTAATCACGTTGTACTTCATCCACGTGACTATACAGAAGAGGCACCTGAATTTAGAAAAAGAAATAATGTACTCAAGGTGATAAAGCTAGTAAATGAAACCATTCATTCATTAATTCCACCAATATTTATGGCTCATTTTTTGATGTGCTGCTGTCCTTGGTCCTGAGATGTGGCAGTGAAGTAAAGGGCACAGACTCTGCCTCCTAGAACTTTCATTCTGAGGGGGAGAAACACACACACAAATGCATATATGCAGACTATAAATACTATGGAGAAAACATAAAACAACATAAAAATTAGAAGCTGGTTAGGGTGGCCTGTTAGTTTATGGGAGTGTGACAGTGACATTTGAAATAAGGGAACTGAATGATGTGAAGGAGTGAATTGTGGGTATTTGGAACATTTGAAAATCTTACTGTGGCCAATAAGTGCGTAGGATAACTTCCTTGCCCTTCCCTATATCCATTTTTCCTCTGTTCTATCCCTTATTCTAGCTATTCCATAATTTCTCTTTGTTTCCAAATTCATTATGCACTCAATTTAGAATATTCACCTGGGCCGTTCCTTTTTTTTCTACTAGAATTCTGTATGCCCCAAGTTTTGTCTGGCTGTTTTGTGCTTCTCTGTCATGGGATGTATATCCTGGTAACACAATATTCAATAGTTGTCATTTATCTGCTCTCTTTTTCCTGTTAAAGACTATGACCCATGAAGGAAATAGATATGTACCCAAAAGAATGGAAAGCAGAGTTTCAAACAGATGCTTGGACACCAGCGATCATAGCAGCATTATCACAATGAGCAAAAGGTGAAAATATCCTGTACCCCTCCTTCTTCCTCCCCCCCCCTTTTTTTTGATAACAAGAGCAGGAAAGTTGAAGCGCAGTGCCTCCCATGGGCAGCAACCCTTAGCTGGAATGCCATCATACAATTTGTAGTGTTGTTATTTTACTTTTTAAATTTTAAATGTGATACTGGCTTCTCATAGGTGGTTCTACTAAAATGTTTACATAAAAAGTATTTTAAATGGCCTGATTTAAAGAAAATATTAAGAACAATAATAATACAGATGTATTGAGGATATTGCAAGAATCAGAAAGGTGTTATAAGAATGACTGAGGTGAGTGAAAGATCACCCCTAACTGTGGGGCCTCTGAGCATCCCTGAGCTTGGTTCTGCCTGTGTCTTTGTCTGCAGTGGTATGGTTGGTATCTGTCTCTTCCTCTCTGTGTCTGTGTCTGCCCCTCCCTGTGTGCTCTGTGCCTTTATCTCTTTCTTTCTGGCCCCTGCTCCATCTTGCAACTCCTCACCTTGGTGCATCTCAGACTCTGTCTTTGCATAACTGCCCCTCCCACCATGATGCCTGGGAATAGGAGGAAGTGCTGCTTTTCTCCTGTTCCGGATAGATCCCCAATGACAAGTTCATAGCTACTTGCTTTATTTACCACCTCCGACTTTTCCCCTGAAAACTCCTGAACTTTCTCCCCTCCTTCTTTAATTTTCAGTGTGGATTCTGAGTAAGTGGATGCTGACAGGAGTTATGAAAATACAAAGGGGTAATAACCTGTATCAGAGAGGAATGCTACTTTAAACTGAAATACATTTACTGATTTACCTCTCCCACTCCTTCCAGCACACACACACATACACCCTCTTATGTTTTAGAATTTAGACCAAACCACAGTTATAGATACCACACCAGGGCGAATGGGCTGTTGTAATCTGCTAGATGATTAACTGAGTCCTCTATTGAAAAGGAGCATCAAGCCTCTTCACTTAGGGTGGGGACCTTGAGAATAGGACATGAGGGTTTTGTGTGTGTGTGTGTATGTGTACCATTTTGAAATGAAAAGACATTAATTTTTTTTCTCTCTTTTTTAAACTTTGGGATTGTATCTGCAGACAGCTCCCCAACTTCCTTCCTTCCCCATATTTAGCAATAGGGAGACAAAATGGGTTGCAGGAGAATGAGAGGACTTTGGCTTATCTAAACTCTGTTTCTACTTCCATTTCACTTTTCATCCAAAAACACCATGATAAAATTATTTTTAAAGGTATAAACTGCACAGAGGTTTACAAACCCAGGGCAGAAATGCATAGAGGCAGGATCAGGGTCAGACACAGGGCACAAAAGGTCTAAATTCTGACTTTTCCCCCAAAAGACTCATTTCCACTGAGAGTGAGAGAGAGAGAGAGAGAGAGAGAGAGAGAATAACTAATGCACAAACCGTATTCTGAATTAATCTCCAAGGAGAAGCTGTTCAAGAATCACTGCAGGCAGCTCAATGCAACACACTTTACACTTCACAGGAATCAAGACAGTCAGAAAAAGCTCTTAATGGAATGGATACCCCCTTCTCCTCCAGCAAGAATGCTGTGATGAATGATAGGAGAGTGGTCCAGGCTGCCAGGTCTGCCTTGCTTTTATCTGTTCAAGTTACATTCTGGTCTGCATCCTTCTTAATCCTTCCTCTAGCCCCACTTTAGTGAGACATATATTCCTTGGCTCTGCTTTCCCTAAATCTTGGCATTGCCATACTACACCTGACTTATGGTCCACTAATTCCAGTATTCTCTTTCTGTCAGATGATAAATGGAATGCCATATCTATCACCCTTACAGTGTTAGAGCTATGTCCTACTCATGTCTAATATCTTGTAGTCTTGTGGCTCAATGGCTCACTTATGCAGTATTTTAAAAAATGGTAGAACAATCTTCAATCAGTTTGTATTTTCAACCCGTTTTAAATCTTAGGTCAGTGTCTCTGTGGGTGAAGATGGCGTCCTTTTCCTGTCACTTGCCTTATAATTGTTTAGCTCTTGTGAATGGTCCTTGTGAATATCCCCTTTGTCAGGTAAGGGAGTGATAGGGAGAATGCTGACCTCTGAGTCAGGAGCCTGGGTTTTCTCCTCATCACCAGGTCCCTGACTTCTGAGTAATCTTGGAGGATTTCCTCACTAGTTTTGAATCTCAATTTTTTTACTTGACAAAAGGAGAAATAAGCTTTGACCTCCCTATATTACTATTATTATTATTATTGTCCCAGTTAGAAAATATGTGTGAACACTTATATTATTAGTTAATTAACTTAGTTCACATTCCATACAAAATCATTTTATTTTATAGCCATATTTTATAGTATCTTTAATAATTACATTTATCAAAGTAATACATGCCATAATAAAAAAATTCTATAGATTTACTATGAAAAGCAACAATTTCTCACCCCATTGCTTCTTGCCTATACCCTCACTCCCTGGAAAGATTTATTTGAATAATTTCTGGATTTTAATTTTAATAATTACTGTTTTTAAGTGTTTGGGTGGTTAATCCGTAGGTCTTCAGCAATATTCTTAAAACTCTGTGTGTTAATTTGTTAAATTTAGACATATTTGTCGTTATTTTTATAGTTTTCCATCTCACCTTCACAGAGCACTTCTAATTATTTTTCTATCCCAAACTTATGCCTGAAAGAGAAACCAAGTAAAAGACAAAGATGATCTTTCCTGTTCCTTTCATACATCCCGAGCTCTATAGCATTTTTGTCCCTGAATCTAGAGAGCCTTCACCTGAGAACAAAGGTCAACCTGGAAGAATCATAAATAGGTATCAAAGGAAACGTGTAGTCCATGTATGACAGATGTTAGTGGATTATTTATTTATTCAATGGTTGTACATGGAAAATCATTCAGAATCCCCTTCCTAGTCATTAATTTGCCAAAAACACAGAAAGTAGCTTGGTGTCCTACTCAGGCAAAATTTAATGGTCCTTCAGCTGCAGTGAGAGTTGCTTTGACAATAACATGTATTTTGCTCTTTGCCAGCCTCTGCCTGTAGTTTCACTAGCAGAACAATTGGACCTGGATTTCTGCAACTGTCAAAATGAATGAGATGAAGCATGAATTCCATTGCTTTATCCTGCTGCATTTTCGGTTGATTTTCTAAAGTAATTATTCACAAGATGTAGCACTTCGCTTTGTTTCTCCATGGTGGTGGATGAAGACTCATTATAAATCAATACCCTGTTCTTATCTAGAATTACATAGGAAGAGAGCCCTGAAGATGGTTGGAGATGTTTGCGAGGCAGGGAGATTCCTTAAAAGGAAAAGTAAAAAGAACTGCTTAGCATGTAGTGGAAAAGTTTCAGGAGAAATGATGCCAAGGAATATAAATTAAGGACAATATGAAGAGAGCCATTAGGATACCCCTGTTTGCTGATGAGTAATAACTATGAAAAATAATTTTTGATAAGAGTAAAGCAGTGTTTTGGGCACAACATGTAATCTGTAAGAATCCTGGTCCATGTGGCTAGTTACAAAAGTTATTTTTACCAAAGTAAATAATAATAATAGTAATAGGTAAGAAGAGAATGGAAATTGCAAGGTAAATTGGTACAAAATGTTCCTCCTCTGTTACCACGTTATAAAACTACTACAGTGATAAAGACCCACTTTCTCACTGATATTAGAAATGATATCAGCAAACAGTGGCACATAACATGACCATAAGGAAGCAAATATTATAAAATAATGATAATGCCACCTAAGCTGTGTTTTTAGATTTTCAATACACTTTGACATTTTTTCCCTCAGTTTGAACCTCCAGACACTCTGTGAAGTAACGTGGCAGGTAACAGTGTTCCTGCTTTACAGATGAGGAGGCACCTGAGGCTCACAGGATAGGTATGACTTGCCCCAAATCAGATGGGCGGTCAGCAGCTGAGCCTGGACTTAACCCTGCTTCTCTTTAACTCTAAACCTTCTAATTGAGTGAGAGGAGACGCAAACCAATTTCTCATTAATTTTAAGTTCCATAAAATTTCATTGAGAGTCAAAGCTTTTGAAAAAAAAAAAAGTCGTTTTCCTTAAACCTAATTTTAAGTGGTATTTCTCAGCCTTTCTGTTTCACCCATTCTGTGTTCTTCTTCAAAGTCATATAAGATACCTTTCCTCCAAGAAGTCATTTATCATTCTTTTCCACTCAAATACTCCTTATACATGTCACTTCCTAGTGTTAATAAGATTCTTGTTGTCCTGAATAAAGCATAACATCATGTTAATAACAGCCCTTCCAGTAGGTTGTAAACATAATCAGACCTCAAATCAAATCTTGCTTTCCTGCTTATACGTGGTTGGTCTTCCACAATGTACCAAATTGCTCTAAACTTCAGTTTTCTTATCTGTTAAATAGTTAATTAAATATACCTCTCTGTTGTGGTTATCTGATTTTTTTGTTTGTTTTGTTTTTTTTGTTTGTTTGTTTTTGGTCTTTGGTCTTTGGTTCTTCATCAATCAGATCTATTAAGTAGAATTACTAATTAAAGATCCCATCCCGGGCCTTAGGATGTGATAAGTTGATATGTGACCGAGGACAAGCCAACCAGATGTGCAGTCCCTCGGTTGTGGTAATTGGTATGAGAATGGATATGCCACCCGAGAGAGATTAACCGATGCTGTTCCTTAGGCCTTCTTTGGTGGTATAATCATAGGTAGCTGCCTCTTGCAGCTGCATTGGTCCATCCTTCTTATCACATCGAAGAAACATGTCTATGGGATAGGAAAGTGAGACTAAAAAGCCGAAAAAGTCAGTAAGGGAGAAGGAATGCACAAGAAATAGCTTTAATAATGCCTCAGCCATCCATTTCAGCAGAATCTTTACCTGTTAGACCTCCTCATTTAGTTATTTTTCATGTCACTATTATATTTCATTTTAGCTTAATATACCTTGAGTTGTTAGACTTTTCTCATAATTTGAAGAGTTCCGATTAAGGACAACTTGACAGGGTTACAGTGAATACTAAATGAGGTAATAAATGGAAAGTGCTTAGTATAAAATCTCACATATAGGACAATTCATTTCACTCCTACTGCTAATATTATTTTACTGATGGTGGAGAAATAGGTAATCAGCCCAAGATCAAATAGGTATAATGTTGCAATTTAGATATTTATTTCAGGTCTGCCTGTCTCCAGAGTCCATGTTCCAAGGCACTGATTGGCTGCTATACTGATTTTTTTCTGTCATCCAGAGTCAGTGATGTCAGGTAAAGAGTTAAGTGATTTTTTTCCCTTTCCCCAGGGCCTCATCATTTTCCTTATTATTCTTAGGGAGTCCAGTGTTGATGTGGCCCCATCACTAGAGAGGAATAGGCTTTCTAACCCCCAAAGAGCAGCCTTCTCTTCTTAGGCAGAAAAGCAGATTCTAAGTCCAGAATTACTCCTGATGAGTGGCTGAGACTCTGAGGCTATTTTCTTGTATGTAAACTAAATGTCAGTGCTGTTTTGGTGATGAAAATTATATGGCCTAAAATATAGTAAGGGTTTACTTGGTTTCATTTGCTTCTCTGAATGCTCATGTTTCCTAGCTTCCTGCTTTAATTCTGCTATCACTCCATTATAAACGTCTTCAGTTCCCAGTGTCTGCATTCTTTCTGCTGTGTTTTTGGTTTTGGGGTTTTTGTTTGTTTGTTATTTTGTTTTTAATTTAAACCTGTTCCCAGGAAGGGATCAGAATGTTATTCAAACTCTAGTCTGAATGTCAATCATTGCCAAAGACTTGTTACTCATTTTGTCTTTTCTGCATCCCTTCATTTTGGGTACTATGCCTCTCAGATACAATGTGATAAAGCAGGGGGGCAGCGCGTAAATGGGCTTTTCCCAATCAGGGCCATTATGGGCCTCTTTTATGAGATAGTATTAGATTCTAAGAGGGTTAGGACCTCTGTTCTTCTGAGATCACAAGAAGCCTGTGAACTTGGAAGAGGAAAGAACCTGTCAGAGAAGGAATGTATCCCAGAGGAAAGCAGGAGAGAGAGAGAGAAAGAGAGAGAGAAATAATGTATTGAAATGTATTTTTACATTTGTTAACATAAATTGAACCCCTAGATCCAGCTAGTTCTGATTTTTTTAAAGTTTTCAGTAACATAATCAAATTATTTTTTTTTCAACAAGCTTGAAATTAGGTTTCCATCACTCCAAATAGAAGCCCTGTGTTTAATATATTGACATAGACTTTTCTGGTGGATTTGCACTACATTTAAATCCTTGTCTATTATAATTGATGCAAATGTTATTTTAAATTAAAAGTCATTTCAAACATCAAACTAGTAAGGATATTTATTTGGGGGGTGCATCAAGGATTTTCACGGGACTCCTAAAATTACATCTGTAGAGGTATTAGCCCAGTCCCTTATTTTGCTGTCATTTAATCTAAGATGGCTAAGTACAAGATAAAACGGTTTGAGTAGAGTGAGAAGGCTGACTCTCCCTCAAGTAAGAGGGAATTCCTCTGCCTGACTACCTTGAGCTGGGACATTGTTTGCTTTCCTACCTTCAGACTAGAACTGCACCATCAACTCTCCAGCCTGCTGTCTGCAGATCTGGGGAACTGTCAGCCTCCATAACCATGTAAATCAGTTCCTTATAATAAACCTCTGACTCTCTGTCTTCTGTGTCTGTCTGTCTCTCTATATATTATATATATATATATGTAAAATATCAACAAGATGCATTGCACGTGGGCATGCTTCCCTGCCTGCAATAGACCTTTTACTGCTTCTGGATATGTGAGCCAAGGGTATCATGGATCCCTAAAACAAGCTTCATCTCACCACATTCAGCTTAAAAAGAGGTTCAGAATGTCAGCCTCTCCTCCACATGAACATTACTGTGACCTCCAATAGGAACTGGGACATTTAATGGCAGGGCTTCAGAGAAAAGTTCCCCTGTTTTTATTTCTGAGGTCCTTGGAAATGTCCAGGTTCTGATGCTTTGCGAGAATTTATTATCCAATTATTTATCAGATTCAAATGCCCTTCCCTATTTGCTTAGGATGGTTTCTTTTGTGATCAAAGGAACTTAATGTGTATTCTACAGTCTTCACAGCTTTTGAGCAGCTGCTGGAGATCTGAATCCAGGTGTAACTGACTCCAAGATGTGGAACTATTTCTTTTTACATCCCAAACAGTATTAATGCTACACAATTCCTCAATTAAAAATAATACTCTGTAGATACTTGGTTTGAAGAATAATATCGGCACTTTTCTGATTTATTCTTTATTAATTTTGTTGATTTAAATCAGTATATTCAATTCACGTTTAAATTTAATTTTAAATGGAAAGGAAAGATATCATAATCACTTAAGAACTTTTTGTTCTCACTTTTTCCACTTCCCAATTACCAGTAACCACATAGCTAAGTTTAAAAGACTTTCTGGAGAGTTTGAAGACTGCAGGCTTTTCTTTCCTGAGGTTTTCTAGAAAAGGTAAAATTACTCAAACAGCACAAGTAGGCGAATGTTGTGGTCCCTCCCTTCCACATCGTTCAGAATGTAGCCGGTTCTCACACAGGATTAGTTCTGCAGTATGCAGGAGTTTTACAAAAGTGACTGGTAACATTAGGCTTTTTTCTTTTTCAAAGATCATTTTACTCTTGGAATTAAAGTCACTGATCCCAGCTCACCAGCACGCACCTGCTGTTCATTGATAGCACCACGGGCATGCCTAACTCTGCTGTGAAAGCAGCTGTGTAGCCACTTCCCAAAAGATGTTTATTCTGAAATGACGTGCTAGAAGTAGAAACCTAATAGTGCAGGTTTGCTGAAACCAGCGAGTTTGCTCTTTCCCTGTTCTTGAATGGACTGTTCTGATGCTGTCACCTGTTCGTGGTTGAAGTATATTTTTTATTATATTTGAGAAAATACATATTAATGTGCTTAGTGGCAGCTTAAGAATAAATGTGCTTATCAGCATTTTACCTGAAGCTAATGGGCATGTAATTCCTAATGTGAATAATTTATTTAGAAGGATGATTATGACAAGGTGGGTTGAGCCACAGCTGTCACATGACCTTTGATAATGCCTCTTAGAGAAGTGATACCTTTTTATGTATCCATAAATGTTGCCCATTCAATTAGTAGCTCCCTGAATTATTGATCAAACACTTAAAATCACTGAAGTGTCTTGATGTCTCAGTCCTGTTGGAGGAGCCAAATTAGAGTGGTAGGATAATTAACTAGCTGTGTGACCTTCAATAAGACACTTGACCACACTGAGCCTCACTTTTTTCACTGTTAAATAAAATACCTGCCCATCCTGCCTCTAGATTACAGTGACACTTAAAGATAAGCTATATGAAAACACGTGATGAGCAGCATGCATAACATGTTTGATATTATTCACTGTATCTTTTATTTTAACATCAGAATTTAGTGAAATAGAGTGGGGTTCATTTTGTGATTTTGGAGAAAATTGATTATACATTTGTAGTAGGCATAACTATTATGCGTAGCTACTGTGTTGTTATAGATATTTTATACCCATAGATATGCAGATATTTGTAGATATTGAATATTTCATGGACAAATTATCTCACTCCAGGTTATTCTCAGTAAATTACCACCTAAAGAGCAATATGTCTTCTGAAACTGTAAACCCTTTATAATTTGAGCCACATACATGCCCAAAGTGTGTCTTGGAAAGAGCACCATTATTTTAGGGTGTTGGTCTTGATTCCCGCACTGTTTCATCATCTCAAGGGTAGAAACTATGGTATGCTTTGCATTCCAAGCAAAGAAATAAAACCACTTACATGGATGAATAGCACATATTTTGATTGTTTTATTGTCAAGGAAAAAGAAAATTTAAAAGCACCTTTAGTTTTGTTGAATGTATTTAAAACCACAAAAGTTGTATACATAGACTCATATCTGGCCTATATGGATACTAAGGATATTGATCATTTGCATCTAGGCCACACACATTAAAAAAATTGGGGAGTTTATGGAATCAAATAACTTAATTCACTTAAAAGATGAACATGTTTGAATTGAGACATTCCCTTTGATTCAAGACTCTAAGGATAAAGCTGTGCCTAGAAATCTGAGAGTGCCTGGGTCTCCTTTCTGAAAGGATCTGCAAAGAAGCTCAGAACTAGAAAACAGGGTTTCATTAGAATATGGGGGTGGGGGATATAGCTGAAGAGCTTGAGTGCATGGGTCTTATAAACAAAATAGAAAAGTCACAGAAGAGTGGCCTAGAACACTTTAATCAATGTGAGGGATCAGAGGCCCTTCATCTGGGGGTCAAGGCAGCAATGATGAGTGAGTCCAGGGAGAGCAAAAGTGCAAAATTCACCACTGAGACCACATCCATTGTCAGTTTCACAGGGAAATAATCGTAATTAAGATGCACTGAATTAGGTGAGGATGGTAGGAAGAAAGCTGGATTATTTATTTATTTTAAAATTTATTTTATTGAAGTATGGTTGATTTACTATGTTTTGTTAATTTCTGCTGTACAGCAAAGTGATTTGTAATGTATACATATTCTTTTTCATTTTCTTATATTGAATATAGTTCCCTGTGCTATACAGTAGGACCTTGTTTTTTATCCATTCTGTATATAATAGCTTGCATCTGCTAATCTCAAACTCCCAGTCCATCCCTCCTCCACCTCCCCTCCCCTTTGGCAACCACAAATCTGTTCTCTCTGTCTGTGAGTCTGTTTCTATTTCATAGATAAGTTCATTTGTGTCACATTTTAGGTTTCACATATAAGTGATATCATATAGTATTTGTCTTTCTGTTTCTGATATACTTCACTTAGTATGATAATCTCTAGTTGTATCCAAGTTGCTGTAAATAGTATTATTTCATTCTTTTTTACGGCTGAGTAGTATTCCTTTGTATATACGTACTACATCTTCTTTATCCATTCATCTGTCAGTGGACATTTAGGTTGTTTCCATTTCTTGGCTATTGTGAATAGTGCTGCTATGAACATAGGGGTACATGTATCTTTTTGAATTAGAGCTTTGTCTAGATATATGCTCAGGAGTGGGATTGCTGGATCATATGTTAGCTCTATTTTTAATTTTTTGAGGAACGTCCATACTGTTTTCCTTGGTGCCTGTGCCAATTTACATTCCCATTAACAGTGTAGGAGGGCTCCCTTTTCTCCACACCCTCTGCAGCATTTGTTATTTGTAGAGTTTTTAATGTTGGCCATTCAGATTGATGTGAGGTAGTACCTCATTGTAGTTTTGATTTGCATTTCTCTAAGAATTAGTGATGTTGAGTATCTTTTCATGTGCCTGTTGGCTGTCTGTATGTCTTCTTTAAAAAAAAATGTTTACTTAGGTCTCCTGCCTGTTTTTTTGATTGGGTTGTTTGTGTTTTCATTGTTGAGTTGTACAAGCTGTTTGTATATTTTGGAAATTAAGCCCTTGTTGATCACCTCATTTGCAAATAGTTTCTCCCATTCGTTAGGTTGTCTTTTTGTTTGTTTATAGTTTACTTTGCTTGTAAATTTGATTAGGTCCCATTTGTTTATTTTTGAAAAGCTGGATTATTTAAATATTTTCTTCTCTAATTCAATTTTTATATTAAAAAGGTGGGGCAGGGCTGAAAATATGTGGAGAATAGTGGACTTGAAATTGGTAAGCTGGATAAAGTAAAGAGAGAGGGATAGCAGGCATTTAGCTGATACTCCAGAAAGCCAAATGCGGAGTAAAGAGCATGTTCAGAATAAGCGGGGAGATTAGGAACTAAGAACAAAAAAATAAAACCACAATAGCCAAGAAAAAAAAGGCCTATGAATAACAATACACATACTATTAATTGAACTATTTGATAACATAAAATTTAAAATCCCATGAAGAAAAGCATATTTCTGATTTCCTACAATATATAATATACATATGATATGTGAAAAAATTACTAAACGCAGGCAGAAGCAAGAATATATGGCCCTTACTCAAGGGGAAAAATAGTCAATTAGAAAAAGTATCCAAGAAAAACCCCATATTGGAATTAGAAAACAAGGTCTTTAAAGCAACTATTGAAATGATGTTCAAGGACTCGGAGAAAATGTGGCAATAATGAATGAACTGACAGGAATTCCCAGCAAAAAGTAAAACCAGTAATTCTCTTCTAGAAAAAAAAAAAGGTACTGTTTCTTAAAGGGGGAAAAATCATTGAATGGACTGAACAATATATTTTAGAGATCAATAGAAATTATACACTGCAGAACACAGAAAAAATATTTTTAAAAATTAAATAGAGATTTAGCAAATTGTGCTATAATATTAAGCAATCTAGATAACTGGGTTCCCAGTCAGTTATGAAAGAAAGAACAAATCAGAAAAATTATTTGAGGAAAATAGATAAAATGTTCAAATTTTATAAAAATAACAAACTATGTATCCAGATCCTTGGAGTCAAAAAGTCAAAATGAATAAATACAAACATAATTTTATATAAGCACATCATAGTCTAACTGATGAAAATCAAAGATAAAGAGAAACCTTGAAAGCAATAAGATAATAATAGGTGTATTACAAAGACGGAAGAACAATATGAAAGATAGAGGACTTTCCCTCAGGAAAAAAAAATGTATAGGTGAGTTCTGTCAAATATTTAAGGAAGAAATAAAACCCATCTTATTCAAAATTTTTTTGGAAGTTAGAGGACACTTTCCAATTTGTTTTATGAGAACAAAACTGACTATTACCAAACCCTGACAAAAGTGGTTACAGTAAAGAAAATTACAAATGCCTCTCAAGAACATAGCTGCAAAAATTCTTAACAAAATATTGGCAAAATAAATCCAGCAATATATAAAAAGATACTGTATTATTATCAAGTAGGGTTTATTCTAGAAATACAAAAATCAATCTGTGTAACTCACCATATTAAGAGAATTATAAAAACAACAGCTATACAATCATCTCAATATAAGTATCAAAAAATAAAATGGATCCATGATTGGATAAATTGATAGGGAAAAATCTGTGATAAAACTCATATTGAAGGTAGAAATTATTTACAGTTATATAAGTATTCAAATATTCTGTAACTTTAGAAATGTTTACAATGTATTATTGAGAAGGGTGATTATAAGCATTTTGGAATACAATTTTTTTTTCTACATTAGGATTATTTTCTAAGAATTAACTCCAAGAAATGGAATTACTAGGTTAAAGAATCTGAATAATAATTAAGATTTTTAAGTTGATAGAATTTTTCCTATAAATATGAATCTCTAAAACTTACACATACCTAGTGAACTGAGCATGTCAAACACGACTTCCCTCTTTTATCGATGTAGAAACTGAACCTCCTAAGGGAGGTTAACTGACTTGCCCAAGATCCAATGAACAGTATGTATCAGGGGCAGACCTAGAGGAAAAATCTGCTGGTCTCAGGGTTTTTCTATAAACTGGGATAGCAAGGGGAGATGATATATTTTCATTTTGTTTTAAAAATGTTATTGATTACTTCCAGTTTTTATAGTATTTTTATGGTTAATTTTAAGATTTGGTGAATATGTCAAAAGAAGAAAGAGAAGAAATTCATTCATTGGCTTAGATATACAATCAATGAGTTAAATAAATATAAAATAAAACTTTGCTTTTACTGAATACTAAAGTATTATGTAAAGTGCTTTCTGAGTTACATCATTTTTTTCTAACTAAAATCATATGATGTTTTCACTATAAGACTTGAGAAGAAAGAAACCTAGATAAAGTAGTATAATTTCCCAATACCAGACAGTTAGTAGGTTGCAGAAATAGGATTTAAAACAAGATAGTTGAAACATCATATAAAACATTTAACTTAACCCAATATTTAACATCTTCCTACTGCCATGAAATAACACTAATAGATTAAGAATATTCCAGGATTATTAGTAATGCATTCTGAATTGTGGTTTAACTTTCACTTTATTTTCTCAACTACATGTGAGTAATAAAGTTTAATGTTAGAACAATTATAATGTTTTCTTCCTGTAATCCATCTAAGTCCATAGGATAGGTTAATGGCAAAATTTCTAATTTTTAGTAATGAGTCTAGTTGGATAACTTGCCGAAGATCACTGTATATGTCCTCATTCTTGAGCTCTGCTTGTCCAATGGTAAATGAGCTAAGGGCCCATGCCTGTGGACAGGTAGGCAACAGACATAGCCATTCAGACTGTTTCAGGAATGAATTACCATGGAACTTCACCATGACTGATAGCACTTTCCTCTCTCCTTTATTGATAGTGGGGTTTGTAACATCACTGTTCTGTGACATACCATCCATAACAGTATCAGTTATTCAGAGAGCAGGATTTTTTTTTCTCTCTTCTATTTCCAGATGGCTTCCATAATTGGTTTATTAACTTTGCAGATGTTGTAGGAAAATTTTAGGATGTAAGCCAATACTGGATCACAGGAGCCAATAAAAGAAAGCTTTTGAACATTTTATTTACTGTGAGAAAACAACTATATTATGTATGTCAATGCAGGAAGCATGGATCTTGAGGCCAGAGTACCCAATATTTTAAGAACAAGTTGATCACTAAGATAGTAAAAGTATTGTTATCTTTTAGAAGACTAGGACTTATAAGTAGTGAATTTACTAGCCAAGAATCAGATCTTCCTCTCAACAACCTTAGAGAAAAATTTTGTAATTGTAATCCCTAGTATTTTTATACCATTTTTCCTTTTATAAGTGTTTTGACAATATTCCTAAAGGAAATACAGAAAGGTAATATTATCCCCTTATTTCAGAAGGGTAAGCTGAGGTGATGTGATAAGTCAAGCTTATATACCTCTCTTGTGAATGAAGAAATGAGGTCTGAGGATCATAAATCTAGAAGCGTTATTATATACATATATTCTATATATTTGTGTGTATATGTGTACACATATCTATTATTATATATCATTACATCTCTTGGATGCAGAACCCTTGCTTGCTGTACAGGAAATAGGTATTTCTTTTCCCTCATAGGGCCCTTTCTAACACAAGGTTTAACAGAAAATCAAAAGTACTTATTTTTGTAAATTTCTTTTTCATATGACTGTACATCATTTGTAGAGGGAGGGCATTAAGTGGGAAAGAATAGAATCCTGTAAATTAGGAGAGGGACCAATTGGGAAGACCCTGATGAAGCTGGGGACAGTGAGCCCCTAAATTCTGATAAGTCTTATTTGCTAGTGGAAAAAGACTCCCCACCCCTAGTGGAAGCAGCTTCCCCACCACCAGCTGGGGTGGTTTCCTCACTCCCGGTTCTATTAGCCTCTTCACCTACAGTAGTCTTGGCCTTTCCGTGGCCATCTGAGGAAATTAACCCCACATTCCTGAGGAAACTGTAATCACTACTGAGACGATGCTGGTTCTCCTCAGGACCCACCCCGGACTCCTTTTTGCCTCTACACCTATAATTAGACTCAATTCCAAGCAGGCCCCTAAAGGTGAGGGATGATGTACGGTATCATGTGCAACACTCCAAAAGAACCGCTTAGGTTTTCTAATTTATACAGACAAATCTGGGGAACATGTTTAGGAACAAATACTAATAGTGTGGGATAATGAGTGAAGGAACATAACGTTGGATCGGGCTCACTAAGCAGAGATTCTGCACTTAATGTTGTAGCTCAGGTAGTTAGAAAAGGGTCTAGCAGTCTGGTTGTTTGGCTGAAGCGTGGATCAAAAAGTGGTCCCTGGTGAGCAAATTAAAAATGCTGGACGTCTTGGTTGAGTGAATAGTAAGAGATTCAAAGATGTAGGGAGATGGGAATGTTTAAGACCACACTCACGCTGGGAGGGTCCAGAAGACACACATTTTACCAACACTGTGAGAAACAAACTTGTGAGGGGACCTCCAGCATCCTTGGAAAGCTTTGTAATCACTCTAGCCTTGATAATGTTAGCATAATATAAAAGTCCACTTATCCATGGAAATTACTTATAAGAAGTAATTAGGAATGATGCAATCTGAATTTTAGCTTGCTCAATCTAGAGGAAAGAGCTTGGGAAGAATTTGGAAGATTCCCCAAAGCAAAGGAAAAAAAATCCAAATAATCACCAAGCAATAAAAGATGTGTATGCATCTGTGTGCTAAGTAACTTCCTAAATTTTGTACACATGCTAAATCTTCCAATGACTTTAGTTATATTCAGATAGGTATTACACTAAATGTTTTGTTCCTACATATTTCTTCACATCATCTGAGTGGTGCCATTACTGCCTGAAAGGAAATGCTAGAGAAAAGAGTTTTATTAGTTTAAACTTCGTGATTAGAGGCATATTCGAGAAACATACTTTCTTTTTTCATGACTCAGTTTTGAGAGCACTTGTGTTGAAATTTAGTGCAGAGCATGTGGTTAGTAATAATTCTTGTCCCCACTCTCATTCCCCATGACTGTCAATGGTTTTTAGAAAATTAAAGTAAGAGTACCAAATAATAAAGTCAGAATGTTTTCATAATTCATGCCTCAGAATGAAAACTTATGACACTTTTTTGTTTATTCACCCAATGATTTTTATGCATACTTTAAAAAAGTGGGTCATAAAACATCTGCTATTTACGCTACTTTCTTCCTCAATGGTTTGTGACTGTTTTCTCTTGCACTTAATTATTCTTCTAAAACTTGATTTTATTGGCTCAATATTTTTATCCATCATTCTTAATTACTGATGTTTAATTAGCCAATACTCTCTTATTGGAATCTGAATTTTTTCAAGTTTTTCATAATTAACAATGTTTATAAATATTTTATGTATCTGTAATTACATATACAAGATAATAAATTCGTATATGGAGATTTGTCAGGCTAAACTATGTGAATAACTTTAGCTTTTGAAACATTGATAAATGCCTAAGTCTCTTCTCTATGGGAAAGTGCAGTTATTAGCAACCATAGCACTTATACACATGTTAGAATTTGGATAGACAAAAAGTGACGTTTGATCTTGTTTCTTATGACCACAAGTAACCATAATATTTTCCTTCTTTTTATTGAAGTATAGTTGATTTACAATATCATGTTAGTTTTAGGTGTACATCACAGTGTTCAGTTATACATATAAGTTATATATATTATTATAATTATAATATAATTTCAGATTCTTTTCCCATATAGGTTATTGCAAAATATTAATTATAGTTCCCTGTGCTATACAGTAGGTCCTTGTTGGTTATCTATTTTATATATAGTAGTGTGTATATGTTAATCCCATCTTCCTTATTTATTCCTCCCCACTTCCCTTTTGGTAACCATAAGTTTGTTTTCTATGTCTGTGGGCCTGTTTCTGCTTTGTAAATAAAT
The DNA here is from genome assembly GCF_030028045.1 of Hippopotamus amphibius kiboko. NCBI lineage: Eukaryota > Metazoa > Chordata > Mammalia > Artiodactyla > Hippopotamidae > Hippopotamus > Hippopotamus amphibius. The sequence goes on from NC_080190.1 coordinate 23,142,088, forward strand.
TCATTTGTATCTTTTTTTTTTTTCAGATTCCACATGTAAGCAATATCTTATGATATTTGTCTTTCTTTGTCTGGCTTACTTCATTTAGTATGATCGTTTCCAGGTCCACCCATGTTGCTGCAAATGGCATGATTTTATTATTTTTTATGGCTGAGTAACATTCCATTGTATATATGTACCACATCTTCTTTATACATTCATCTCTTGATGGACATTTAGGTTGCCTCCATGTCTTGGTAAATAGTGCTGAAATGAACATTGGGATACATGCATATTTTATCACTTTTTTTGTCACTTAGATCCCTTTATTTAAGAAATATTATATAATTATCCTTCACTTATATTTATAACAAACGAGTGAAAAATTGTGACTATGCTATAAACTTGTAAATGCTCAACCAGGATTCATCTTTAGTCAGCCATAATTGCAGTTGGTACACCTCTGACTAGCAACTGGATTCAATTCTCATACAAATTATATAATCACTATATAACTTGGACCAAGTTTTCTTTATCTCTGTGCCTTAATTTTGCTATTGAGGAAAACATAGGGACAAGAATGAATTGTATCCTTTGAATTTCATCAAGATGCCATGGAATAAGTAAGATCAAAATCCAGATGCTATCATGACTTCTTTGGCTACTTGTGAAAAGTGAATTTACACTTTTACATTTCATCATGCTACTTAATAGTGATATGAGAACATTTTATTTTATGTATTAAAATAAGACCCTCACAGTTCTTAGCTACCTTGCCTGTAGCTTCCAATTTAGCAGGAAGGAAGTGGTTTTAAAAGTTATTAAACACTTTATTATGTGCCAGGTAATATGCTAAAGATTTCACACACATCACCTCATTTAATCTTGACAAAAATCTTGCATGGTAGGTACTATAATCATCCCATACGTTAGATGAGGAACTGAGGCTATCACATTTTAAATAACCTGCCCAAGAGCATGCAGTTAATAAGTATTTAAGGTGGGAGTGAATTCCTGGAAATCTGAATAAAACTACTATGTGATCTGAACTTGTCAGTCTTAGCATGAAAGCATGATGTGAATTCAATGTACTGTTAACTCTCAAATACACACAGTAAAATTAATGGCAGGTTAATCTCTTTCCAACATCCAACATAAATGTCATCTTTCTCCACTCTCAGTGAGTTCTCAGAATATATAAAATAAATTCAACAGCCTAAATCAACTGTAATTAAGTGTAAATAAATGATTGAAAAAATAAAATAAACAAAAATAAGTCCCCTGAAAATGCATTATAAGTGACCAACAATCAGCAAGACGGCGGACCAGGAAATTACAATCCCTTCTTTTTCAACAGAGACATGGAGGTAACAAAATATAGAATAGAATACCTCTGTGAGAACTCTAGAGACAGGTTGAAAAGCTACAGCACCAAAGCTACTGTAAAACCAAAAAGGGATTCCAGTGAAAGCGCTAGAAAAATGTGCAGTGTTTGGCACGCCAGTCCAAGCCTCTCTCCTACAGAACTTAAATGCAGAATAACTGTGAGGATCCTAGACCCCAACTAAGGTGCATGTTTCAAGATAGAAACAAAAGCGTGGAATGGACGGTGCATCCAAAGTTCTGGCTTGACTGGGGGATGCGCTAGGGACGGGTCTCTGTCTCACGGGAATCAGAGCACTGACCAGACTGACCTCAGAGTTTGGAAGCCTCTGAAAACGGAGATGAACAGTACATTAAAGCTGCAGTTCTGGAGGCAGACACCAGGGGGAGGAAGAGATCACATTACTCAAGTCCTAAAAGCTCCAGCTGGGCTAATTGGTGAACGTGGTCCCCTGCTGCAAACCCACATCCAGGACCAGTCTTCATAAAAATTAGGCATGAAACAGATTTCTGTGCCCAGCCTCCTGTCTTCGTTCCCTCTGCTCTGCCTCATCTTTCTCGCCATGTTGCCTCTCATCTTCTCTTTAAGGGTCCTGCTTCTCTCATCTAAGAATTATTTCTCATGTATGTCATCAGCTTTGCCAAATGCAGTCAAAAAACCAAAAACCAACCAAACAAAAACCAACTTTGCATCCTTATAAAAATGTTTCAGGAAATTTTTAATCCTAGAAATGATGGCATAACTTGGATAGACTAAACCTCCTGTAGACACCATAATAAAACTAAGGGGTCAACGGGGGAAGGAATTTCTGGAGAATATTGAAAGTAGGAATAAAGTGAAGGGGTATCAACCTGTGAAAACCAAAGTGCGAAGGGTGAGATTTGCAAGTTTAAGGCTTTTTCCTGTGAGCTTTACTTGGAAATAAGCATACAGTTGTGCAATTACCTTACCCATGACCACCTTTCTCTGCACTCCTCTACAATTTGAAAGGACCCAAAGAAACAATGGTGATCCAATACATTCCAGGAAGAGATTTAGCTAATAAAGGAGACTGCATAAAAGAGAAAATGTCTCCATTTCTGTTCATTGTAATTAGATTCATCTGCTCGCAGAGACATTTTCATATACTCTTAAGCTTAATATGATTTGCCTTAATGCTGTGGAGTGTGTGATAGGTGGAGCTGATAGCCAAAAATAAAATAAAAATGAAGCTCAATTGCATACTTAAGTGTATCCTCTTGACCCAGAAAGATGCAATATATTTTTAACAGGACATAGCTAAAAGCCATGTGTCCGTAAAGCACAAAATGGATTAAAAAATAATAATAACACACTGTTAAAGAGAAAACCACAGGCCCAAAATAGTGTCATTGTACTAAAGCCCATTATACCAAAATTAGACTTAATACTGACCTAGTTGCAGTTTCTACCTTTCCCAGAAATGTAATCTTAGTGGAGCAGTTTAGAATTTTCTGGTCAATACCAAGGAGGTAATCTTTCACATACACCCTCTCCATCCTCCAGAGGAAGAAGAGAAAAATCTACGTGATAAAGACCCCTGCCATTCTCTTCCCCCCAAAAAGAAGACGTCATGGCTCCAAATAATCCCTTTGTTTCTTTGCTAATGACTTCCTTGCTCCACCCTCCTTTCTATAGAAGCCTTCCGTTGTGCACAGTCCCTGAGAGGACACTTCCAGTTGCTAGATGGGATGCTGCCAGATTCCCAAATCTTTGAATAAAACCTATTAGATCTTCACATTTACTTTGCTGAATTTTCGGGGTTTTTTTAAACAATTTTAAAATTCTGCCTTTCAGTTTGATAAGTAAGGCCACTCCTTCAAGGCATTAGAGCCCTCAGTTTCTTCTCAGAGCACTGCCCCTGCTAGAGGATTCAGATACTATTTTACAAGGGAGCAGTGATAACAAAAAGTAGCTTTGTTAGAAGAGAGCAGAGTGGGTTAAAAGCACAGACTTTGAGATAATGCAGATCTAGGTATAAATCCTGGCTATAGAGATAACTAGCAGGGTGACCATGACTCCATTACTTAATACTTTGCAGCTCAATTTCTTCACCTTTCTGATGAGGATAGTAATTCTCTTATAGGGTTGTTGTGAGGATTAAGTGGTAGAAATTCTGCATAACGTGCTAAATACTGCCTGACATCTAATAAAAATTGGTAAGCAGAAGATACCTCTTCAGATTGGTGCTGAGGCCCTCAATCATTCTGTCCTCTTTCTTCTTCAATTATATTTCCAGGGTAGCATAAGTCCAGCCAAACTGCAAAAGTTATTTCTCTGTGCTGTATAACTCCAAAGTATTCTTATCACTTTTGAAAGGAGCCTGTGTTTACACTGTGAAACAGGACAGATTCTGCATTCTTATTCACTTGAAGCTTCTTTTAACAGCTTGGCAGAGATGGGCACTTTACTCCAACAGTGTCTTTAACTCCCCCGCCCCTAGAAATTATTATTCAAACTTTTTGTGTATCTACAGACAAATAGGACAGAGCTTCTACATTTCCCCAGATCTCGAGTCCATCTATTCTTACAGTTCTATTCCAGGAAAGTGCTTTAGGCTCCCTGTTGATCCCCCTTTGTTTAGATTTCTTGCAAGCCTACATCTGTAATCTTTACTATAACCACAGCAGCACTAGACAGCATTTTCTGCAGGCTTTGTTTCCTAATTTAAGTCTATTCTAAATTCATAAACCAGAAGCTCCCTAACCTTACCTTGGATGAAAATGGAGGTGTCCATTATCTTCTGCTTACAACACAGACTTGTATCCATGAATGACAGTGGATGGGAGGAAAGTATCTAATGGTATGATGAAGAAGAAACAGCAAATGATGACTCAGGGATGACTCCTGAGGAAGGAATGATAGCTTTGGGAAAAGAAAGATGAAGGCAAAAGAGAAAGGGAAGACTCCAAATCTCTGAAGGTCTTAAGTAGTTGAAAGGTATTTCTAGTTTATGGTTTGGTATATAAGGAGCTTGGAAGTGGGCACTCCTATTGCTACAATAAGAAGAAAGCTGAACAAACTAAAAATCAACAACTCTTCTTAGTTTTAGCAGAAAATTAAGGTCACAAGGAAAAATACTGCCCCCAAAATTGGAGAGACAAATAGATACATAGAATGACAGCTTATTGGAACAGAATTCCAGAATCAGAAGCCCACCATTTGACCCAGTAGTGGTGTGCAAAAACTTAAACTTTAATTAATGAACTACTGCTGGCTCAGTAAGGATAAGCTTGAGAGTTAAAAACTCCTAGTTTTAGGGATTCTACACTTTCCTGAGATTTACCTCCAGAAGTCCCATCTGGCCCTCAGGGTGAAAATCAGAAAAAAAAAGTCTCCTGCTTCAGGCACAAGGTGGGGGAAAATAGTCTTTTGGAAATATACCCAATACATTCTCTTTGCCTTACCAAAAGTATGCCTTTAAGGGAAAACATTTCACTAGAGCCTGGTCACCTTGAGTTTAACCAGAGATGAATTGACTTGGGGGAAGGGAAATACCACCTCCAGCCTCCTCTGGTACCCCTGTCTCATTTAAAGGTGTGTGTGTGTGTGTGTGTGCGCGCGCGCGTGCGTGCGCACACTGAGAAGCACTTGAGAAGAACACAGTCAAGGAGCACTGTCTCACAAAATGACTGAAATCTAATCAGAGGACTATAGACTGCTTCCCTCCCTCCCACATTTTACCACCATATCAACAGGGCTTCTGTATAGGGAGATTACAGTGGAAAGAACTACACATCTTAGAAATTATTTAAGTCTCTAGAGAAATACAAAGACAACAGGGAAGACAAAGACAAGGGCAACAGAGAAAACCTCAGCCTCTGACACCTACAGCTATTGCAAACAGTAGACAAAGGTGAACCTATAGCCAGATAAACATAAGACTTCTTGCTAAAGTCCTGTTTACCTATGTTCATTTTACCCATCACATTCAGCTTTCATCCAAAAATTGCAAAGCATATTAATAAACAACACAGTTTGAAGAGTCAGAACAAGTATCAGACATACATATGTCAGATTTTGGAATTATGAACCAGTAATTTAAGATTCCTGTGATTAATAAACTAAGGACTCAATGGAAAATGTGAACCAACATAAGAGCAGATGGGTAAGGTAATCTGAGGGATGAATCAAAAGGAAATGCTATAAGTAAAAACAGTCTAACAGAAATTAAGAAAGCCTTTAATGGATATATCAGTAGACTGGAAATGGCCAAGGAAAGGAACCAGTGACTGAGCTTAAAGATATGTCAATAGAAACATCCAAAACTGAAATGCTGATAAAAGAATGACAAAGATGGAACAGAATACCTAAGAACTCTGGGATAATTACAGTAGGTGTAGTATATGTGCAATGGTAATACCAGAAGGAAAAGAAACAAAGAACAGAGGAAGACGGAGCAAGGCAGCTAACACAGCAGTATATGGAGCACTAGAGATAAGTCCTGACTCTGAAGCAGGAGAGAATTGGGTTCACATCTCAGTACTGCTGCTTCTCTCTTGATCTTTATTTCTCCATCTATAAAATTGGGGGAAAAATTTGGGGAAAATAATACCATCTTATAAACTTGTATTGAGGAATAAAGGAGGTACTGCATATGAAGAATTTGGCATAATATTTGAAATATAGAACTTGTTTAATAGAGTTTAGCTAATATTCATGTTTTGAGGGCATATTCTATCATAGATACTAGACTAGGCCTGTTCATACATTAATATATTTGGTCCATATATCATAGTTTTCTTACAGATAAGAACATGAATAAGCAGAGAATTAAACAATTTGGTCAGGTCATGTACTGAATAAAGAGCAGAACTTGTATTAAATTTTAGATTTGTCTTATTTCAGCACGTGTTCATTTTCTCCCTCACTCCACCAATATATGTCATTCTGCATGCAATTTAAAATACACATATCTATGTTATATAATAATTACTCAAATTTGCCTGCTTCCAAACTAAAAGTGGAAAAAAACAGGAAGAACAAGTTAGGAATGTTAGGACTGGATTATTTAAATATGACCATCTTCAAATGCCATATGTAGAATGCTAAATTCAGGGTGTGTAAAATCTCTAAACTATTTGATTGGTAAAATGTCCCATGTTCCACTCTTTTTACAATCACTCTTCCTCTTAAGATATAATGAAATCAGAGAGATCCTGAAGATTCTTTGCTTACTTTTTACCTTTAGACAAACATCCATCTAAATCTCTTGGAGCAGTTGCCCCATCCTTTCCTTAGGATGGTGTGTGTCCAGATCTGCACCTTTTGTCTTTTAATGCAAATATTAGAGTCTGGACTGTGATTCTTTGAGACTGTGTATAGTGATTTTTCATCTTTGCCATGCATAATTTAGCACAATTTCTAGCATGTAGAAGATCCCATTAAGAATTTGCTGAATACGTGCTAGAAAAAAATGTATGTGTGTATCTGAACGTTTCTGCACTCCCAGAAGAATGTTTTCTGTCATTTTTATAATCAAGGTGATTCTCTCCCTCCTTCTCTCTCTTTTCATCACCCTCCCTCCATCCTTCTTCCATCCCTACTTTCCTCTCTTTCTGTCTTTTCCTCCTTTAATTTCTAAAAGGCCACTCACGTGTTGGCTGATGTTAAAGATGGCTCGCTACTTCATTCCTAGCACTTCTTTCCTCTGATGTTAACAACTAATAATTAGCTTGGCGGTTTTATGAAACCTCCATGGAAAGTCATTTCAGTACTCATTTGCTCTATATTTTCTTCTCTCTTATCTCTGTTTCACAACTCTGTTGCATTGTTTTGGTTTTAGGTAGTTTTCTTTTAATTTAAGTATATTTTATAATAATTTGTTTTATTACAGAATTTATTTTCTTCACTTCTACTTCCTTCCCAAGTTTGGAGGTTAATGCAGTCTCTTCCTTCCCAAGGCTACTGTTACATAAGTCTGTACCATCATGGGAATATTCTGCAAAGGCTAGGGAAGAAAAACTATTTTGGCCTCAAAACAAGTTGAAATACACAAAAGTGGTTGATTATCCTGGCTTTTGCTACATTGTGGAATATTTTACTTACACATAAATGATTTTCTCTCTTTAATACCTAATCATGCTATTGCTCCATATTTTGGAGAAAATATCTTATGAGGAACTTACCTCTGAGAATAGAAAAAGTGGATCAAATTATCTTGACCAAAATTTCAATTCTTTATTGTATTAGATAAGCTTTTTCAGTATGCAGTGAAATGAGATTTTTTAAATATATCATGTAATTATTCCTCCTGTTTTCATTCATTTCTATCATTCATCGTGGTTCCTTATAGGAGGTTTTTATATGTGAATATTTGTAGGCCCTTTTCTTCAAGTTGCCCAGAGGTAGATGTGAGTGAAAATATTGACAATAGTATGGAAATGACTTTGAGAAGCTGTTTTGACATAAAGGAATACACCAGAGTTCACATGAATCATAAAGATTTGCTAAAGCTCATGTATTTCTGCTATGGTTTCTGCCCATTTTTAAAAAATCAGAATATTTTAAGCTGAATAGAATGATACAAATATAAAGATCTTGAAAGGCCATGAAGATGAGCAGCCTTTGAAGGAAATGAACAAATTCATTTTGAGGTAATATTCAGGGGCAAGTACATTAATAATATGTAAAGGTAACCCTTAATTTCACTCAAAGCTCGACTTTTCATGGTGGATTGCTTAAAATACAGGTCTTGATTTATAATGAAAACTAGCGTTAAAAGATTAGCATTAGCAGATTGATATTGATCCATTTAATGGGTAGTAGCAAACTTATTTCTTTTCATCAGGTTTGCATTTGCACATTTGTCTGTTTCAGAGGCCAATCCAATAAAGCCTCTTATTTGACGTTACCTGCCTGTGTCCTACAGTATTTGCTTTAGCTGAATTAAGCCCTGATTGTTGCTACACTTTCCTGAGGGCATTTTATACTTGCCATTGCAGAATGATTTCTTTCACAAGACTTTTTTCTTTGTCCCTTTGAGGCTGATATCCTTTCCATGGTGGGATGACCTGGGTTTGCAAGCAGGAAGATAACCGTGGTATCTGATTGTACCACCACCCGATAACACCTGCTATGCTTAAATAACTTTCCAATTATATGACCTTATTCAATATTATGATGAGAGACCTGAATGACATTTTCTTAGTTATCCACTTTTATCCACTTCTAAGTAGAAGTTCTAATCTCTGAGTGAATAGCAAAATGAATCTTTTGGTAACACAAACACTGAAGCCCCTAATTTTGCAGAAGATGATACTGAGCTTTGGAAAGAACAGAGACTTCCAACTTCCAATTAGATGTGATAAATCATTAAAAATTAAACCATTATGTGTATGGACACGTATTTGTAATCACCCAGGCTTTAGTGAATTTGCAGCCATGAATTTGCTTGTTTTCTAAAAAAGGTGTTTGAAAACATTTTCTATAAGCAGAATGAAATGGAGCAATGAAACAGCTTAATGAGTCCGTGTCTTGGCTTTCCTTTGCTCCATTCTGCCTGGTCTACTTCAATACTGTTGGACTTAACAGTACACATCTAAGAGGCAGCATAGCATAAAAGTTCACAATGTAGATCCTTGACACAGATACTCTGTATTCAGTTCCAAAATCTGCCTCTAAGTGCTCTCTCTGTCACATTGACCTGAAATGTAAAATATGAATAAAGTATTTGCTTATAAGATTATTGTTAGGATTAAATGAAATAAAAACTATGTTAAAGGCTTACTCAAATGTGTCAGTTATTATTAATATTCTGTCGTTACCATATTTGGTAGCCATCGAATGTTTTGCCCACACAACATCCCGCCTCACTTTTTGGTAATAATTATTTTAATTTCCTTGGGAAACTTCTCTTTATTATGATTTTGTGAAATCCGTGCTCAAGGTACTCTGTCTTACCCAAGCCAAGGGTGAGCATGGGACTCTCCTAGGCCAGTCAGATCTTCATTCCAAGTAATTTAAAAACAAATAGATAAACATGTACACTGATGACATTCATATGGAATAGAGTACATAAATATTGAGTCCAGACTGGTGTACCTTTACATCCTTATAAACCCATGCAACACCCCCAAAGATAAAGACAAAAAATATTTCCTATACCACAGAAACCTGCTTCACATCCATTCCTAGTCACTACTGATAATGTAACCAATATTCTGACTTCTATTCACATAGGATACTTTTGTATATTTTTGCAGTTGCTATGACTGTGATCATAAAATATGTACTCTTTATATTGTTTTGTTGTTGATTTTTTTGGCAGCAGTATGTCTGAGGGACATCTATATTTTGTGTAGTCTTATTTTTCATTGCTATGTATTACCTGATTTTAGGAATATGCCATACTTTATCCATTCTACTATTGGTGAACATTCAGATTTGCTAATTTTAAATAAAGCTGTATGAGCACTGTGGTGCATATCTTTTGTTGAGATAATGTGTTCATTTCCACTAGTATTTAACTAGTATTTGAATTACTAGATCATAGACCACTGTGTATAGAAAATTATCTTTAATAAACACTTCCAAAGAGTTTTCCAAAGAAGTTAAATTATATTTCTACCATCCTTGAATGAGAATTAAAATTGTTCCATATCCATTCCAATACTTAGTATTGTTAGTCTTTTTAATTGCGGAAATTAGTGATAGCTTATGATTTTACTTTGTTATTTTCCTGAAAACTTCTTATGTTGAGTTACTTTTTGTATGATTATTTTACCATTTGGATATCTTCTTTTATGAAGTATCTGTTTAAGTGTTTTCTGCAGTTTTTATTGTCTTGTCAATCATTGTCTTAATAATTTCCAGGAATTCTTTATATAGTCTAGAAATAAGTCCATTGCTGAAATATTCATTGCAATTATTCTTCCCAAATCGTGGTCGCATTTTTATGCTTTCATTGCTGTCTTCTGAGGAACAGAATTTCTCAGTTTTAATAACATCTACGTTATCTTTTATCTTTTTTTCACTAATATTTTATGTTCTGTATAAGAAATACCTATTCCCAAAGTCATGACAGTAATTCCCATGCTGACTTCTAGAAGGTTTATTGTTTTACTCTCACATTTGTTTCTATGATCAATCTCAAATTAAATTTTTTGTATACTGCATAACCAAGTATCTTTTATTAAAAAGATTCCTTTTTCCCTATTAAATTACAGTGGCACCTCTGCCACAGATCAAGTGATCTCATATACTGATTCTGTTTATTGACTTGTAAAACTTATATTAAATTGGGCTACTCTTCTATCCTTAGTCCAACATTTACACCCTTTTAATTACTCTAACTTTAATTTATCTTATTATTCAGTAGTTTAAAACCCATAATATCAATTTTTTTTTTTTTTTTGGCACATGGGCTTAGTTGCTCCGCAGCATGTGGGATCTTCCTGGAGCTGGGATCAAACCCATGACCTCTGCATTGGCAGGCAGATTCTTAACCACTGCACCACCTAGGAAGCCCTCGATTTCTTTTTAAGAATATCTTGGCTATTCTAGTTTTTTTGTGTTTTCATAGAGAATTTAGTATAAGTCTCTCAATTTCCATGAAAATAAAATGCTGGGACTTTGGAACATTTTTTAAGATTCTACAGACCAATAAAGTGGAATTGACATAAAATATTGTCTTGCACACTATAAACATGGCATATCCCTCTTTTTAATTTATATTTATATTTTATTTATATTTATATTTGTTTATATTTTATTTATATATATTTATTTATAAATATATATTTATATATTCATTTATATATATTTATATATATTCATTTATATTTTATTTACATTACCTCTTCTTTATTTTCTCTCTATAGTTTATAGTTTTCAATAAAGCTGTCTTGCATATACTTTTCTGGATTTATTAATGGTTATATGGTAGTATTTTAAATGGCATTTTATCTTTAATTTTCTATTGTTTATTGCTGCTATATAAAATACTATCGATCTTTGCATAATGAGTTTATAACAAATAAATCTTTTAGATTTTCTGTGTGCATATTTTTAAAATTTTACAGTATTTATATCATTTCCCCCTATATCACATTATAGTGGCTGGCATATTTATTAAAATATCAATTAAAACAGGTGTGAGTAAATATACTGGATGTGTTACTAACCTCAAAAAAAAAAGTAAAAAATTCTTTTGTACTTATACTTTGCTGAAGATTTTCATCATGTAGAGCAGCGGTCCCCAAACTTTTGGGCACCAGGGACTGGTTTTGTGGAAGACAATTTTTCCATGGATTGGGGGTGGGAGGGATGGTTTTAGGATTATTCAGGTGCATTACATTTATTGTGCACTTTATTTCTATTATTATTACATTGTAATAATATAATGAAATAATTATACAACTTACCATAATGCAGAATCAGTGGGAGCCCTGAGCTTGTTTTCACTTGCCACTCACTGATAGGGTTTTGATATGAGTCTGCAAGCAATTGATTTATTATGGTCTCTGTTTAGTCAAACCTCTCTGTTAATGATAATCTGTATTTGCAGCCACTCCCCAGCTCCACCTCAGATCATCAGGCATTAGATTCTCATAAGGAGCATGCAGCCTAGATCCCTCGCGTGCACAGTTCACAGTAGGTTTTGTGCTCCTATGAAAATCTAATGCCTATACTGATCTGACAGGAGGCAGAGCTCAGGCAGTAATGCAATTGATGGGGAGCAGCTGTAAATACAGATTAAGCTTTGCTTTCTCACCCACCGCTCACCTCCTGCTCTGCAGCCAGATTCCTAACAGTACTGGTCCATGGCCCGGGGGTTAGGGACCCCTGATGTACAGCATTAACTTTTAGTAAACGTTTTTTGGCAACTATTCAGATTGTCATAGGTTTTTTTCTTCTTTATTTCTTTAATGTGTTTTTCATTTAATTTATCTGATTCACCTAAATTATCAAAATGATTAGAATATAATTATTAATAATATATATTCATTGTACATTTTGATGTCTGTAGATTTGAGGCATATCCTCTTTTCTATTTCTGATATTAATTTTTTTTTCTTTTTCCTCTTTTTTTTATTATTCCAACTAAGGGTTTAATAAGTAGAAGAACAAGTACAAATTTTGTCTTTGATTTTCCTTATTTCATGTTTGTTTTCTATTTCAGTAATATTTTTAATCCTTTTACTATTATTTAATCCCTCTATTCTCTTGAGTTTAATTTATTGTTCTTTTTATATCTTCTTGAGATGGAATCTTAGATGCATAATTTTCAAGCTAATATAACTCTCAACAAGTCCCTCTAAGCACACCTTTAGCTGTATCCAGTGGATTTTAATGCCATACTTTTATTTTTATTTTTTTAAGAATACTTTCTAGTTTCACTGTTTTGTCCTCTTTGACCCATGCATTATTTAGAAGCATGTTTCTTAATTTGCAAGCAGTTTTTTGAAGAATTTTAATCTTGTGAAGAATACCACAGGAAAATGGTCAAAAGTGACCACACTAAGTATTATGGTCTAATAAGGCTGTTTTTGAGTCTCTGCCACCAATATCTTCACAGCTGCCTGCCCCTGTTCAGTTCTCCCTTGACTTAATAAATTACTCCATATCCATCCAAGTTTTTTTTTGCTTATGTTACGCAGAGTTGCTTTCTGCTTCATTTAATTAAGAACTGAACTGACATTCTGTTTACAAAATACTCTGTTCTGCAATTCGTTGTTACCCTTCTGTTCGAAGGTTGCCCAATAGCCAAGGTCCAATTTAAGTCATACTTCATTTGAGAAATGTCTACAACTTCTTTACTTTTGCAAACTAATAACATTGTTTTTTTCCTAATTTATTCATTAGCAGCCAAAATTGAATTCAGAACAAAACATATTACTAGGGATTGGGGGGGAGGGTATCAAAAAAAAAAAAAAAAAACAATAAAATGTTGAAGTCCACAAGAGGACATAGCAATCCTAAATGGGTATGCACCTAACAACAAAGCTTCAAAACATACAAAGCAAAAGTAGATAAAATGGAAAGGAAAATGAAGCAGATACAAAATTATAGTTGGAATCTTTAACAGTCTTCAACCCTACACATTCAGTAATTAATAGAACCAGTAAATAGAAAATTAGTAGAATATAGAAGTCTTAAATGTCACCATCAGGGCACGTGAACTAATTGACTAACTAAATGACTAAAATACTTCTTCTAATAACAGAAAACTACTCATTTTTTTTTTCAAGTGCACATGGAACATTCACCAAGATGCACCATATTCTGATCCAACAGTCAGCAACCTTTTTCCATAAAGAGTAAAATAAATATTTTGGGCTTTGGGAGCCACATAATCTCTCACCACAACTCATCTTTGCAGTCGTCATGTGAAAACACCTCTAAACAATACAGAAACAACTTGATAATTTTTTATGAAGTCAAACATATGCTTACCATTCACCACAATAATCTCACTCCTCTCTAGATACTCACCCATGTGAAATAAAAATGTATGTTCATACAAAAATCCATACTCAAATGTTTTACTGGCTTTATTTATAATCATCAAAACCTGGAAACAATCCAAATATCCCCAACTAGGGAATAGGTTAACAAACTGTGATACATCCACACAGTGGAAGAGTACTCAGCTCCATAAAGGAACAAATGGTTGTTACTTGCAACTGCCTGGATGCATCTCAAATGCCCTATGCTAAAATGAAAGATGCCAGTTTGAAAAATGCTGTATACTGTATGATTCCATTTATATAACTGGGAAAGACAACACTCTAGGGACTGATGAACATATCAATGATCGCCAAGGGCTGGGTTTGGGGGAAAGGTTAACTACAAAGTGCTAAGGAGAATATTTGGGCAGTAGGGGAACTTTCCATATCTTTATTTTGACAGTGATTATGTTGATTGATGTGTTTTTTAAAACTTATAAGAACTGTTTATCAGTAAACTTTACTATCTGTCTGTGCTGTGTTGTATTGTAGAGAGTCCCTGAAAAGGACATAGGGGCTGACACTGTGAGTGAGGAAATTGTGAAGGGTCCCCCCATCTACCTTAAATACATCTTAATTCAACTTCAGTTTCAAAGAGAAATTCCCTTTGCATCTGTTTTATGAATTAGAGTTCTTAAAAAATATTTCACTTGAATGGCAGAGTACTTCGTTATATACTAGATTCTGGCTTGTAAGAAAGAAAACAGATTACCATATAGTTCCTGGATCTTATTACCTTTAAAGTTTCAGAGAGTGTTCAGAGAATTTTCCCTAAGAAGCTGTTCCTGCTGGATCTGTGTCAGTTCTTGGATGGACTATTACATGACCTCTTCCTTCCCTGAATTTGTCAATGCTAGCTCCTTTAAATCTATCCCACGTAAATGATAGTATAATATTTAAAATAGTAAAGTATTTAAAGCCTGGCCATGTCATTGAAAGCACTTCACTAGCTCCCTTTATTCCAAAGTATGCATTTTAGGAAGATTTTCTCAAGATGTCTTAGGGGCTTGCCACTTGGAGTGAGCATAATATGAATAGTGACCCCTCGCTTTTTCTAAATGCACTAATTTCAACAAAGAAACTCCTCTTTTATTTGTTTTGTGAATTAAAATTCTTCCTCAGGTTATTCAAATAAAGTAGTCTACCTTTAGAAATAGTTTAAGACCACAAACTCTTCTGATAAAGGATGTTTTCTTAACATGACAAATAAGTCTGTGACGGTTTATTCTATTCTTTCCTTTCCAGCACATTTACCACTTCTGCTCTCTCTTCCTCTATTGCTACTGAGTTTGCTTATTGCAGTCCTATCACCTGGGAATGCCCTTCAACCTTTCCTTTCCTTGGTTAACTTTTACTATTATATTTAGACTCACTTATCAAGATATCTGTATGGAACTTCCTTGACACCCCAAACCGAGTTAGTTATTCCTTTTCATAATTCCATTTTATATATTGCTTTGAGCACATTTTCACATTTTATTGACTGTTTCTTAAGTGAGTCAGATCTCAGCCTTTGGGTCTCTTTTGGTCTGTTCTCTTTCTATCTACACCCACTCCCTTGGTGATGTCATTCACTTCCATGCCTTTTTATATCATCTATATGCTGATGATTCATAAAATTATCTCCAGTTTTGACATCGCCACTGAAATAAAGACTTGTATAATGAATTTCTCACTTAAAATTTCCAGTTGTATGCATAATAGGTATCTCAATCTTGTTCAAAATGAACTTCTTTACATCCCCAACATAAATCTTTTCTTTATGAAATATTTAATTTTTAACCTAATAGCAATTGCATTAGCGGAGTTGTCAGGCCAAAATCCACAAATTCATTCCTGACTCCTTTCTCTTTAACAATCAATATGTGACATATAATATAACCCCTTTACCTTTATTAACAAAATATACTAATATAGTTCCAGTTCTAATATTTCAGTGTAATCCCCTTAAAGAGAAGCCTTTCAGCTAGTTACAAGTATAACTCTGGACAAAATTCAAAAGAAAAAGTGACTACCTGGAAACGAAGTAGAGCGAACAAAAATAGGCAGATTGTTAGAGTGAATTTAAAATGCAGAGAAGTAATCAGCATTGTGTCAAATCAAGTTTATTAGTTTCCCTGCTTGTAGCTTCATCACAAGGGTATTCCCCAATAAGGGAGCAGAGCAGTATGGCTAAAACTCCATTAGCAACCAACCCATCTTTATGGCCAAAGCGTACAAAGCAGATGATGTAAGCCACAGGGTGAGGAGAAACTCTAGGTGTGGGGAGGCAGAGAAGATGACACCTAATTCTATGTATGGAGCCATACAATTTCAGTCTGATTACTGAGACATGCACATAAAAATAGCCTCAAAACAGTACCTCAGAGGCTTTGAAAACTGAAGTGAAATTTGTACCACTCTGCCCAGTCTGAACCTAACTAATTTGTCTTCTAAGACAACATCAACATCTTCTAGAGGGTTAAAATAAAACCCAGAGTTTGTACGATATATCATCTTTAAAATCTTATTTCATTTAGGTTAATGTCCTAAAGGTCCATCTGTATTGTGGCAAATGGCAGAATTTCCTTCTTTATGGCTGAATTTTATATATACTATATATACCACATTATATTTATCCACTCATCTATTGGTGTACACTTGGGTTTTTTCCATGTCTTGGCTATTATGAATAATGCTGCAAAAAATATGGGAGTACAGATATTTCTTTGAGATAGTGATTCCATCTTTTTTCTTTGAATATACATCCAGAAGTTGAGTTGCTGGATTATCTGATAGTTCTATTTTTAATTTTTTGGAGACACTCCAAACTATTTTCCATAGTTCTTGTACCAGTTCCCACCAAAGTGCTCAAGGATTCCTTTTTCTCCATTTCTTAATATTTGTTGTTGCTTGTATTTTTGAAGATAGCCATTCTAAGACGTGTAAGGTGACATTTCATTGTGGTTTTGATCTGCATTTCCCTGATAATTAGTGACGTTGAGTAAAGTTTCACACACCCATCTAATACTGATTTCACTTCCTTTGTTCATTTTATTCCTGATATCGCTGATTTTGTCTTCTCTCATTTTTTTTCTTTGTTAAGTCTTCCTAGAATTTTGTCACTTTTTTTGAATTTCTCAAAAGGAAGCTTATTGTTTCATGTCCATTCATATGTTGATGGACACTTAGGTTGCTTCCATGTCTTGGCAATTATAAGTAGTGCTACTATGAACATTGGTGTACATATATCTTTTCCTATTAGAGTTTTCATCTTTCCTGGATATACCCAGGAGTGGGATTGCTGAATCATATAGTAACTCTATTTTTAGTTTTTTAGGGAAGCTTCTTATACTGTTCTCCATAGTGTCTACGCCAATTTACATTACCACCAACAGTGCAGGAGGGTTCTCAACAGGTGATTCTTATATTAACTGAATATACTTAGAGAATAATTATTAGCATGTAATCTTTCATACATTTTACTTCTACATTTTATATTAACCCACATTTTATATTACTTTAAATATTCAGTGTTTTTAAATAAATTATTTTTAAATGAGAATGTCTTATTTACCCATATATTTATCACATTGATGCTATTTATTTCTTTGCATAGATAACACTTTTCATTTGGTATCATTTTACTTAATCTTGTAGAATTTAGTGATTTCTTATAATGCCAGTATAAAAATGAATCCTATTTTAGCATTTATTTAACTGAAAATATCTTTATTTTGTATTCACTTTTAAAAGACTATTTTTACTGGACATGAAATAACAAGTTAATGTTTTTTTAAATTTTATTGTCAGATTGGCACATTTTTTTCTGATCTGCTTTGTTTTTGTTGCAAAGTTCAAAGTTATTTCTCTTTTTACCACTATAGACAGATTGTCTTTTATTTTTCTATAGCTGCTTTAAAAATCTCATTTTATCATCACTTGTTTATGATATAGCCTTTTGTTGATTTGTTGAATTTCTCAGATATTTGAATGAGCCGATATTTGTATAAATATTTTTCTACCTCACTCTTTTTCTACTACTCCAGTTAGACATACGTTAGACCCTTTGAAATTATCTCAGAGGTTCTTGCTCATCATTTAGCACTTTATTCTCTTTGTGACTTAGTTTTGACATTTTCTCTTTCTATGTCTTTAAGTTCACTAATCTGTTCTTATGGAAGTGCTTAACCTGCTTTAAAGCCCGTCCTGTATAAGCTGGTATTTTTCAGCCTTCAAAATTTCCTTTGTATATCTTCCTTGTCTTTCTTGATATTAATCATATTTGCCTTTAATTTATTGCACATATTTATAATGGCTCTTTTAAAATCTTTGCTAGCACCATTATTTCTGTTCTTTGTGAGTCCTTTAAAACTTTTTTTTCTACTAGTCATAAGAATTTTTTCTGTTTCTAAGTCTAGTATTTTTTTTATTGCATGCTGGATATTGTGAATACTGTTTTTATTTTTTTTAAGCTCTTTATTAGAATATAATTGCTTTACACTCTTGTGCCAGTTTTTGAGGTACACCAAAGTGAATCAGCTATATTTATATGTATATCCCCATATCCCCTCCCTCCCGGCGACTACCTCCCACCCTCCCTAACCTGGCCCTCTAAGTCATCACCCATCATCGAGTTGCTCTCCCTGTGCTCTGCAGCAGCTTCCCACTAGCTATCTATTTTACATTTGGTAGTGTATATATGTCAATGCTACTCTCTCACTTCGTCACAGCTTCCCCTTTGCCCCCCCCCAACCCTGTGTCCTCAAGTCTGCTCTCTACATCTGCATCTTTAATGAATACTGTTTTTAAATGGATTTTATTATCTTTCTTTAAAGGCTGTTAGTTCTTTTGGCTAGCAGTTAAATTTCATGCTAATCAGTATGATTTTTAAAAGCTTTTTAAAGCTTTTTGTCTGGACTAACCTTTACTCTAAGGTTAATTTACTTACACTGAAAACGTTTGAAACTTCTGGAATCTCTTCTGAAATTCATGGGTGTTTTATGGGTTGTTTCCACCCTAGCAGGTAGGACCTTGAAATTCTCCCAGATCCATGTTAGGTCTTCTTAAGTGAACAAGTCCCTTGTTGTTCTTTCTCCACAAATTCTCCTGCATGCAGTCAGAAAAGTAACTTCTAGAAAAATGTTAGGGAAAATTGCAGGATTCATCTTATTTGCCCCTCATTTATTACTCTCAGGGGTCACTGTCCTGAGGTTCCTGTTGTGTGATATCTCTGAGTTGTTTTGCATGTTTTGTCCTGTTTTATACTTATTTATGACAAGAAGAGAAGTTCAGATTCAGCTACTCTGACATCTTGGAAATGGAGTATATCTGCACTTGTCATTGTTCAATATTCTGTGTATTTTTCTTATTTTACTTATTATCTTTCTTTCCTATTACAATTTGAGCTCCATGAGGGCAGGTGAATGTGTTTTGTTTTTTGTTTGTTTGTTTTGTTTTGTTTTTTCTCTCTCTTTTCTGCTAGAAAAGTTCCTAGCACAGAGGAATCATACAATAAAATATTTGTTGTTAACTAAGCTGCTTACTTTTGGAGGGGGGGCAACACTATCAGTTGATGATTTAAGATCCCCTACGATTAACTCAAACCTTATGAGCTGGTATCCTCCTTGAATGAGTGGTGTCCAAACCCTTTGGCTGTTAAATACTTTGACTCTTATTCCTGATAATCTTCTCTGGAATGAGAAAAATAAAGTTTTCAAGATCCTGAAGATAAATCACAAATAGTAATTACATTTGGTACATTTTTTGTATATTCTAAATTCATTTAAAGAAAAAAATGCTACTGCTACCTCATCATCAGAATGACTCATTTTCCTGGGCAATGCTTTAAATATAACTGAAACCCTCATCACTTGGTAAAATCATCTGCAACCTTTCAACTTCTAACAGCTATTTTCAGTTATACCTAACTGCCGCCTCCATCCTCACCACACACACAAAGTTCTCTGCTAAAAAACTTCTTCTGTCACTCTTGGTTATGAAGCAGCAGCTTTTACCAGCATATGTCCCTAAGCTGGTTCCTTCCACAGATATAATAACACAAGGTAACTAATGTATATGTTTCTATATTTATCCTTATTCTTTTCTTGATTGTCCTGGGAACAAAAGCAGAGAATACCAAGACATTTTGATATAGGAACTTTTGTTGAAGAGAGCAGGAATAGACAATGAGGTGGACCTGGGCTGAAAGGCGGGGAGCTTCAGTTTTACTAACTGTGCTTCAAATTAGAACCACATAGCACAAGTCAGCCTTGATTACTTCTTTCAGGCTGTAAGTCTATCAAAATTTGTTACTGGTGGCCATCAATTCATTTAGCCTCATTCATCTAGCTATAATTATGCACATCTAGGCAAAGTAGAGCTGAAATATATGAATTAACAATTTGTGATATCACATTCTTCATATATCTGTTCAACTATGTTTTATGGAGAGAGATGGAGTGCGGTGTGGTCAAGCATGTGGAATGAGGGCATAATCTAGGGACTGGCCATCCCTCCCCATTTTTCTGAACAGTTCAGCTCTGTCTCAAATATGTATTCCCTTCTCAGTAAGAGAAAAAAACAAAAACAAACAACAACAACAACAGTCCTGTAGACATACCCTCTGTATATGGCAGTTGAGTGGCTCTCTGTTGTTACATGAGCAGGCATCCTGGGAATCTCAGGCCTTATGTGAAAATTCAAAAAATTTTAAAAAGATCTATGCATGTATTGTTTTAAACTATTCCCTGTTCTTTCCTTGAGCTAATTTCCTTTAAAAAAAATGCTCAGTTTTATTTACCTGGTTACCTTTTAATGATATTTTTAATACCTAGGAAATATGAAGGCCCGTATATGGAGATACTTCGGAAAAGTATCTGGCTTTGTTTTTAGGACTGACTTCAACATTGAGATATTCATATTGATGACAAATCACATTTATTGAATTATTCTTTTATTTTTCTTTTCTTTGATTTAAGGAGTTTCACTTCTTTTGTTCTTTCAGATGTGCAGTTTTTAGTATGAATGCCATTAACATTACTGAGTTGGTAATGTTTACCTAAATAGCTGTTAGCAAGTGAAAACAATTACTCTATGTAGTTTCTGTGGTTGAATCTCATTGTAGGGACGTGTACACATGTAACATACATGTAACAGTTAATCTCTCATTCGTCCATTAATACCTAATATAGAATTCTGACTTTATACTAATTACTATGGTTGGTATGGGGATACTAAGAAAGATGGTAGATCTTTGCTGTCAAAGAGCTTACTCTGGTAACAAATGTATATTTGGTACGTTCCCAGTACAGCAGACTTTGAAGACAAAAAAATCATAGTAATATTTTATCTTGAAATTACAATGATGGCCAGCCACCACCAAATTTCTAGTCTCTTGCTTAAAAATCACCTTGGTTAATTTTATTTATTTATTTTTAAGCTCTTTATTAGAATATAATTGCTTTACACTGTTGTGCCAGTTTTTGCTGTACACCAAAGTGAATCAGCTGTATTTATACATATACCCCCATATCCCTCCCTCCCGCAACTCCCTCCCATCCTCCCTATCCCAGCCCTCTAAGTCATCACGCATCATCAAGTTGATCTCCCTATGTTATGCAGCAACTTCCCACTTGCTATCTATTTTACATTTGGTAGTGTATATATGTCAATGTTACTCTCTCACTTCGTCCCAGCTCCCCCTTTGCCCCACCCCCACCCCATGTCCTCAAGTCCATTCTCTACATCTGCATCTTTATTCTTGCCCTGTCACTGGGTTCATCAGTACCATTTTTTAGATTCCATATATATATGAATTAGCATACAGTATTTGTTTTTCTCTTTCTGGCTTACTTCGCTCTGTACAACAGTCTCTAGGTCCATCCACCTCACTACAAATACCCAGAGAAAACCATAATCTAAAAAGAAATATGTACCACAATGTTCATTGCAGCACTATTTACAATAGCCAGGACATGGAAGCAACCTAAATGCCCATCAACAAAGATGTGGCAAATATATGAAATTGGTTAATTTTAGAAGCCTTGTACATGTTTATTATATGTGCCATCAAAACATTTCTGTATATACTTGCCACTGAAATCTAGCACAATTCAAACACTTTAAAGGATGTATTCAAAAGACTTTAAACTCAGAACTTCAAAATGAAACTATAAGTGGTGTAAATGGTGATTCCTATTCATGTGGATGTCGTCTACATTGCTTGTATGAGAAAATCAGTGATTCCTGATGCCTCTACGCAGATCTCTCACATCCCCTTTGTTCCTCCCTTCCTCTGTGTCCCCTTCAGCACAGCGGAGGCCAGAGATCTCTCGGCTTTTCCAGTAGTGTTCACTGGAGCTGTGAGAAAGTGGGAGTTTAAAATCAGCTGCAGCTTATGGAAACAATTGAACTAAGTCTTTCTCTTCTGAAAGTAGTGCCAGCCAGTTCTAAATGAGGTAAGAAAATATTCACAGAAGATGCCTTGACAATGACTGGCATTGAGAAGACATTGTATTAAGCTCTGATATTTTTTCATAGTACTTTAAAACACTGGATTTTTATTTTCCCAGTGATTTAATTTCCAAGACATAATAATTATGACCACCTTACAGCAGTGAATCTAAGTTATAATATGTAGAAACCAAGGTGGAGAACTTGATAGCAATTCCATTTCCTTCTCAAAAAGAAGTGGTCTTTTCCACAGGTAAGCCACGTGGATGGGCTTTAATGCCATCACTTTAATGCCAAGGATCTTTCCCACAGACCATACAAGCCACTTCTCGGGTCCCTTGGGTTTCCCCTTATGGTCTTATCTCCACTTTGAAATAATGCCTGTTCCACCCAACAGCACTAAGTTGGAATAACAAAAGCATGTATGCTACCTCAGGCATTACCATGCTATCGCCAGGACCTGTGCACCATTTTCCTTTCATTTATAGTTTCCTAAAATACTGCTTTCCTTTCACTTTTTAGTGAGAGAAAAAGATTTGGTAAAATAGCCATTCCTACAGTAGTTCCCCCTTATTCGCGGTTTTGCTTTCCACAGCTTCAGTTACCCACAGTCAACTGCAGTCCAAAAATATTAAATACAAAATTCCAGAAGCAGGCAAATAATAAATTATAAGTTGTGTGCCATTCTGGGTATCATGATGAACTCTCTCGCTGACCCTCTCCCTCCTGCCTTGGATGGAGGCTGTCATGGTATCACAGTCCTTGTGCTCAAGTAACCCTTGATTTACTTAATAATGGCCCCAAAATGCAAGAGTAGTAATGCTAGCAATTCAGATATGCCAAAGAGAAGTCATAAAGTGCTTCCTTTAAGTGAAGAGGTGAAAGTTCTCCACTTAAGAAAAAAAAATCATATGCTGAGGTCGCTAAATCTACACCTTAGAACAAATCTTTTATCTGTGAAATTGGGAAGAAGGAAAAATAAATCTGTGCTAGTTTTGCTATCATCCCTCAAACTGCAAAAGTTATGGCCACAGTGCGTGGTAAGTGCTTAGTTAAGATGGAAAAGGCATTAAATTTGTACAATAAGATAATTTGAGAGAGAGAGAGCATGTTCACACAAATTTTATTAGAGTACACTGTTATAATTTTCCTATTGTATTATGAGTTGTTATTAATCTCTTACTGTGCTAATTTATAAACTAAACTTTATCATAGGGGTGTATAGAAAAAAAAACAGTGTATAAAGGTTCAGTACTATCTACAGTTTCAGGCATCCACTGGGGGTATTGGAATACATCCCCCCATGAATGGGGCGGGGTGCTACAGCACTATTAGGAAACAGGCTTTCAAGTTAAAAATAATAAGCCCATGAGATCTGGGAGTCTTACCAGTCTGGACGAAACCTTACAGATATTACTGAAGAGAACAGTTTCACATTGTGTCAAGGGCTGAATCAGTGCTTTTTCCCATGTGCTCACTTCTAAGATCCTATTATGATGGAAATGGGCTGCAAATGAACTCCAATTGCATCCAAACTTCAAAAGCTATTTCTTTTAATCTGACTATTTAAAAGTATTATAACCTCCAGATAAGGTTCTCAATCTATCTCCCTTATAGAAATAGAAATTATTAATAAGAAAAGAGCAGTTATTCTCACATTCCCCTTATCATATGGATTTATGAAATTATGCTTCTTTTGGGTGTTTAAGATAAAGGGTGCATGTCACCATAATTAAAAACACACCCCTATCTCTCTTATTCATGCTGAAAAAAATCAATCCAGAAGTTGCTTATTGATGGCTTACAATTAAATGTGCAAATAATATGTTTAGAGAACATTAAAACAGGTCTAATAGGGTGCTAATTCATTTATTTTTCAATATATATGAAAAGAAATTTTAATAGTGGCTACCTTTAATGTATTCACCATGAAGAATGAAAGTCCACACTAATGTAATTTAAAATCTAGTGTTGCCTACAAATTTCAGAGGAAGGATTAAAAAGAGCAAACGCTTGTGCAGCAGAGACCCTGGGCAGTGCTCTTCCCGAATATACAGACTAGATCATCAGCTCCTGCTAAACATTTTTTTTTCCTTGCCGGTAACACATGCTTCTTATCCTTTGTAGAATCCAATATAAATTATTACTGTAAAACCAATAAGAGTTGTGTTTATGCTTGTGTGCTAGTTGTCAACAAGCTGAGACCATTGATGGGCTTGTGGGACTCAATTTTGAAGACAGCCTTCACTCTGCCTCTGTGATTGACTATTTCAAAGCCCCAGTGAAGTAGTGATGTGTTAGGCTAAGTATTGGGCTGTCTGAGGTCCTCAAGGCAATAGACCTAGCTTTTTCGCTTTCTCACCTGAACTTGGTCTTCCAGAGTTTGCGACATCCAAATTGCCCCTAGTACTAAGTAACACAGAGTTCTCTCTCTTTGGAAGGAAATAAAGCGTTAATATTTTTCACCACGAAGAGGACAGGGAAAACTGGCAAAGAAACACTTACTGGGTAACAACAAAAAAGTAAATTTTGAAGAGGTCTACTCTTTAAAATGTAGCTTGAATACCTCCACTGGCTTTTTTTTTTTTTCTTTTTTCTTGGTCAAGTCTTATTGCATTGTGGAATATTTTATTGCTATAATGGAAAAAATTTTATTTAAAAATATTTCCAGGTTTTTAATACTTATTAATTTATTTTTAAAATTTGTAAATAAAATTGTATATATGGAAGTGTACTATATGATGTTTTGATATACATACACATGAAATGATTACTACAGTCAAGCTAATTAATATATACATCTCATCACATACTTTTTGTGGGATAATGAGCTTTCAAAATGAAAAATGCTAAATTAGGAAATCATCCTACCTTTCATTAAAAAATCATCAAGGCTCAGACTCCTGCCCCAGTAATTAAAGATTAATATGGAATATTCATGATAGTTATAATTCCTTCATTACCTTTGCCAGTGAGTCTGTGAGTGGCTATTGATATCCAAGGACTGGCTTCCACTTAATTATTATGATCTTCCCATTAATACTACATTTTTTTATCCCAAAAGCCTGCATCCTATAACTATTCATGAGTCATTTCCCCTCTATATGAGATGTGGCCCAAGATGAATTACCTTCAGTTTCATTTTATCAAGGGCTTAATTTTAATGATCACCTGCTGCACAAATAAAATAAGGGAAGCAATGAAGCTCTCATTATTGATAAAAGTAGCATGTTTTTTGATGCAAGTTATATTTAGCTACTCTCCTTGAACTTTTCTGTAAATTTTGAATGAGCTAGCTAGCATGGGGTAGGACAAAATCACAAAGACTCATAAAGACATAATTAAGAGCACAGTGATATATTTGAATTGTAGTGTCTTGTTTTAAATTGTTTACAGTGGTTTTAATATTGCCCTTCTGTTATTTAATATTCATGTGCCTAGTTGTATAACTAGTAGATGATAGTATTCTTGAAGGTATTTTGCAGGATATCTCAGTATTTTGAATTTCTTTGAGTGTCCAAAACCTAGTATGAACTCAAAACCAACTCCTTCCTAACAGAAAGTTTAGGGAAATGGGCTAATAAAATGGGTTAATACAGGTAGGCTGAGACAAAAGATGTTGTAAAAAAAGAGAATGTTCAGGAGTGTTTAAAGGATTAGACAGGAATTAAACATGAGGACTTACTGGAACATTTAATCTTAAACATTTTGGATTTCCAGTTAAATATAAAAGGGCTTAAAGGGCTACTTATTTACTTTGTAGCCCTGAGTAAATAATTTATTTTAAAGTTAAGTATGCATGTATTTTTTTTTTTTAACCTCACTTACTTCTACTGGCTGCCTCATGTTCCAAAATCTATAGTAGTACTGGTAGTCATAATACATGATGCTTATGGGATAAATGTCAGATGTTGGTTGGTAGCAAAAAGGGGAGATTTTCCATTGCATCCAAAATAATGTTGCTTTGAAAAAAAAAAAAAAACAGAGGAAACAATGAGTCTTACAGGATGATATGCACTTATTCTAGCAATATTAAAAGCAAAGTTCTTTTGGGACCAATCCCGTGCTGTGCATGACAGATGAAGGTGATGGTTTAAAGATTTGATTCTTTGTCATCTCTTGTTTCACAAATATTTTATGACACCTAAATTTCATGGCAGCAAGAATTAAGCCTCTTGCTTGGACTCCCCGGAATTGGTGACCTGGGAATTCATGTCTGTCATACTGTAAGATAAGAAAAAAATTGATGAAAATAAGACATAGACTTTCAGATTTTATAAGACTGTACTACAGATGATAATAGGAAAGGTTTCTGGTGCCTTTGTGGTTCCTTCTAATTGTCTATGATAACCCTGAGGCAGGTAATTAGTATAGAGAAATTGGAGAACATGAAATGCCCCATTAATTACTAATAAAGTGTGTAGATCTAGTTCTAGGACACCTAGAATGGGTGGGGCACCTCTTACCATCATCCTTACCTTTTGCCTTGAACACATCTTTGTAGGCCTCTACTGTTGAGGCACTCAAGACTTGTTATCTGGATTTCAATCTTTGTAAGCAGCTAAGGAAAGGAGTAGGGTAAGAAGAGGAAGGCTGTTGGAGCTCAAGAAAAGAAAACGTCTCCATCTTTGCCATCATTTCTCAAATAAGACTAAGCCCAAACTCCTCATAGTAGTAGAAGCTAGATTCTGGTGTCTATAGGCTTGGCTATAATTACTGCTTCTGACATCTGCTGTATACTTATTTGTCCACTTTCCAAAAATTAATGAGACCTGATTATGTGCCAGGGTTGTGCTAGGTCTTGGGATTATAGGAGAAAAACAAATCAATCTAGTGTTTAAGAGCTCTGGAAACAGGCAAATCTTTTAAAACGCCTATGTCACTAACAAGAGTTATAAATATGAGCAAGTTATTATATTTTCTGTATCTCATTTTTCTTACTTAAAAACGTGAATAAGAATAGTATCTATGTTAGCAGAATGCAGTGAGTATTAAATAATGAACGTAAAGCTCTTAGAAAAGGGTCATTATGTTCGCATATTGTCCCATGTCATTATATTATTGTTTCAACAAGTCTTAACTCTGTGTCAGGCACTATACTAAGTGCTGGATTATAAAAATGCATGCATCTGGTCTTTGTTGGGGTAAAATCCAGGATCAAAAATGCTTCTCTGCGGAATGATTTTCTCCTTGCTATGTCACACCTGTAGGACCTTTCTCTGGTGACAAACATCTGAGTCCTAAAGTGCCTGCTTCATTGGTGAGACCAGTACTGGGTATCTTGGGCTGAGAGAGTCTCCTAGCTATCTAGGGGCTCCCAGTATGTCTGCCTTCATAGAGAGCTGTGTCTGCTAAGTGAATGAAGGATTCTGCCACTTATCCATCAATCCATTGGCCAATCAGGAGAGTCCTATATCCATTGTGAGATCCCTTCTGTGGTGTCTGATTTCGAGAAACTTTAAGTGGGTCAGGTAGACACTTACATAAATTAATAGAACACAATGAAGAAAGAGGGAAGAGCTAGATGAGGGTAAATGTGTAGTATGGAATTATTTTCCCTCCTCATGACTCAACTGTGAATTAGTGTTAAGGGGTGGGGTTTTAAAATTCACCTGTTTTCTTAGATCCCCGCTCTGCCATTTATAAGCTGTTTGATGTAGGTAATTTATGTCTCTTAACCTAGGTTTCCTCATCCGTGCAATGAAGATGATCATAGCACCTGCACCTAAGATTATTATGAGGTGATGTACCACATCTAGTATCTAGCACAGTGTCTGTGCTAGGCTCTCATAAAAGAAATCAATTAGAACACAAAGTGAATAGGGATTTTTAAGGGTGTTTTTCCCCCTTCCCAAAGGGGAGGTTAAAATTGTATAGCGTAATGTCCAGGTACTTGTAGGATGAGTCTCATTAAGTGTACAGATTGTTGATGGTTCCCTACTTTACAAATTTCATGAAGCCCCTACTTCTATTAGAGATCACCAAATTCTACAGCTCAAATCTGTTTTCTTTCCTTTCTTTTCATTTTGATTCTTTAAATGAAACAAATTCTAAAGATAAGGACTTTTTGTTTTTTCAATGATTCTATTTTTGTCAACTACAGTACCATCCTAAAGTAAATGAAATAAGCATTAATGAAATAATGAATATATAGATAAGTACATATATATATATAGATGATAGATAGATGTGACCATGTAGTAGGAGGCGATTAAATTCTCCAATGCTTTATGCTATCTTCATCTTGTAATAAAACAGTGAGAGCACAAAATGGAATTAATAATAAGAGAAAAACAGTACCAAAATTGTTTTAAGCTCAGGATGGAATAATAGTGCACATATTCAAAAGAAAGCTGTGTCTATATTGTTTATAAGAAATTATAAAAGAGACAATAAAATGAAAAAAAATACTTTTTTCTTCACAGAAAGTCTCTTATGGTTTTTGAAACATTAAATTCTCTCAAGAAGTACGAAGTGACTCTTCTATGATAAAGAAGCCAGGGGTATGGGAGGCTAATTATGTTGCTGGTTTCAGTCCAACAATGACTTATTCTTGCAAGTTATTAGTGTGTTTAAGGCCTGCTAAATCAAGAATGTATTAAAATAATCTGCATTTTCTTTAGTTTTGCCAAAGCATCAGGGTTATAGAGGAAAAGTACTTAAGGTTATAAAATGTTAAATAAATGATCATAAGCTTGAGCTTCTAGCTGAAGTCAAACTAATTTGATTTAAAATTAGAGGAGCTTTAGCTTCACACCTAGCATTCTTAGCAAAATTATGCACTTCATGCAGGAAGTTCACATTTGATAAGAAATTTTGTCTTGAACTGGGGTAAAAAGATGGGGAGTTTAGGAAAGTCATCTGCTGCCAACATGGAATAGAAGGAGACGAGTTTCTTTTTTGTAGCCTTGGCTTCTAAATGGCAGGTAGTTTTCACATCATTTGCCTGGGAACCATTCTCTTCATTCCCATGGGATTCCCATTTGAAGCTGCTTTTCACAGTATATGAAATTTATCACTGATGATGAGAACCCACCAGTATAATCGGGATCAAGGACAATTATTTGTAACATGAAACTGTCATTTCCTCACTTGGAACAACCACCTCTCCCTCTAAGCAATTTCTATTAATATTTTAAGAGTCAGCTCTATTACTTATCTTCTGAATTTTTACCATGGCTATTCTCATACTCAGTGAATGCCTATGGTAGACTCTGTTCTAACAAATTAAGTGTTTGGTTTTGTGTTAACCACAGTTCTTGCTTGAAATCTCACGGGAACAAGTTGTCATCCCAAGTAAATTGGAAACTATTGAGAAGCAGAGAAAGCCATGTCACATTATGAGTAAAATTGGCTTCAAGTAAAGCACAGGCATCCTATTCAAAGAATACTATTTTCTATAAATGGTATCTGAATAAGAAACGTGACCTAATCTGTGAGCCATGGTCGGACAAGGCTGAAATAATTTGCAGCTGAACTAAAGATGTTTGCTTCACTGATGCCCCACATAGTAACCGAGTTAACTAGCCTTAGATTTAAAATAGCAAAGTTAGGGTTTATGTAGGAAATGACAATAAGGAAAACGTAGTGCTTGGTGATTAAGTAGTGGAGAAACAAGTGTGCTGGTAGGTGGGGAGAGGGAAGCAATCCAAGGGAAGAGCAAGTGAGAATTACCTCTGAGTTAGAATCATATGTTCCTCCCAACCTATGACAGGGATTGCCAACATCTGTTTCCATGAAGACTGCAGAGGTTCCATGGAGCGATTTGCAAGAGAGGTGGGATGATGCTATATAGAGCATGGTGTCCATCACCTGGCTGTGTTCCTGGTTTACCCCCTGCATAGCTTATCTCTAAATTGAATATGAAATAAAGGTTTTCAAGTTAAAAACAACAATAGCAAAAACAAAATAAAACAAAGCAGAAGGAATTATTTTACTGAAATCTCTGAAACACTTTGGGGCATAAGCAGCATTTCTTGAGTGCCCCCTCTCAAAATATGGCCCGAGAGAGGAAATATTTCCCTTCTCAGAGTAATACACCCTACAGTTTCAGCTGTGCAAGAGTCAGATTTGGGTGTTCTTAGGGGAAACAGCAGCACCTGGTGGGCAAGTGATAACTCACCAGGGTCCAGTAGGCACTTAGAAATTCCACGGAGCAGTAGCTGAGGGAGCCAGCAGAAAATTGGCTTATTTGTGAGCACAAGTTTTTCATCTCCTTGGAGATCCCAGGTATGTTTGGCTGGTGAGAGGAAAGGACTTTCTAGAGGATTAGAAATCAGAGTCAATGAAAGTTGCTTTATTATTATTACTGTAATTCCACATGTACCAGTCTGTTAAAGCATAGATAATTTTCAATTTCCGGCAAATCCTAGGCAAATATTTCAAACTCTAGAAAAAAGAATCAAAGAACACAAAACTCTTCTCTGAAGTATAGTTATTTATAACTTTGAGTATGAAGCCAATAAGAACTTGGTTGACTCAGGTTCTTATTATAGAAATTAGCATTTAATTCTTCCAGATATGATAGAAATCATTAAAATGACAATAATTCTTGGACAATTATTTTAAACATTGAAAGTACTGAGGCACTCATTATGGGGTGTGTGATAGATGTAATGGGACTTTTACATTTATTAAGGCAAGCATCTTTTGAAAAGAGAAGGGAAGTGAAACTAAAGAATATAAGTACTTATAGAAAATAGTCTTGTTTTTTAAGTGTGAAATTTTAGACCAGATAAAGAGGTATTTTGGTAAATTTCCCATTGAACTCAGAGATTGAACTCTAAGATTTTTAGAAGGAACTCAATTCTAGAATTTATTTTGAGCAATCACTGAAAAGGGCAGAACAGAGATATGAATGAGCCCTCACGGGTGCTGCTAGGAAGCCTGCATGGCCTTGATTTCTTAAAGGCTACCATTCTTTCCTTAAGTACCTGTGCGCTGAAAACAGAGACTGAGAGATCTAGATGTCTGGCTCCTTTTAGCCAACCATAATCATAATAGCATTTTCACCATCGTTAGTGTCATGAATATTTGAGTACTTAGCATATTCCAGACACTATAATAAATTATCTATTTATTCATTTAATTGAGTCTCTAAACAACCCAGTGAATAAAGTATTTTAATTCCACTTTTCAGATGAGAAAATTACAAATAACTAACGTACAAGTTCACAGATATGACAACTAGCAGAGCAAGATCTGGCTCAGGTAGTCTGACCACAGAAACTGCCTTATTAATGGTGGAATTCATCTTTCTTGTTTTACATTTGCCTAGGTAAAGGATCCTGATGTTATCTCTCAACAAGAGTTGTAGCCAAGCTATTCAGGGACTTGCTTCAAGTGAGAAAAAATAGTGATCAGTCAAAAACAGCTTGTCTCAATTTGCAAAATGATCAAACATGTACTTCCATGTGACTACAAAGCTAGGATGCCTTCTATTTGGGGCAGGATATTAGCCCCTTTCATCTTCAGAATTAAGATCAGTATCCCAATTTTTAAAAATGGTCTTTCTCATCCTGTTGTTATTCACCAATTTGAGGGAAAACCTCTTACTTCCTCTACAACCATCATAATTCCCTCTCACCCTAACATTACGAGCCATCGTTGTTTTTGAGAATCTAGCAGCCATGTTAGTTTGCTGAACTAAACTCACAATTCTACCTTAGGCACAACTTAGCTTTTTTCATCCCTGTTTCAAATGTAGAATCATTCATATGCAACTTCCTTCCTTCTCTGCCTCACTCCCTCTACATCCTCTCTTTCATTCTTTCTTACTCCCTTCCTTCTGAAAGGAAAATATGTGCCAGGCACTGCGATAGAAACTGGGGTTTTGAAAAAAAGAAATAAATATGTTTGCATTCATATAATATAATAGGAAAAGATCAACATGGAAATCCATTATCGTAGTACAGCATAGAAATTGTGCAATGGAAGCTCAGAAAATGTAGAAGCAGTAGCATCTTGGTGAACAAGGTCTCAGAGAAAAAAAAGGAAAAACAATAGTGACGTTTACCAATTTGCAGGTTGTGAACACCCCCACTCTGGAAAACAACAAGCTACCAAAATCACACCACTGAATGTGGAGTTTTGCTCTCATAAGCCGGTATAAGCCACCTAGAGCACTGTATTTGCTATAAGTGATTAACCATGCACAGGTTTGGAGGAAGTTGTCACATTGGAGTTGACATTTGATTTGTTTGTCATGTCTCCTGAACTCTAAACTACTTGATATGTGTCTTTACACCTTTTATCCCTACCCCACTCATGTTTACTATAAACATATGGTAAGTCCACTAGTTCAATATAGTCAGATAGATACATATCTCTAGGCTAAACTAGAAAACATAGTGGAAAGATGGAGAGATAGATACAGGGATATGGATATAGATATGGATAGTAATACAAATATATATTCCCAAGGGGCAAAATAACTACAAGCGAGCCTAAACTACTATATTGCTACATGAAATCATAGAACTTTTTTGATATCTACTTTTGAGTACATATTAATTCACTTTACCTGACCTCTTATTGCTGCCCTGCCATCCTTTTGTTCACCCCTTCTTAACTTTCTGTTTCTTTATAATTGCTATTACAAATGTTTCCCACTATTCTGTAGTCATCAGTTCCACTTTTGAGCCTTTATTCTCACAAAATAACCCCAATTCCTTCTCTTCTGGGATCAAGTTCAAACAACATGAAGCTCTTCCATTTTTGTGACTCGAAATGCTGCTTCTGTGTCCTCAACTAGCTGCTAAACTTTCTCATGTATGATCCTAGTCTTGTTTATTTCTGACTTCTTTGAAACCTTTTTCCAGCATTTGTCAATATCATGTCCTATATCTTCATAATTCTATTTTATTAGCTATTTCCCCACACCGGTCAACAGGTTTGACTTTTTTTCTCTTACAAGAGATTTTCTTCAATTTCATATTATTTCAAGGTATATTTTTAGCTTTCTTCTTTCCCCCAGTGTATATTTTTCAGGAAAGTTTCTAAGCTATTTTCCTCTCATTGTCCTTTTAGCAATTAATCTCTGAGTTACTTTCTCTCCAGCTTTTCTCGCCACTCCTCTGTGATAACTCATATGTTGAAGGTCACACTGTGTGCCTAAGGAGAGACTCCCAATACTGTTTTTATCAAAGTATGTATTGACTGGTCTCTTTGCACCTGGTTTTCTTGAGATTTGCTCTGTGCTACCATTTTGCTCTATGCTCCTCCTTCTCTGACTGCTTTTCTGCCTCATTGTGTGGCTTCCTTCCCAGTCCCAACTCCATAAGCATTTTCTCCTTTGGCTCCTTTTTGTGGCAACTGTATCTACTCTGTAATTCCAGCTAAGATGGCTAGATAAATTATATCCTTCTGATTATTTGGTATTAGACATTTAACTTTAATCACTCTAGTGTGTGTGCAACAGAATCACATTGTGTTTCCACTGATGACTAGTGATGTTGAATACCTTTTCGTGCACTTCTTTGCCAATATCATGTAGGAATATATAAATATTCCTCTTTGAATTGTCTTTTTGAGTTTTTTTTTTTCCATCTTTAATTCTGTGGTTTGCTTTTCTTCACTGATGTGTAGGAGTGCTTTACATATGTTCTGGACGACAGCTTTCTGACAGATGTGTGTCTTCCTTTCTACTTCCTTGTCTGTTCATTTTTAATGTTGATTTTTGAAAAGCTGATATTTTAACTTTGAAGTCCAATTTATTTTATTTAAGTTTATGATAGTTCTGGCAGTGTCCTATTCAGTAAATATATCTCATCTCAATGTTGTAAAGTTAGCTTTCTATATTATTTTCTGGATGTTTGAAACTGTTAGCATTTATATTTATATCTATGATGCATCATATATTAATATTGTATGAAATGTGAGGTAGTGGCTGAGGTTTATTCAATTATTCTGGAACCATATGTTAAAAAAAGTACTTTCTTCTGAATCATTGTTGGAGGAGATTGAAGTGACCACCAATTGACCCAATAGCTTGACCCAGGCAACAGGAGGCTCCTCACCCACTCACCTGTCCTTGGAATGTAACTTCTGTCCACTCTTCCCACAACTGGAGCCATTTTTAGCCTTAAGAGAGTAAAGTATTGTTGCAACCATCCGAATAAATACTTGCCTGAATCCAGATAAGGCCTCTATACAGTCATTCCTCTGTGGGTTCTGCATCCTTGGATTCAACAAACTGTTGATTGAGAACTTTTTTTTTTAATTCCAGAAAATTTCAGAAAGCAAAACTTCAATTGCTGCATGCTAGTAACTATTTATACAGTATTTATATTGTATCTACAACTATTTACATAGTGTTTACATTATTTTACAAATTATAGGCAATCAAGGGATGATTTAAATATACAGTAGGGTATGCACAGGTTATATGAAAATACTGTGCCATTTTATATAAGGGACTTACGCATCCTCAGATTTTGGTATCTGCAGGAGGTCCTGGAACCAGTCCCCTGTGGATACCAAGGGACAAATGTATGAACTTTTAAGATTCTCCTGGGAAGGGGCAGAGATCTTCTTCTCTTGCAGCCACCCAAGATAAACCTTTCAAGTAAGTTCCCTAGCTCATAAAACTGCCACCTACCAATCTGGAGTAGCCTGTCTCTTTCTTTGGTCTCTCTTTGCTCTTGGTGCATAGGGGCCAGTTTGCTAACCAAAAATTGTTTGTCATTTTTTAAAATAAAAATGACAGTGGGTTTATTCCCAATGTCCCATTAATCTATTTTTCTATCCTTGCAATACTAACAAATTATTTTCATTACTATGACATTACAGAAATCTTAGATAGTGTAAGTCATCCAACTTTGTGCTTCTTTTTCAAAGTTAGTTTGAGAGTTCTATGTCCTTTATATTTCTATATATATATTAGAATAAACTTGTTGGTTTCTGGAAAAAAAAATGCTTGCTGGGATCAATATGGCAGAGTAGGAAGATTCTGAGCTCACCTCCTCCCACAGACACACCAAAACTACAACTGTATATACAACAAGTATCTCTGAGAACAACCTGAAGACTAGCGGAACAGGTTTTCTACAACTAAGGATAAAATAAAAGGTCACATTGAGAGGCAACAGGGGCAAGGATACAGCCCAGTCAAACTCACATACCCCTGGCGAGTGACCCAGAATGGAAGTGATACTACAACCATAGAGGTTCCCCTCTGAGGAGCGAGGGGTCTGAGCATCAGAGACAGCAGCTTGAAAAGCACCTGGGTCCTGGGAGAAAGAGATTTACTGATGAATATTAGGGCGTGTTCCAGAGGAGCAGGGATCTGGTGATACTTTTTAGAGATGAAAGCTCTGTTGGGAGCCATTTGTTTTTTACTCTCCATCCACCTGGCTAGACTGGCACTCCTGGGCACCCTTTCTTTCACTCTCAATCTACCTAGCTAACACTGTGCACCCCTCCAAAGTAGTTCCCACCCCACCCATCAGGAAGCCATAGCTGTTATCAGTACCCTTTCAAAGTGGCTCTTGCTTCAAGGGGTCAGTCCTGTACACCATAATTCCCAAAATAGTCATGGCCATATCTCAAAGCTCAAAGATGCACCAGGGGTCAGCCCTGCCATCAGGGTATCTGAAGCAAATGAGACCAAACCACAACAGGAAAGTGCACACAGCTCACACAGAGGATACCCCTGGAGCACCTGGCTCTGGGGCCAAGGGAGATTGTGCCACTGGGCTCCAGATGACACGCTATACATAAGGCCACTCTTCTAAGATCAGAAGATATAGCTGATATACCTAATACACAGAAACAAACACAGAAAGTTAGGCAAAATGAGAAGAGAAGGAAATACCTTCCACAAAACCTCAGAAAAAGAACTGAAAAACTGAAGATAAGAAATTTACAAGAAAAAGAGTTCAAAGCTGGGACTTCCCTGGTGGCACAGTGGTTAAGAATCCTCCTGCCAATGCAGGGGACATGAGTTTGATTCCTAGCCCAGGAAAATCCCACATGCTGCAAAGCAACTAAGCCCATGTGCCACAACTACTGAGCCTGCATGCTGCAACTACAGAAGCCCACGTGCCTAGACCCCGTGCTCCACAACAAGAGAAGCCACTGAAATGAGAAGCCCATGCACCACAATGAATCATAGCCCCTGCTCACTGCAACTAGAGAAAGCCCACATGCATCAATGAAGACCCAATGCAGCTAAAAATAAATAAAATTTTTAAAAAAGAGTTTAAAGTAATAGTCATAAATATGCTCACCAAACTCAGGAGAATTATGAATGAACACAAGGAGAACTTCAATGAATAGATAAAAAATATTTTTAAAATATATCTGAGCCACAATTAAGGAGCCCACTCGCTACAACTAAAGAGCACACATGCCACAACTAAAAAAGGAGCTGGTGAGCTGCAACTAAGGAGCCCGCCTGCCACAACTAAGACCCAGTGCAACCAAAATAAAAATAAATAAAATAAATAAATATAAATATATATGTATATGTACATATATATATATGTGTATGTATCTGAAGAATACAAAACTGTAATGAATCAACAGCAGATTAGAGGATACAAAATAATGCATCAGTGATCTGGAAGACAGAGTAGTGGAAATAATCAGAAAAGCAAAAAGAAAACAAATTATTTTTAAAATGAAGATAGGTTAAGGGACCTCTGGGTCAAAATCAAGAGTACTAACATTCACATTATAGGGGTCCCAGAAGGAGAAGAGAAAGAGAAAGGGACATAAAATGGATTTGAAGAAATAATGGCTGAAAATTTCCCTAACCTGGTGAAGGAAACAGACATCCAAATCCAGGAATCACAGAATCTCAAACAAGATAAACATGTATGAATGGATAAAGAAGTTCAAGGAAGGTCACACTAGTCTTAGCCATCAAGAAGGACCCAGATGCCTGTCCACGTCCATCACTGATGACATTGAGCATACACGTGAAATGATTCTATTGAATAGATGAGTGACAGTGGATTATGTGGCAAATCATTTGTAAATCAGCCATGGCTCTGCCTATGAAATAATCCGTGACAAACTTAGGTTTTGAAGAGTTAGTGCTGAAGCCTAAACTTCAGATTAAACACAGAGGATTTCTATCCAAGGGTACTGGAATCTTGCATGACAATGCATGTCTGCACACTTCTGCCCATGCTGTTGACACTCTGCAAAAACTTTGTTTTGAGGTGTTAAAGCATCCTGCCTATAGTCCTGCTCTTGTTCCATTGGACTTTCACCTGTTTGGTTCCCTGAAAGCAACCCTATGAGGATGAAGATACACTTTTGATGAAGAAGTGAAGACAGCAGTGCATTCGTGGCTCGCAGCTCAGCCTAAAACATTTTTTAATGAGGGAATACAAAAGTTTGTTGACAGATGGACAAAGTGTATTGAAAAACAAGGAAATTATGTTGAAAAATGATGTATTTGTATTTTCTAAAAGTTACTTAAAGTAAATTCTACAGCCACAGTGCTGATAATTTTGACTCACTATCATACAATGTTCAAAAGACACGATGAAAGTGAATGTGTTTGCTGTGTCCCCAGTCATTCAATATTTTACCATTAAGCATTATGGTGACTGTAGGTTTTACATATGTATGCTTTATGTGTTGAGGATGTTTCTTTTTATTCCTAGTTTGCAGATTTTTTAAAATAAAAGACTAAGTGTTGGTGAGGATGTAGAGAAATTAGAATCCTCAAAAATGATCCAGTTGCTTTGGAAAACAATCTAGCAGGGCTTCAAAAGATTAAACATAGGTGTTACCAAATAACCCTGCAATTCCACTCCAAAATATATATCCAAAAGAAGTGAAAAACTATATCCACACAAAACTTACCGACAAATGTTCATAGCAGCATTATTCATAATAGCCAAAAGGGGAAATAACCCAAATTTATTCATTAATTTGTCAGTCCTTCAAATGATGAATGGATAAAGTGTTGTTCAGTCCATGCAATGGAATATCATTTGGCAATAAAAAGGAATGATGTAGTGATATATACTACAACATGAATGACCTTTGAAAACATCCTAAATGAAAGAGGCCAGTCACAAAAGACCACATAGTATATGATTACATTTATATGAAATGTCCAAAATAGACAAATCTGTAGAGATGGAAGGTAGATTAATGGTTGCCCAGGGCTGGTGGGAGGGAGTGAGGGAAATGGGGAGTGACTGCTAATCTGTACACTGTTTCTTCTGAGGGGGAGGGTTATGGAAAACCTCTAAAATCGATCCTGGTAAAGGGTTGCACAACTCAATGAGTATATTAAAAACCACTGAATTGTGTACTTTAAGTGGGTGAATTTTGTGGTGTATGAGTTATATTTCAATAAAGCTGTTATGTTTAAAAAATAAACAAAATTATGAAATTATGAATATATGTTGCACACATATTGTCAAGTCCTTTTTCTACTTCTAATGAGCTGGTTATATTTTTATATGGCTTCTATTCTATTAATATGGTGAACTATATTAATCTAATTATAAATATTAACTCAAATTTGCTTTCCTGGTATAAACTTCCCTTGTTTTTTTTTCATTTTTATATAATGTTAATTTCATTTGCTACTATTTTGTTAAGGATTCTGCATTTAAATTAATGACGAATATTTGTTTGTAATTTTATTTTTTTGTAATGTTCTTGGTTCTGGTCATGGTATCAGAAATTATTCAATTGTTCTGGCCTCATAAAATGAGTTAGAAATGCTGCCTCTATCTTCTGAAATAGTTTAGGTTTAATTGGTATTATTTCTTCTTTAAAAATTTAAAACAAAATTCTGGTTAAGCCATCCCAACAGGAAATTGTAATTGTGGGAAGCTTTTGAATACAAACTCAGTTTCTTTAATAAGTATTAAGCTATTCAGATTATGTATTTTGTGTGTCAGTTTTGAAATTAAGGCATAGAGAGTATAACTGAGTTTCTCAAAACTTCACAGTTAACCAAAAACTCAATTTTAAGATGAATAAAATTTGTTCATTTTGCAAATGAAGAAAATTTTGAGATGTATTTAGAGAGTCTTTATTGTGCCATATAGACATGAACACAGATAATGCCAAATTTCCCAAGTGGAGAGAAGTCTGTATAAAATGTAGAAGAGGGCAGATAGCAGTATCAAGCAGTATCAGCAGTATTTCATCTTGTGGAACTGAAAACCACAGCCACAGAAAGATAGAGAAAATGAAAAGGCAGAGGACTTTGTACCAGATGAAAGGACAGGATAAAACCCCAGAAAAACAACTAAAGGAAGAGGAGATAGGCACCCTTGCAGAAAAGGAATTCAGAATAATGATAGTGAAGATGACCCAGACCTTTGAAAAAAGACTGATGCAAAGATGGAAAAGTTTACCAAAGACCTAGAAGAATTAAAGAGCAAACAAACAGAGATATGCAACACAATAACTGAAATGAAAAATACACTAGAAGGAACCAATAGCAGATTAACTGAGGCAGAAGGGCGAATAAGTGACCTGGAAGACAGAATGGTGATCATCACTGATGCAGAAAAGAATAAAGAAAAAAGAATGAAAAGAACTGAAGACAGCCTAAGAGACCTCTGGGTCAAAGTTAAACACACCAACATTCACATTATAGGGGTCCCAGAAGGAGAAGAGAGAGAGAAAGGACCCGAGAAAATATTGGAAGAGATTATAGTTTAAAACTTCCCTGAGATGGGAAAGGAAACAGCCACCCAAGTCCAGGAAGTGCAGAGAGTCCCAGGCAGGAGAAACCCAAGGAGAAACATGCCAAGACATAGAGTAGTCAAATGGACAAAAATTAAAGACAGAGAAAAGTTATTAAAAGCAACAAGGCAAAAATGACAAATAATATATAAGGGAACTCCCATCAGGTTAACAGCTGATTTATCAGCAGAAACTCTGCAAGCCAGAAGGGAATGGCATGATATATTTCAGGTGATGACAGGGAAGAACCTACAACCAAGAATACTCTACCCAGCAAGGATCTCATTCAGATTTGACGGAGAAATCCAAAGCTTTACAGACAAGCAACAGCTAAGAGAATTCAGCACCACCAAGCCAGCCCTACAACAAATGCTAAAGGAACTTCTCTAAGCAGGAAACATAAGAGAAGAAAAAGACCTACAGAAACAAAAACAAACCAATGAAGAAAATGGTAATAGGAACATACATATCGATAATTACCTTGAATGTAAATGGACTAAATGCACCAACCAAAAGACACAGACTGGCTGAATGGATACAAAAACAACACCCATATATATGCTGTCTACAAGAGACCCACTTCAGAACTAGGAACACATACAGACTGAAAGTGAGGAGATGGAAAAGATATTCTGTGCAAATGGAAATCAAAAGAAAGCTGGAGTAGCAATACTCATATCAGACAAAATAGACTTTAAAATAAAAAATGTTACAAGAGACAAGAAAGGACATTACATAAAGATCAAGGGATCCATCCAAGAAGAAGAGATAACAATTATAAATATATATGTACCCAATATAGGAGCACCTCAGTACATAAGGCAAATGCTAACTACGAAAGAGGAAATGCAAGGCAGAAATACAGACACAGGTGTAGAGAACAAACACATGGACACCAAGTGGGGAAAGCGGGGAGGGTTGGGGGGGAATGAATTGGGAGATTGGGATACCAAATTGTACACTCTAAATATATGCTGTTTATTGTCTGTTAACTGTATCTCAATAAAAGTTCTTTAAAAAAAAAAAAAAAAAAGATTGTTCTGACCCTCAAAATGGCTGATTTGTTTAGCTGACGTGAGTAACATTTATCATTAAAACTGTCAAAAAAAAAAAATTAAAACTCCCCAGGGTTCTCAGAGGTGGTCAATCACTGACAGGCTGCCTGCTTTGGACTGACCTTGATATGAATCTCAAGAAGCATCCAAGCTATCTGTTGAGGCTTTAGCTGAGGCTGACAAATGTACATCCTCATAGTTGAGATCCAGTCAAGTATCAGCATAGCTAAACAACAGAAGATGCAAAGAAAAATATAATTCACCTGCTGCCCTTTCAAAAACCAAATCACTTTACCAAATCATTGTATTGTACTAGTGACCATTCACCTCCTTTAACATGAAGTTACTCTCCAACCACCAAGATCATCTGACAGCAGCACCTAAGTATTATTTTTAAGTTTATTTACACATTTAAAAAAATTCAAGTGCAATGCATACATGATTATTGGATATAATTTGAAAGATACAAAAAAGGAAAACAAAAACAAAAAAACCTCAGGAGCCTACTTTCAGAATTAACCCCAGAATATTTACTTAATAAAAGTATGTTTATATTTATCATATAAAATGTATTTGTATAAAATATATAAATTGGATAAATCATATGCAATATATCATTTA
The DNA here is from genome assembly GCF_030028045.1 of Hippopotamus amphibius kiboko. Taxonomy (NCBI): domain Eukaryota; kingdom Metazoa; phylum Chordata; class Mammalia; order Artiodactyla; family Hippopotamidae; genus Hippopotamus; species Hippopotamus amphibius. The sequence continues at coordinate 23,183,697 of NC_080190.1, forward strand.
TCAAATACAAATGTTATTTATTTTTATTAGTGTGTTATCATGTGTGCTTTTAAAAATTTCTTAATAGGAAAATATTATGCCATCCTATAGCTACACTAGAATTTATTTAGCCATTAGTTGTTTTGATTTTGATTTGCATAGAATCTTCCTACTTATTTCCTTGGTACATTTTCACATTCTTTGGGTATGTCCTATAAGAGGAAATAATGAGTCAAATAGTAGAGACTTTCTTGAGGCTATTGATATTATATTCCTAATTTGTTTCATACAGAGCAATAGGAATATTTAAATTCACAAGATGGATGAATGAAAGTGTCATTTACTTGCATACTTGCAAATAGTTAATTTTTTAAGAATCTTTGAAGATTTGCTAGATAAATATTTTGTTGTTTTGTTAATTTTAATTTCTTTAAACATTCATAAAGTTAAGCATTTAAATAAATTTTATTTGTAAATACCTTTTTCTAGAAATCACATTATTCCCTTTTCTTACTTACCTTTTGGGATTTTAGTATAATTCCTGTTAATATATAAGCTCTTTAGAGAACAATATTAATTTTTTCTGTAATGCTTCGCAGATATTCTCCTAGGTTTTGTTTGCATTTTAATTTATTTACATGATTTGATATAGAAAGAATTTTATTTGCATTTATGTTTTTCAGTTCCTTTCTGATTTATTTAATTGCATGTATTTTTAGAAAATCTATTTTCATATTTATGAAAACTATTCACTTATATGTTGGTAAGAGTCTTACAGTTTTTCATGCTCAAAATTTAATCCATCTCAGATTTATTTTGGTGTCCTAAGCCTTACAGTAGAGGAATCTACCTTTTCATTCTTGTTATTAAGTTTAAAACTTACTAGGTAATGAAGCAGAACTTAATAGGTAATGAATTTGGCCAGTGTATCTTATGTTCATACGTTCATTACTCCAAAAATATTATTTTTATTTTCCTATATGTTAGAAGGACACACATTTCCAGGTCTTCAGCAGTTCACTGCGATTAGTGGCTATGCATATTTCTGTTGTACAAGACAAGGAAGCTATCTTTCCACAGGGTGAGCTGAAGAATAACCATACAAGAGGGAGAGAAAGAGAGAACAATAACTGAGCTAATGAGGGAATAATAGAAAGTCTATTTTCAGAAGTGGCCTTTGAGTTTTGAGCTGCTTTTCTAGAATGTTTAGAGCATCCCCCAAATATGCACAATGTGTGATATGAATCTTATCACTATGAAATTGTCAGCAAATCAAGTATGTGTAATATTTTTTTAAGAGAACTGAACTGGAGTCACAAGGGATTCAATATTATGAGACATATAGGATAGTGGAGGGTCTAGTCTAGATTGTGAAGACTAAAATGACGTATCAGCCAAATTAATTGCATGAGTTTTTACTAGATCCTGCATTTGAAAGGAAACCATAAATATGCTTTTCAGACAACTGGAGTTCGAAAATGGATGGAATATTGTAGGATATAGTTGAAGTAATGTTGTATGATAGCGTTGTTGTGGTTGTGTAGGGGAATGTCTTTGAAGTGGATGCTTCACTATTCCTGTTCTTGAGATACACATGTGGAAGTATTACTATGGATGCACCCTACCTTCAAATGGTTTTGTATCCTGTGCCTGAGCCTCTGGGTAACGAGAAAATGGAACACTTAGTGAATATGGGGGTGATTAATTATTTTCTAACTTTTTTTTATTGATCTGAAAAACTTCTGAATATATGCATGCATAAATGCATACAAGCATAGGGATAATAGTAGTTTCTACATCATAGGCTTATTATGCGCACTAAATGTACTAGTCCATGTGAAGAAGTTATTACTATGTTTGATAAATTATTACTATTTAATCCATGTAAGTTAATATTAAGTTACAGAGAACTTTGGTACAAGAATACTGAGAATACGCTTTCTAATGAATCACCATAATGGTGGTGATGATGGTATTAATAATAATTTAGCCTTATCCTCCATGCAATGCCTATGTCTTTCTAAAGCAATCCTGCCACATGGTTTCTCCATTCATGCTTGAATGCATCAAGTAAGAGTACCTTATTATTTTAAAACTTTTATTCTTGCAGAAACCCATAGAAGTATGCCATTTCAAACCCCTTTTCTTTCATGTTTATCAAGTGCATTCTTGAGATTATCTCTTTTTCTTAATTACAAACTAACTTATTGCTTATATTACTGATCTAGGCATTTAGATGTGCACCTCTTGTTTTCCCTGCCCCCTGACTACTCTAAAATACTTCACAGAATTCGGTCTAGTGCCAATTTGTAGTGTGAATCCAAATACAGTTTTAAAGCATAAAAAATGCAGTTTAAGATAAAAGGAATAATGTATACTATGGCAGGAGTTGCTCTTTAAGATTGTGCCCAATTGTAAAAGTAGTTTCCTAAAAAGTCTGAAATTTCAAGTGAGAAAAAATCATATTTCCTTAACGATCCCCATGATTGCATTATACAACCCACAGTTCAAAGAAAGACTAGACTCTTCTGTGTACTCAGAATTTTAGCATTCCCTTTTTATTTCCTAAGTGCACAGACATTATCTGTAATAAAAATTGACCCCAGCATAGGATTAATGTAGATGAGACTGCCTCAAGCACCATACCAACCATGATCCCTTCAGTTTAACTTTCTACTTCCATGGGCTTTGCAAGGAAAGGAATTTAATTATTCCTGAAGACAAATGTATTAATATTTAATAAAAAACAAAGTCAAACGGCAGTGCTAGAAAAAAATAAGAAATGTACATAAAGTCTTTCCATATCTGAATAAGATGACTGAATTAAGCAGCATTAACTCCTGTACATGAAATAAGATGTGAGTGAGAAGAAAAATTTCAGGCAGAAAAAAATGTTTGGTTGTCAAGCTAAAAGGTTGAACAGATTATATATAGAAATAAACCACACAGCTTTATTCTCAGAAATATTGTCTTTTCAGATACTGGTAGATATGGATGTGATTACTAATGGTCTAGTTAATCAGTAACTGTGTTTATTATGAGTTACCTACCATAAGACAAAGACTATAGAACATATAGTGGACACTATTTTTTTTCCCATCTTTGTTCGTTTGTATTCTGACTCCCTCAACATTCTCTATAGTTTACTTTTGGGTAGATCCAAGTTGGACCTGGCCATTCTGAACTCTTGCATAGTACCTAATTCAGAAATTATCATGCAAGACAAGTTAGTCCACCAAGATTTATCTCTGGAACTTACATAAATGAGGTATTGTATTAGTCAGGATAGGCTAGGATATGCTACATTAACAAATTAGCACTGGCATTTCATCAACTTAACAAAATGAAGATATATTTATAGGTCAAGGAGAATCCAGTTTGGTTTGGGCCACACTCTTTTTTTGGGGGGGTGGGGGAGCCATACTCTTGCTTGTGACTTCATCATATGAAACATATGGCTGTCAAGGTCACTGCACCAGGGAAGTTGGGCTGGAAGACACAGGAAAAAATATGTCTAAGAGAGAAGCCTGAAAGGACTTAGGTCTTTTCCTCCCTCAACTCATTGGCAAGAGCTCAGTCACATGGCTCCAACAATGTCTAAATGAGGCTACACAATGGGTCTTCCTGTGTGCCTGGGAGGAAGAATCAACATGGTGATGTGATATCCATCTCAGCGCTCTTTTTGTAGAAGTTAATAGGTCCATAAAATATGAGCCCTGAGTAAATGGTGTCCACTTTTTTTTTTACCCAATGTGGAAAAAATGTCTCATAAGAATGAAAGCAAACAGAGAGGCATTGTCCTGATTATATCTTTTGAGCCTTAGCATGTGACTTCATAAGTGCTCCCTTCCTTTTTACTAAATACAGTTTAAGCTGGATTTCTCCTTACAATCAAGTCAACACTAATGGAGAGCTTTTAGACTGCCTAGCCCAATGCTTCCTAAAATTAGCTTCATTAATCAATTAATCACTCAAAATCCATAGTAAATAATTTATTAATTAAAAATTGTGTCCTTAACACTATAGTGCACCTGGCAAACTTCTACTCATCTGTCAAACTCTGTTCGTGTCACCTGTGCAATGAAGTGTCTTCATCACATTCTGTACACAGCTCCATCAATTCACATAATTCTCACTGGCAGCATGACATGGAAGATAAAAACACAGGCACTGAAGTTAGACTCCCTAACTTAGATGTAAATGCTGGCCATTCCAATTATCAGCTTTGTGGCATTGGGCATTGCATTTCATCTCTTTGTGCCTTAGTCTTCACGACTGTAAAATGGGTGTAATATAAAGTTATTTTAAGGAACAAAGAGTTAGTATATATAAAGATCTATAACAGTGGTACACTTCAGGCAGGCAAAGTTCAACAGATGTTAGTTATTGCTGTAATTATTATTTTACTTTTAATCAACTGAACTCTTTAAGAACAAAGACTGTGCTTATTAACTGAATTTTCTGCAGTGCTCAAGAACATGCTTAGTACCTAGTGAATACTAATTAAATTCTAGTTGAAAGGATTACATTAGTAGAACTATATTAGCAGTAGTAATTATAACAACTAGCATTATTAAGCATTTATTATGTGCCAAGCATGGTTCTAAGTGTCAAGCATGTATTAACTTGTATAATAAATAAACAGAGAAAGCAGTATATCACTCAGGGTAATTAACTTGCTATTATAATTTTTAAAAAACTTCAGTTTTTTTAAAATGTGAGTTTACTTTTCGTTGACACAAAATCTAACTTTGATGTTGCTGGTTGGAGAGGTATCCTAGGCAGCACTTCTAAAAGTACTGACTCGGGGCTCCAATCTTTGAACTTGGTACTACATACTCTTTACAAGGGCTTCCAATGTCATTCTGTAATGGAAGAGATAAAAAAAATCATAAATAGGATTTTGTTTTATCTTTTAATTAGGACCATGCCTAGGTTTGTGTCTATTACTTTCATGCCCATTCTATTATTCTGTTGGCCAGACTTGCAACAGTATTGTACCATAATGAAAAACAAAACAAACACACATACACACAAAAAAGCTCAAGTTTCCTTTGTGATCATTAGTGTAATTAAAACACAAATAGGACATTTTAAAAATCTATTTGGGGGGGAGGCAAGATTAACTCTCAAACACTTGACAAACAAAGATGCCTTCCATTGGAGAAGGCTCCATTAAAGAAGGACTTGAATGTGCCCTGAAAGATGAAAAGAAGTTGGATCGTTGGAAAAAAGGTTGTTATTCCAGGTGAGGTTACTGGCACACCTAAAGGTGTGGAGGAAGACTTAACAGGAACAGTTCCTGTTAGAGAGCTGACAGGTGTGAAAGCCCCAAACTCATTCAAATAAATCCAGCAACAGCCACAACACATGATCACTACAATCATGTAGCAATTAATTCAGGCATCCTTCTTTCTAGAGAACACTTTAGACATAGAACTAAGCATATTGCTGATTGCTGATTGAGATTGACTTCACTGCACCTGGTTGTCAGAAAAACAGATTATATCTGAATTCACTCTTTTTTTGAACTGCTATATTCCACATAAGATGATCTTAAGATGATGGCAATGTTTTCTGACAGTTTCAACCTGTTGCACCAGTTCTGAATCCCATTTGTTTTCATACAGTCTAGTCGTGCCTCCTCAACCTGATTATACTCTACTTGAAAATAGAGACTATTCCTTGTTCTAAGCACAGTGCAGCAAACACAATAGTTGTTTTAAAAACACTTCTTTATTTTTGATTCACTAGATATTTTTGTAGATATCTGGCACAATGATTCTTTTTTACTGTCTGTACACAGGCAACAACATAATCTACAAATCGTATCTATCTATCTATCATCTATCTATCATTTTTTCTATTTTTTCATGTTTTCTACCAGACAGTGAATGAACAAAAAGCTAAATTGTGACATTTCAAGTCATGGGCCCACCTTGGTCCCTGCAATCCATCTTGTGAGATATGGGACACAGCTTACCATTAGTAAATGATGGATACTTCCTACCTTGCCTTGTTTATACAATCACCAGTAATTCATATTCTGTTGAATATGCTGTTCTCTGATATATTATTCTTTCTCTCTTCTGCCACATTTGAAGGTTGGGTACCATGTCAGCTTGTGTGGGTGTCCAAGCTTGGCTTAAAATTCTAGTGCCTTTTCTCTTTAGAATTCTAAGGCATTTGGGGGAAGTGTAAATGCTTCCTGGGAATGCATCTGCCAAGTGAGGAGATTAAATAAGCAAAGAAATAGAAATGACATATAATGTAAAGCCCAATTCAGGTCCAATTGGGGTGTCTCCAAGAAGCAACTTTTAAAAATAAGTTTCTAATCCATATTAAATTTGTATCTTAAAGTAAATGGTTATGGAGATAAATGGTTCTCTGTATGTGAGAAAATAATTTACATAAACTAACTCTTAATCTGAAACATGTTTTCTCTAAAGTTCAGAATAATTTGGTTGACAATGTTCTACCCTTCAAAGAATTGCATCTTTAGGCTTCTGCATAATATATAAATGTATATATACATATATATGTATATGTGTATATATATATATGTATATATAAAATATATATTTTCTATGTTGAGTCAATAAAGTCTGGCTGAAGTCATCTGAATTGAGTTTTGAGGCCAGGGGTTAAAAATTTGTGATGTAGAAAGGGGCTGTGTTTTGTCTTCAGTAATGCAGGACAAAATCAGCGAGCCAAGGAGGAGATAACAGTCGGCTAAATGAGGCAGCCTTTGTTCCGAGAAAAACGATTTGAATACTAACCTAAGTAGGTGGGACTAATGAGAAGCCTATAAATGCAGGGCCTGTTGTAGGAACCAGGAGATATGATTGTATCAATTGTATTCATTACATCAGGTTCAAAGTTGTAGAATTAGGCTAATGGGTAAGTCAAGCAGTGGACAAGTGGAAATGGCAGGAATAGAGCAGGATAAGAGTAAAGTCTTGTCAAGACAAAAAGGAGATGAAGTAGAGGGTTACTGAAGCTGGGCTTCTCTCTCTCTCTCTCTCTCTCTGTCGCTCTCTCTTTCTCTTGCTGTGTGTATATGTGTATATCTATTTACAGAATTTATGACTTCTTTCAACCTTCATCTCTTGACCTAGTCCAACCATTTGTGAATAGAGCAGTAGGGTTATTTTCATTCACTCAATACATGCAGAAATATTAAGCCTCTACCACCTAGCCAGGAAGAAACATGTCAGGGATGCTTTTCTGATACAACAATCCTCCACTTTTGTATATAAAAGTATAAAACTCAGAAATGAAGGCTGAGGATCAGCAATGAAGTTGCTGCCCAATCAGTGGATACCTGGGTAATACTGCTGCAATGACTGTGATGGTAATCAGCATGATAATGGTAATGGGAGTGATCATTAATATTCAAATTTATTTTTGCTCTCTCAGACTGTTTTAAATAAATGTCATATAATATTTAATCTTCACAATAACACTTTGGAATAAATATTGTTATTATCCCATATTTTACAAAAATAAAATGAAGCCAAGTAAATGTTAATTTTTTTCTTAATTCACAGAGCTGATAGATATCAGGAAGATTTAGTAGTGATAAAATAAAAAAATAGCTCTAAATTGAAAGAGCTGAGACTTTCTGAACTTTGTGGAAGAAAATAGCACCAATAAGCCTTGCACATTTCTGTAGGTTGTTTTTTTGTTTGTTTTTTTTCCCCAAAGTAGCACAGATCTTCTCAGTGAATCTCTTTTAGAAGACATTCTTAACAGAGGGATGGAGTTTTCTGGAGTCCCAGTAACTAAGGTTATAATACTAGAACCTGACTAATTCTAATTTTTTTTTTTCTTGGTGTGCTTTGCCAATCAATATGGAATGTAGTTCTCACTAATTACAAAAGGATATTGGTGGTTGAAGGACTGTGTTTTCCTTCAACTAGATTAGATATGTATCTAAATCCCAGTAATCAAGGTTGGATGGATTAGACACTCTGCTGAACTACCTCGTTCACTTTATTCCACTTTCTCATTTGATAACCCTGAAGTAAAGACAATGCAGGCATTGAGAGAAGTTGTAAGTTTTATACCTTATTTGTGGTTGCTTTTCCTCCAAGACCACAGGGGATGAACTACCAAGAAGCAGCACTCCTCAGGTTATTGATTCCTCCAAAGTATGATTCCAAAATAATATGTAAATTATGGTTTTCAATATATCTCCTTTCCTGCTATTTTCTTACTCCTGTAGATTGGTTAGGCTTTATCTCACAACTGTAAATACACCACCTTGACATTAATATAGATTATATGTCAATATGAAATCTGGCAAGAATGGTGCAATCCAATAAATCTGATGAGAAGAGTTCAATTTCTTTCCATGTACCAGCATTGGCAATTAGGTTTGATTGAAAAATGAGTTTTTCTCACTTGCCCGAGAAGCAGCAGATCTCAAGTATTCATATATCAATAAATAGCTAATAACAGGCATTGTATACATCATTAAATAATCATAACAATTATTCTTCAATAGGACTGGAGTACCTTGTGTACTGCAGCTGAGTAAATCACTGCATTTGATGGTTTCCTGTTTTACTCTAAAAAGAAGGGACTGTAAATAATGTAAGCTGTTAGCTGTCATACAACTCATGTCATTAGTAGAAGGAATATTTACAGAACACTAAGCAAACCTAATATGACAGGAAAAGGATGAAAGGTAGAAAGCAAAGGCATGGATAGAAATATTAGTAGGAGAAGTAGCAAGTAATACAGTAGATGAAATATAATAATATCCAAGTTGATTTTGCATAAGCATTCTTCCAGTCAACTAATGTGCTGATGCCTGGAAGTTCATTTGTACTTGGTCAGATGTTTTGGTGTAAAAATATGTCCTGAGTTGTAGTATTATCAGTTGTTGGCTGATGTATAAATGTCTGTTTATATAAGAGTAAGTATAAAATGTTTAGTTAAGTATTAATAGTTCTCTGAAATTGTATTCAGATATGTTTCACTCAGCTGTTCATAATAGCGTATGCAATAATAGTAACTTTAAGAATATAGAAGAGAAGAGCTAGAAATATGGACTCACATTCATTGGAAATCCAGTCTTCTTATGATTTTCTTTCCTTCAATTCATATCATATATCATTTATCTTTAAGATGCCTTATGTTTCAAAATGATTTCTGGAACAGTGGAAATCTTGCCTATGTACAAGGCAGTATAACGGTGTAGGGCAAAGAGGCTGGCTCAATAGATTCATCTCAAGTATAAAGTTGAAAGAAAAGGATTTTAAAATGATAATATCATACAAACACTAACCAAAAAAAAAGCTATAGCAAATTTATATTAGATAATTCAGATTTCAAGATAAGAATTATTGTTAAAGATAAACAGTGATAATTTCATAATGATCAAAGAGTTGATTCACCAGGGAAATATAATAATTCTAAATGCATATGTATCTAATGATACTGTATAAAAATTTGCAAAGCAAAAGTGTACAGAAATAAATAGCAAAATAGATATACCCATGAATCTGGTAGAAAACTTTACCACAGCTTTCTCTTTGTGATAGAACAGTCCAATATATTCAATAAAATATGGAAAATCTGAAAAATGAATGACTCAACTTGATATACTTGATATACCTAGACAAATTTGATGATCACTGAAACCAAAAATTTAAAAACACATATTATTTTCAAATGCACATAGTGTTTTTAACAAAATGAACTGTTAAGCCATTGCTCAATTTTCAATAAATGTCACATAGTTGAGATACAAAGGAGTAAGTTCTAGGACTATTTTAGAATTAAGCTGGAAGGCAATGATGGGTAATTGCTAAAGATTTAGAAATTAAGCAATATGTGTCTAAATAACTCTTAGGTCAAAGACAAAATCACGATCATATTAAAAGTTACTTTTAATTGAAGACAATGAATATTATCATCACAACCCAAAATACATTCAATAATTAAGGAATGCAGGTAATGCTGTGAGTAGAGGAAACTTATAGTCTTAAACACCTATATTAGAAAGTAATGAGCCTGGAAAGAAATTAAGGTTTCATTCAAAGAATTGTAGAAAGTGGCATGAAATAAATGCTCCCTAAAAAGTAGAAGAAAGGAAATAATAATAATAGAAGCAGAAATTGACAAATAAAAAAGTATAATTATCAAAAATCCCAAAGTTTTTTTCTTTTCTTTTTCTTTTACAAAAAGTTTTATTGAGATATAATTGACATACAATAAACTGCATATATTTAAAGTGTACAATTTGATTTTTTTTTATTAGTCATCTGTTCCAAAGTTTGTTTCTTAACAAGGCTAAAAATATGATGAATCCAAGGTAAAACTGAAAAGGAGACAGAGAGAGAGGTTATGAGAGGAGTCTCTGGGATGCCAGGTGATGGGCAAGCAGTTTGGGATTAGCTCTGAGGTGTTCATTTCTGGACTCTTCCCTCCACTCCAGGCTGATTGTTTATATCCACTGATAGCTGTCTCTTTCTTGCTGTTGACAGGCCTCTAAGAGTCAGACTGGTTTAATAATGTTGACCCAAGCTGTTAATTTTTAATAGTGAGATAAAAAAGCAAAAGAATCAAAAGCAAAGACAATCTGAGTGAAAATGATACTTCTTTTAGATTCCTCAGATCTGAATAAATCAGTTTCAGTAGCAGAGTCTGTGTTTCTGCTGCAGATACTTGGGACAATTCTAGCTAGGAGGGGGAAAAATAAGGTTTACTAGAAATTTATAGGACTGAATAGTCTAAATACAGAGACAGAGAAGAAAAATGGGCAGAAAGAAAGTGTTGGTTTAGGGGATGTTTGGAATCCTTCAGGTCACATCTCCAGGTCAAACCTATTAAACAACATATATTCAGAGCTTATGCTCTTTCTCTTTCAAAATTTTCCTATATTTTCTTGGCCAAAGCAATCCTAACTAGATCATGAGGACCATGTAGAACATGGGATAAAATTTTGGTTTCATTCTAAATGTCAGGGGAAGTCATTGAAAGGGGTTTTATTTAAAGGTCACTTTGGCTGTTGTGTGGAGAATGGGTTTAGTCAACACGAATGGAAGCACTGAGACCAGTCATGTAGCTGTAGCTACATGTAGCCAACCAACCACTGGGAGATAATTGTGGTTGGAACTAGTAGATCTAAATGACTCTGCCCCATGGCTATGTCAGATATGGGGTTACTTTCTCAAGCTGTGTTAGGTAACCATCCTCTTGCCTAATTATGTTGAGGCAATCATTTTTCCCTGTGAAAATGATTTTTGGGAGAATATCTCTTCTTTTCTTTTTTCTTAAGCAGAGAGGAAGCTGAAGATCAAAAGTCTTCTATTTGTGGACAAAAGTAATATGAAAGACATTAGGAATCTTTCAGCTATAAAATAATTACCCCAAATCAAAGGCATGAAAATGCCAGCTAGCTTTTATAAATGTGTTTAAGTCATGTAAATCATGTTAGAAGTTGCAATTAGAGCTGGATCTCCCCCCCTTTAGGAAAGCTGCATGCAATTTTCAGTTGCAGAAATGTCCTTTCTCTTTTGAGTTCTAGGCACCCATCCCTGCAAACTGTCTGTTCTCCTATACTACATGTAAGAATTGTCGCCGAGGTCAGCGTCTTAGAGATATAAAACGTAGGAAGAATCACCTCTTGTGCCTGTGTTTTCTTTTAGGAATATTAGGCTGAAATAGTTGAATAGCAGATATTATGAAACTAATTCTGTATCTCCTTTCTGATTTCTAGAAACTTGGTAACTTTCATCCATCAAAAATTATTTTCTAGCATTTTTTTCTCCAATTCTGCTCTAGGGCTTTTAAGATTATTTTAAGAAGCATTTTTACTTCTACATTCATTATAGGATGTGAAAAAACTAGATTTTTAACCTTTTTTTTTTTTTTTTTGTCTGGAGTTCTTGGTTACTCTTTATTGTAAGCTTTTGGGTTATATTTTATTTGTGAAATATAAAGCAACTTTGAACAACCTCTAAGAAACATTCAGTTTTAGGACCTAGAAAGACCTTTTCCATATTCTTATTTTACAGACTTCTGATGTATCCATTATCAGGGCAATCCTTTGTGGACATGACTTTCATCCAGTCATTAATAAATACTGAACAACATTTAGGTACCAAGCACTGTACTAAGTTCTAGGCATGCAGTAGCCAACAAAACTGACGGGATTCTTGCTCCCAAGGAGCCTTCAGTCTAGTATGAGCAAAAGTCCATTCATCCAAATTCCCTGGCTCTACTGAGCTCTGGTAAGATGTAGAGAAGACACCAGGCTCTGCACTTAAGAGTTTCTACTTTATTTTGAGTATGAAATTCGCATATTTCCTCTGTGACTTTAGACTTGCCTGTGCATTGACTGTGGGCTGGGTGTTAAGGTCATGTGTACGAGACATTGGCATCTAAATGGTTTTAAAATATTTTTAAGAATGAGACCCACAGATTTTTGACTTTGAGTTCCTATTTTGCCTGTATCAGGCAATTTAATGTGTGTGTACTGATGCCCGTGTGTGTCTATTTGCTTACACCCTTTGTGCCTATTCAGTGACCCCTAAAAGCAGATCAATATGATCCATTTGCAAATGTGGGAGCTATTTTTAGTATACAAGATGTAACCTCAGGAAGAATTTATTCTTTCTTAAAGCAGAACTCTCTGCTCATTTCCCTTCTCTGGGGACACAGTGAATAATGTGTGAGAGTTAAGAAGTAATTAAGAATAATGACAGTGTCAACCTCAGGACAAGTGATAAATCTTAGTTTGTTTATGACTTAGAAGCTTTATTAACGTTTAGTCAAAAGACTACTTCTGAGTTGTAACTAAAATATGCTAGAGTGATTCTTTACCTTCAGAAATGGAGAAATAGACTTTCAAAATATTCTCGAAAATTTCCTCCCAGGAAGCATAAGGTAAACTTTGATATTCAACAAATTATTTTAGAGCATGTGCAATTTCTAGGATTTTCTACAACGTTTCACTTAGTTTTAAATATGTGTATATCCTGGGTGCCTATTGTCTGCACTGAAGTTGCAGTTCTCACTCTAGGTATTCATGGAAAGCTGGGCTAAAGATACTACAACATAGATAGTTATAAAAATGTGATCAGTATAGGACTTCCTAGGTGGCACAGTGGTTGAGAATCCACCTGCCAATGCAGGGGACATGGTTTCAAGCCCTGCCCTGGGAAGATTCCACAAGCCACAGAGCAACTAAGCCCGTGTGCCAAAACTATTGACCTTGTGCTCTAGAGCCCATGAGCCACAACTACTGAGCCCATGTGCCGCAACTATTGAAGCTCACGCGCCTAGGGCCCATGCTCCACAACAAGAGAAGCCACTACAATGAGGAGCCTGTGCACCACAATGAAGAGTAGCCCCTGCTCACAGCAACTGGAGAAAGCCCCTGTGCAGCAACAATGACCCAACGTAGCCAATAAATAAATAAAATAAATAAATAAATTTTTAAAAATGTGATCAGTATAAAAATAACATTCTATACAAAGTGCTGTGGAGTTATAAAAGTTGTGATGCTCAAATTGGTCTGTCCAAGAAAGGGAATGCAATGTCCTCAGCCCTAGAGAGTTTGATTTAATTGTCCTGTTGTGAGGCTCGGCTTAGGTATTTGTTTTTAAGTTTCAATGATGCTATCTATGTGCAGCCAACATTGGGACCCACCACCCAACAGATATCAGTCTTGCTGAGCTTCCTTGCTCTTGGCAGTAGGAGCTTTACAATTTCTCCCAGAGAAAAAGCAATGGAAAAGTTTTATATGCAGACTTTGGGATTCATCATGATAGAACACTAGGTGCAACACTCCCTGTTCCCTGCATCTGCACAGGGCTACCCACTTGGCAGAGGGAAGGAAGGGGGCTAAAACTGGCCAAATATATTTAGAAACCAGGACCTTATCTTTCTGAATCTCAGTTCCTCACTCTAAGTTGAGAGAATTGAGCACTGCTTACCTCTAAAATTAACAAGTACAGAAAATGCTGGAGAGAAGAAGGCTAGGACAGAGGTTTTAAACTTAGATGGGTTATAAGAATCATCTGGAGGGCTTGTTATAATGCATATTCCTGGGCACCATCCCAAAGGACTTTGATTCAATATGTCTGCAGTGGGGAATGGAAATATATATTTTTAATAAGCTATTTCTGTGATTTTTCTGTTGGGGATCTAAGAATATACTTTGAAATAAAAAAAATTACACCGGGGCTTGAGGAATCTCAAATGGTGCCAATTAAAGCGTTTCCTGGATTTTAGATATTTCTAAGAAGATAAAGAGGAGATGGACAGAAGAGGAGAAGTCTTTAGGAATAATAGAAGATAGGTTTTGTACATGTGCCAAAGCACATCTTGGTTTTCAAACAGTGCTTTAGTGTTGGAAAGGGCTTGCAAGGTGAGTTGGTCCAATTAAATGTATTGATATCACTTATGACATCACAAGTGAATGGCCCTGTAACCTTGGCTGAAATTCTCTTGGGGAATTTCTTACATCTCTGTCCATTTGTAGAGGACTCCAGCTGTCCCCTCAAGCTGCCCATATCTACCAATATATGCCTTCTGCCCTTTGGCTTTTAGCAATAGCAAACAAGCCAGCTTCTTCCACCCTCTGGCACCCTGTATATATTTAATAATGACTCTCTTGTTGGTGTCCTGTCATCCTTTCTTGTCTCTGAAGAGGCCTCTTCCTCCAGTACTCTTCTTTCAGTATTTTCCAGATCACTCACCATCTTGGTCACAGGACTTTGAAATCTGTAAGCCTCAGAAAGTGAATTCTTAAATGCTTCCAGGAGAGCAGGGTTACTGATATTTTATGACCACATATGATGCCCCATTCCGTGAGTACACTTCCTGAGAACACTTCCTATTACTTACTTTAGTGTATTTACAGAATACTAGCAAATGAACTTGAATTAGAACTTGAAGAAATTAATGGTTTTCTGTGGATTCCTTCAAATCATTGCCTGACATGGGAAGGAGTTAACTCATTACAACAGAAAAGAAATTGAATGATCCTGAATCATATATCCAAGTCTAATCTGCCTGAAATCCTTCTTAGAATTGGTTTCCAAGTGTACTTGAATGAGATATGTCAGAATTCTGAAAGGTGTTCATTGGTAGAGAGAGCAGAGAAATTGCAAAAGTTGTTTGCATGTATTAGGTCTTTACCTCTACTCCACACCCAAAACCATGTGTCCAGATTGTCATATTCTGATTCCACATAATTTGGCTTAGCACTAGAGGTAATAAATTTGTCATTTGTGATAAATACTCTCTGTTGGGTTGGCAAAGCAGAAAGTATAATCTCCTTGGTGAATCTTTGATTTGCAAAGTTGTATTTCTAACAACAGCTCTGGCAGGGGTTTTTATATACTATGCACAAACAAGGCTGAAGACTGTTTTTTCAGAGGCCAGGGGAACATGGGGGAAGGGAAGAGAGAAAGTCTGTTCCTACCGAACATTGTGCAGGAAGAAAAGGTGTCGCAAAAGGAAAACTGGAAAAAGGGGTTAAATGATCTAAAATCTTCTAAGGGAAAAGCAAATGAAATATTCTTTCTGGTGAAATTTTTATTATGTCAATCAGTCTCTTAAGGTGGCTGACAATGGAGTGGTAGGTGGGAGTTGTGGGCAAACAATCACAGAACTAGAAGACTTGGATGACCCTTCTTTCCATACCATGCATTTTTATCAAAAAAAAAAAAAAAGTCTGAACTTGCTTGGTAAGGTGGTCGAGTAAAGTATGCATTGCTGCATAGTATCCATAATGGTGTTTAACCCGCTTAGTGTACATCTCCGCTTTATTTCATGAATTATTACCTTCTCATGGCACCCAAAGCCTTCTGTGATGATGCTCCAAAGTGGGACCTTCCAGTGGGACCTTCCTCCAAAGTCATGCCCCACTGGATACCTCAGGGTACCAGAGCCTCAACAGTCGATGTCTTTGTTGTGCCATGAACATGGTAGTTTCGTTCATACCACCAGCCATCGTTCTTGCTGATCTTTCACCAGACGGTTTACTGCATCTGATCTCCTTCTACTGAAGATCTAGTTATTTTTCAGAGTCAACCTAAATGATACAATGTCCATAAAGCCCTTCTTGAATTTTTAATAATTGCATGATTTATAAAGTTTCTATTAGGTAACAGGCTTTGTACTGAGTGTTGAATATATTATTTACCTTCATCTTTATAACGATTCCATAAAGTGAGGCATTTTCTTTCTTATTTTAGGACAGGGACTGGAAGCTTAGGCAAGTTTTATTTGTTTACCTTTATTGTTACCAAGTTTATAAGGGGTGACTTGAAACCGGACTTAAAATCTGCAGACACAAAAAGTAACACTCATCATCATTTTCCTCTACCACCTTTTATTATTACTCCTCCTTCTATTTATATTTCCCCAAAAATACTTTTGCCTCTATTTAGCACACATTCCAATTTTGAATACAGTCAGTTGGTTGCAGGTCTTTATCCTTCCTCTGCTATAAGCAGTTCTTTCTTGTTTCCCCATCCTCCCTCTCACTGGGAGAAAGAGCAGTACCCAATAAATATTTATAGAACTCAAGATGAAGGACCAACAGCTAAGATTTTTGCTTCTGACTCTGACGTAGAAACCTGTGTCAGAGTAACTCACATTAACAGAAATACAAAGGGAAGTAATTTAGCTAGAAAGAAAATAATCCCAGATGAAAGATAAAGCAAGTTTAAAAAAAAAAGACTGTAAGTAGATCTAAACAAATAGAAGCTATTTAAAACAATAAGGATAATAGTTTTAAGGGTTTTTTAAAAAATTATTTTATTTATTTATTTTGGCTGCATTGGGTGTCTGTTGCTGCATGGTGGGCTTTCTCTAGTTGTGGAGAGTGGGGGCTACTCTTTGTTGCCGAGCACCGGCTTCTCAGTGCAGTGGCTTCTCTTGCTGTGGAGCATAGGCTCTAGGCATGTGGGCTTCAGTGTTATGGCACTCAGGCTCAGTAGTTGTGGCTCACAGGCTCTAGAGAGCAGGTTCGGTAGTTGTAGCACACAGGCTTAGTTGCTCCACAGCACGCGGGATCTTCCCAGACCAGGGATCGAACCCATGTCCCCTGCATTTGCAGGCAGATTCATAACCACTGCGCCACCAGGGAAGTCCTAAGTTTTAACATATGTTGCGAGTAAGAATTGTGAAAATATTTTCATTGTTGAGAAAATGGTGGAAGTAATAATTTATTATATACTCTGATAAGACAAGGATAAATATGAAAGTGATTAAAGAACTGTATAGCTGTATAACAGGCAAGATATTATTAGAAGGGAAATTAAATGATTTTTTAAATTCTTAATTATTTTAAAAGAAAGCAACACTGAAAAATATGTAAACACACATAGAGTGAAGATTAAGATGGTAGATTTAAGCCCAAATTTATTATTAATTAAATTAAAATAGATTAAGTTTTATAATTAAAATAAGAATAGAAAATATTTAAAAAAGAAGAAAGTTTAAACTAGCTAAACTCATTATAGGAAACACTTTTTAATATAAAAACATAGAAAAGTTGAAAATGAAAGGAGGTAGAAAGACAAAGGATACAAATCCTAACCAAAAAGCAAATCAATATTGCCTTACTGCTATTAAAAAAGGAAATATTTATGGTCAGAAATATTTCTACAGTTAGAGAGAACATTTAATGGTGATAAAAGGGTCAACCCAACAGAAATATACATTCCTCCTAAACTTGAATGCCCTACTAATAAGTCCTGAAACAATATATAAAATGAATAGTAGTGCTTAGATCATAGCATCTGATTTCTCCTTCTCCTGACTCAGTTAAAAAACCATTCTTTTCATCGGGTCCGTAGAGAGAACCTAATTCTGAAAGTTTGGCAATCAGCGTGGCTTCTGTGACATTATTATTGCTATTGATATGAATATGTTATTATATATTTATACATACAGAAATATATATGCACACACATATATGGAAAATGTGTATGTGTATATTTGTGTGCGTAATGTTACCGAATAAGGTGCTAAGATTCATAAGCCAATAAAATGATCACTATTTGCAAGAGAGACAAACAATTTGCCCAGCCTTAGACCATCCTATGTCCAGATAATACACAGGATATGCCAGCCTATGCAGTCCCTAGCTTCATATGGGTTTCTTGTGATGATGAAACCGAATTAAGATGATCTTTTAATAATTGCACACTTTATCATAACATTATTTTGTTTATTAATTGTTGAATAGGAAATGCATGCACATTGACCAAAATTCAAAAAAAAAAAAAAAATGAGGTGAATGCAGTGAATATTATGCTTACCTACCTATTTTGTTCCCAGATTAACCAGTATTTTCCTTGAAAGCAACCATTAATGTCTTTCTTATATATTTTCCAAAGATATTCTATGCATTTAATAATAGAATTCAGTAATTATATATATATTATATAAAGTAAGGAATATGTATATGTTTATATATGTATATGTATGTATTCCCCCCCCTTTTCTTAACTCACATCATTTTATTGTAATACAAAGCTGACTTTTTCATTCCCCATAATTCAAAAAAAATGCTTTTAAACCTCTCTCCTTTCCTCCCTCCCTTTTTCTTACTTCCCCTCCCTTCCTCTTCTAAGAATACTATTAAAATTCTCCCAGGAAGATGATTTCACTTGCTATCTTCACACAATTTTCACTTAGTTCCCCACATAATTGTACGTTTCTCAGGAAGGTTAAGAAGCCTGCCTACAAGACTAGCCTAAACACTCCCAAAGCTACCTATGTAATGGATTTTAAACTATCTAAGATCTAGGGCTTTTCCCCAGCTGGTTCAGACTTGCACATTCTCTCAGCCTCGCACCCCTGCGTGGAAGCAGCTCTCCTGGGTGTATTTATTACATTGGTCCAGGATCTACTCCACAGCTTGATTTTCAGACCCCAGGAGGCCAGTATCTGAGCAAACTCAGCAGGAGTTCTCAATGGCAACTTGCAGAAATTTGTCACTTACAATGTGGCCACAGGAAGTTGAGAATGTAGTATGGAAGTGGAAGGAAGGAGTGGAATTTCATTGAGAAAAAACTCTGTTCATAGTTAATTTTTATTTTTTTCCTAAAAGTCCTGCATAGTCATTAAGCAAAATTATGTTAAGTAGAAGAAAGATATCACTCTTACCCAAAAAACAATCATGTTAAACCAGTCTATTATGTTTTCTTTTAGCCTTTTCTATGTTTTAAACAGTTTATTTAGCATTTATTTATAGAATATCTGCCAAGTGCCTGGCATTATGCTAGATGTAGTTGTGACAATATCATGTAATCAGTTTTGGAGACTAAGATTTTTCATTTAACTTTGCAATTAAACATTTCTGGTTATTACACACTTTTTGTTATAAATAGCACCTATATTTTTACATAAAATTATTGTTTGGAGAATATTTATAGTAATTTTTATGTTAAAGTACAACATAATAGTTAAGATACTGTTCTGTAGAACCAGAATGAACTCAAATCCTGACTCACCCCGTTATTAGCAATGTAAATGGAACAGGATATTTATTCTGTTCTTCAATTTCCTCTTGGATATACCAAAGCTAATCTATGCACATAATGTACATAAGCATGCATCACATTGAGTTTTTGTGAACATAAGTGAGTTTATCCTGGTCAGATTTGTCTTCTACATCACCAGGCTGAACCTGACTCCTTGTCTTGCTATTGGCTGCATCCAAGGTGTTGATCAGAGCTAAGGAAAATCATCCAGTATGGATGATTGGGACTGTGCATTCACTGTTGTCATCTGCAAGTGAGCCTTCGTAAGGGCTGTGCCACTACTGGTAGTGCCCTAGTTACAGTCCCCTCAACTTCCCACTCCCACATCTCAGATTGATGCACTGCATCCATTTCATCTCACATCTCATAAACGGCAATGCAGGAGCTGACCAGCTCTTCAAACACAAACTGCTCTACCCGTGCTCTGAATCCCAACTCCGTTTCAGCTCTTAAGTGTCTCCTCTCTGTCCCATACCTTCAAGTGCTGCCTCACTAATCGCCAAGGTTCACCAACAGTAAGGCATGCAAAAATCTTTTCCAGTTTTTATTAAAAACAAAGAAACCACAGCCTAAATTAAAACCATAGCAACTACTTGCAAGCCCATATTTCTCTGCTGCTACTTCTGTCTCATTTCTCATTCACAGATGAATCTCTCAAATGAAGTGTCTTCATTCTCTTATTCTTCTTTTTCAGCTTCCATTCCCTATTCAACCCACTTGAATATGTATGTAACCCTTTCCACTGCAGTAAAACTGCTCTCACAAAGGTCAATGGTGACCTTCCCTTTTATAAAGACAACATACACTTCTGGATCCTCATTTTAAATTAATGCCTCTAGAGAGCATTTGATACATTTGAGCACATCCTCCTTTTAAAAATACTTTCCCTTGGATCTGCTAATATCACAAACTCTTGGTTTTCCTCTTTTCAAGCTGCTCCATTTCAGTCTCCGCTTCTTTTCTTTCCTACTCACCTTTTAAATTTCTACTTTGATTTACATATTTTCTTACTTGTTGATTTATTAATTACATACAGTTTGGGGCTTAAATTTAACCCCTCAAAATTCATATATTGAAGTTCTAGCATCCTGTACCTTGGATGTGACAGTAGGGTAAAATGTGGTCATGTGGGTGGGTCTTAATCTGACTGGAGTTCTTTTATAAGAAGAGAAATTTGGACACAAATAAGCGTAGGCATGGAGGAAAGACCAGATGAGGACACAGCAAAAAGGCAATCTTCTTTAAGTCAAGGAGAGAGATGTCAGAAGAAATCAACCCTGATAACTCTTTAATCTTGGACTTCTAACACTCTGGAGTTATGGTTGATGTTTTAGTAAAGGTCAGGCCGCTTCTGGTTTGTCCCTCTTCCTCATGCAGGGACTTCCCTGACTTTTCATTCCAATCCTGGTGTGTCTTTATTTCATCACCCCAGAAAAGAATAAAGAATATTTAGCTCCACCCTTTAGATGTTTTGAACTTTGCTCTTTAGCCCCTTTCTTTGAAGCTTCTATAAGGCAAGAGTCTGATGGAGATCCAAAATGTGTGCTTAAGGCAGGCCTCTCCCTCTGGCAGGGTTTTCCTATGAAGCACTAAAAGATTATAGGAGTTTTTCTTCTGCCTTTTAGAAGATGCTTTCTAGTCCTCAAACCTACTGAGCACAGTCTCATGTGGAAAACTGGCTGCTCTTTCAAGGCTCTATACTTTTTCAATCTGTTGCCAAGGGCTTTGTTTGTCTGCCAAAGGTTTACTGATTTTTTTTTCAATCATTTTATTAAATCTGTGTGACCAAAATTGATTCTAAGTCCATGACCAAATTCTATAAAAGCCTGAGTCTTGAACATGGCCAGTAATGGCCAACGCAACTTGAACAGGCTGCCTTGCCTCTGGGGTTTCAATTCATTTGCTCCTATTGCTTACATGGTGCTTTGATTTCTTTGAAATATGATTTGTGTGGTTTATACAGCTTCTCCTGGTTGTTGTAGGGGGTATATTAGGTGGCTGACCCAACCTACTATATCTACATGGAAGCAGAAGATACCTCCTAGGATACTAAAGTTTGGAGCTTCTTGGGACTTAAGTGTAGGTGCTCTTTTGCTTCTACATTTTTCCTGGGTGATCACCTCTTTACGAGACTTTTACATTTATTTTGCCAGATGTGACCCATCTTCTGAGCTCAATATAGTTATATAAAATGGCCTCTGTAGCATGCCTATGTCGATATTACAAAGTACCTTAACCTCTACAAGTCCAAAACTAAACACATGCTTATTTCCCCCAAATGGGCTCATGCACGTTTTGGGGAATAGTGACATCATACAGCTGTAGTGTTTCCATTCACGGCGCAGAAGCCTGGGAGTCTTCCTTGACTTCTCCCTCCCTTACATCCCCAATCTGGGACACCACAAGTCTTTATTATTTTATCACTTAAATATTTCTTCTCTAGTGTTTTGTTTTGTTTTGCCTGCTCAGGCTGCTATAACAGAATACTATAGACTGGGTGGCTTATAAACAGCAGAAATTTATTTTCACAGTTCTGGAAGCTGGAAAATCCAAGATCAAATTGCCAGTAGTTTTGGCTTCTGGTGAAAGCCCACTTCCTGGTTCTCACAAGGCTTGGAGGGTAAAAGAGCTCCCTTGGGTCTGATTTATAAGGGCACTAATCCCATTGCCCTCATGACCTAATCATCTCCCAAAGGCCCCACCTCCTAAGACATTGCAGATTAGGTTTCAACATATGACTTTTGGGAGGGGACACAAAGATTCAGTCTACAGCAGTATTCATTTACTACTACATATGTAGTGTTTTTACCTGCTGCAGTTTATTTATGGCTCCCCATTTTTCATAATAATATGTCTATATATTTTAAAAAGGCATTAGGACTCTGTGTGATTCAGCTGGTATCTGTATAACTAGGCTGATTAGCAGCACTCTTGGCTTTCCTGTGCTTTATTCAGCTTCAGTTTGAGTGTTTGGGGATTTTTTGTTGTTCATAATCCAGTTAACTTCTCTCCACTTCAAAGATTTTCATATATGTTGTTACCCTGACTCAAACACTTTTCTCTACCTTATATCTCCTGGATAACTCCTGCTTATTTTTTAGTTCTAAATATAAATATCACCTTCTTGGAAGAGTCTTTCATGAATCTCCATTCTAAGGTTAATATTTCTCTCTCACACATATTATACTCCCTTCACTCCTCTATTGCACTATCAAGAAAGGGTGTCTTTCATAAAAAGGAAAATTTCAACATAAACAAAAGATAAAATAGTATAATAAACCCCCATATACTCATCATTCAGATTCAAAAATTGCCAAATCACGGCCAATTTTGTTTCATCTATACCTATACCCCCTCTTTCTCACTTTGACTATTTTGAAATAAATTCTATAAATATTGCAATATGAATCTTTAAAAGATCTTTATCTTATGCCATTGATCACATATAAAAATCTACAGTATTTTCATAGTATTATAAAATACCTCATCATTATTTCCATGTCTCTGCCCCGCCCCCCATACCAGTTTATTTGAATCAGGATTCAATTCATGAACCAGAAAACAAGAACACATTACAACAGATTGGTTTATCTCTTCTATATGTTTTTATACATGATTCTTTTATTTTGTTATTTGTTTTGCCATCTAGTTTTTTGAAGCATCATGAGTCACTTGCCCTGTTAATTTCTCCACACTATGAATTATTTTTATTGTACTCTTATAATGACATTTAACATATTCCTCTCTTTGCTTTTGATATTTTGGGAAAACTGTGGCTTAGGTGGTCTCATATGCTTTCATTAGGAGGTACATTATTCTTTTTTAACCTTTTTGGTGAGCTCAATTTTCATTGATTTGTGCAGTCATTACCCTAGGCTATTTTTCCATGTATTGTGTATTTCACAAGGGCAGAAAATAGTCCCATTCTGTGCCTGGTATAATACCTGTCATTAATAATGTGTTCAGTGTATCCTTAATTGACTGAGTGAATGAGAATATATAGCCTGGTCTTTTAACTTATTGCATTGTCATATAATGTTTGCATTTGGGGTTGCTATAGTGACAGGCCCGTTTAGGTTACTTGCTGGGCTGGACTGAAATTTTTGTCACATTATATTTCTTTTTATAAATTTATTTATTTATTTATTTAATTTATTGGCTGCGTTGGGTCTTCGTTGCTGTACACAGGCTTTCTCTAGCTGCTGCAAGTGGGGCTACCCTTCATTGTGGTGCACAGGCTCCTCATTGTAGTCGCTTCTCTTGTTGTGGAGCATGGGCCCTAGTTGTGTGGTCTTCAATAGTTGCGGCACATGGGCCCAGTAGTTGTGGCTCCTGGGCTCTAGAGCACAGGCTCAATAGTTGTGGCACACAGGCTTGGTTGCTCGGTGGCATGCAGAATCTTCCCAGAGCAGGGCACAAACCCATGTCCCCTCATTGGCACGTGGATTCTTTACCACTGCACCACCTAGGAAGTCCGTCACATTATATTTCAGTGAACTTTTGAACAGATGCTTTCAGTCAACCATGCAATTTCACGTACTATAGAGAACTATCAGCTCATGAAGGATCTCAAAGCATATAAACCTTCACAATTTGATCACTCTAAATCTGAGAATGGTGGTCAAGAAAGTGACTCCATACACTTTTCAGCTGTAGCATTTTTCATCCAAACTGCTCCTAGTTAAACCATGCTAGTGCGGTGGCCTCTAAATCTAAACTGACTGGAACCGCTTGGAACTAAGTTTAGGCCATGAGATGTCACTTTGTGGTTTACAGTTTAATATGCTCAGTTAACCCTAATGGTGCTTTCTTCTTTCTTCAGTGGACATAAAGAATTTCCATGATTGAAGATAAAAGTAAACTTTATGTGTCTTTATTGCTTCTATTGTTTGATCCATATGCTGTCAGCTAAACACAAACATAATATTTTTTCAACCTCTTATTAGATATGTTTTATTTTCTACTTTTCTCCTCTTTGTCTACAAAGACAGGACCAAGTGCAAAAGAAGCCTACTACTCTGCTGTTGTAGGCCCATTTCATATTAAGTTGATAAATCATGTGAGCAGAAGTCATTTGTCAAAAATACATTTATTGGAACCAGAATTACTTTATGTGCAGATATCGCTCGATCGGTTTGCCAACTCTTACTAAATAATTCATCAAATCCTGATTTGTTTGAAATATAATACAAAAGGAATACATAATAAAATTAAACAAAGTTCTTCTATCTTGTAATAGTACTTTGAAGGAAATACAATTACACCTCATTGCCATGCCATAAATACCATAATGTTGAATTCGGTAGTCAAATATGCAGACATATTTCAAAACAGACATAATAATCAGTAGTTATATTTTATGACTACTCTTGATTTCAAAATAATGAGTGTTTTCAATCAAACCCATAACCCCTTCCCAGGACTCTCTCCTTCTGATGAAGACAAAACAATAAATATAATCCTCTTTGATAAAGTCAAAACCTTTGTCTGTCTCCTAATTGAATTCCAGGTACTGAGGAACCATGTTTTATTTACTTCTGAAATGCAGTATTAAGCAATATTTTATTCTGTGTTTCTGTAAAAACCGCTGGGATCTCCTTCTAACCCAACCCTTGAAATTAAAATTCATGAGTCTACCTGAAAGTTAAAGAAAAAAAGTAAAGCACTTTCAAAAATTATTATAATTTCTGCCACTGAGGAACATGATAACAAACCTTTCTGTTAATACATTTGTTACATTAATTTAAGAAATGGTGATGAGCATATCCCCTTTGTAAAAACTCATTGGGAAATTTTCTTGCAGCTTCCCTTGTGGGAGCTACTTCTAAATCTCTTAAATGTTGTTCAACTTTAAATCTTGTGAACTCTATAATTCACAAGCTAATCATATTTTCTCTTTTCTTTGGTTATTAGGCAAATTTAAAGTCAAGCTGTAGCCCATCTAGTATTTGAGCATGATTTTTCACCTATCTTTTGAATATTTACCACCCTTAACTTGAGCTTGGATTTAGTTTCCTATATTTATGTTTGCTTGTTTTAAAATCTAGTATCCTCATTGTGATACCTTATACAGAGTGAAGCAAGTCAGAAAGAGAAAAACAAATACCATATGCTGATGCATATATAGGGAATCTAGAAAAATGGTGCTGATGAACCTAGTGGCAGGGCAGGAATAAAGACACAGATGTGGAGAATGGACTTGAGGACACAGGGGGGAAGGGGTGGCTGGGATGTAGTGAGATAGTAGCATTGACGTATAAACACTACCAAATGTAAAATAGATAGCAAGTGGGAAGCTGCTGCATAGCACAGGGAGATCAGCTTGGTGCTTTACTATGACCTAGAGGGGTGGGATAGGAGGGTGGGAGGGAGGCTCAAGAGGGAGGGGATATGGGGATATGTGTATACATATAGCTGATTCACTTTGTTGTATGGCAGAAACTAACACAACATTGTAAAGCAATTATGCATTAATAAAGATGTATAAAAATAATAAATAATAAAAAATAAAGTATTAAAAACTGAATAAAAAATAAATAAATAGTAAAATCTAATATACTTTAGTATTACTTGTGAAAATTAGAAATGTAAATCCTAAGACACCTTATCTTATTGTACATAATCACTGTCTGTGAGCTAGTTATAAGAGAATTATATTTTTATTCTGTGTTACATTTCAATTTATTCTATCATTTGTTCTTTTCAGAAATTTATTTTTCTATTTATTGAGTTTGTTTCAGTTTCACAATTTGTATTTTCCTTATTGCTTGGTAATTCTTAGTGCTTTTTGTTCATTTGTTCATTTGTTTTGTTTTTAAAATCACTTTCAGAGCAGTCTCTTGCATAATTTCTTTAGTTGCTTTTCTGTAGATCTAATTTCTTATGCTGTCTTACTTTCAGAATCACCTTAATTTTTTGTATGCTTTTGGCACCTATGATTTCATTGCTTGTCTAGCATGTTTTCTGTAGTTTTATAAATTTTTGTAATTTCATGGATGAGAAGGACGCATCAGCTCAGTCTGCCATCTTGATTCAGTTTCCCTCAATCATCACTTTTTATTCTGCTGGAGGAGGGGGTCTTTCATTTGAGGGTATGTGTGGATCTATCTCTAGACTGTCTATGCTGTTCCATTAATCTTTGTGTTTATTCTTTCACTAGTACCACACTCTTTGATCACTTTCAGTTTATAGTAAATCTTGAAATTGAGTAATGTCTGTCCTCCAACATTGTTACTCTTCTTCTGGGTATTTTGTTTTTTAGTTTCCTTTTTTTTTTTTGCCTTACAAATTTTAGTAACAGTTTGTTGACATCTACAAAAGAGCTTGATGGGATGTTGATAGTAATTGAATTGAAGCCAGAGATCAAGGTGGGAATAATTGAAATCTTAACATTGAGTGTTACAATAAATGAATATGGAATCTCTCTCCAATATTTAGCTCTTCTTTGATTTCTTCACCTGAGTTTTATAGTTTCCTACATACTGGTCCTAAAAATAGTGTGTTCCCAATATTTCATTTTGGATACTAATGTAGATGATATTGTATGTTTTAATTTCAAGTTCCAATTAGTGTTTACTGATAAAAAGCAATAGACTTTTTAATAGTAACCATGTGTCCTATAGCCTCGCTATAAACTTTTATTAGTTTCAGGAATTATTCCTTGATTCCCTGGGATTTTCAACATAATCATGTCACCTGCAGACAAGAACAGTTGAACCTATTCAATTGCAATTTGTATATTGTTTATTTCCTGTTCTTGTCTCATTGAAGTAGCTAGGACTTTCACCTACAATGTTCATCACAAGTAGTAAAAGAGTACAACCTTATCATGTCCCCAGTTTTAGGGGGAAAGCATTCAGTTTATCACCATTAAGTATAATATTAGCTGAATCGTTTCTGTGGATGTTACTTGCAAATTGAGGAAATTCCCCTCTATTTCTACTTTGTTGCGAGTTTTTATCATATGAATAGGTGTTGCATCATGTAACATCATTACCTTTTATCTTCTTCAGCCAATTGAAGTGATGATTACATTTATTTTTGGATTTTGAACAAGTCTTGTATACCAAGAATAAATCATACTTGATCATAATGTATAATTATTTTAATACATTATTAGATGCAATTTGATAATATTTTGTTGAGATTTTAGCATCTATGTTTAAGGGATATTGGTCTGTAATTTTTTGTTCTTGTAATGTCTTTATCTGTTTTGGTATTAAAATAATGCTGGTATCATAAAATGAGTTAGAAAATATTCCTTTGTGCTTGTATTTTTTGGAAAAGACCGTAGAGAATTTCTTAAGTGTTTCTTATTAAATGTTTGGCAGAATTCACCAGTGAAATCATTTGTGCCTGCTACTTTCTTTTATGAGAGATTATTATTTATTGATTAAATTTACTTAATAGAGGCCTATTCAGGTTATCAATCTTTCCTTTTGTGAGTTTTGTTATATTTTTTCTTTCAAGGCATAAATTTGTTTCATCTGTTATCAAATTTGTGGGCATTGAGTTGTTCACAATGTTCTATTCTTATTCTTTTAATAGCCGTGGGATACATATTTTTATTTGGCATTCGATTATAAGGACACACTGTCCTTTCTATTATTTATTTTTCTGTTTGTTTGTTTATTTTTGAAAATTGTCTTTGCCACTCTTGACCTTTCAACAGCCAGTCTCTTTCCCAGAGGCAACCACTTTTATCTGTTTCCTTTGTATCTTTTTAGAAACATTTTGTAAATAAACCAAAACTAGATGCATATTATTTTTTCTCTTTTTGCACAAATAAACATTGCTTTGCACTTCTTTTTCATTTAACAGTAAATCCTGGAGATCATTCCATATCAGTTCATCCTTTTTATGCATTTTCTGTTTTTAAATTTAACATCATTTGTTTAATCAGTCCACTATGGATTGACATTTATTTTTAGTAAATCTTTTTTTTTAGAAATGACAATACAGTAAATAGTCTTTTGCTGATATCATTTAGAAAGAATCTTTAGGCTAAAGTCACAGAAGTGAATTTGCTACCTAAAATAGTATGTGCATTTTAATTTTGATGCATGCTTGATTATATAGCATGTTGTATAGAATTGTACAGATGTATACTTCTACCAGCAATGTGAAACATTATCCATTGCACCTGAGCCTTGACAATACAACATGACTTTTTTGAAGTTTGACAATCTTATAAGTGGAAAATAGTTTTATTATAATTTTATTTTGCATATGCTTTATATTGTTTGAAACTGAGTATTTTTCACGTTTAAAGTCGTTCCAATTCCTATTCTGATGAACTTTATAGTATTAAATTTAAATATTTTAAAAATCTGTTTTTTATTTTTAATAAGATATTTGGTATTTTTCTTACAAAGTTTCTTTCCATGTTGGGGAAATTGGCTCTTTGCTTGAAATATGAGCTTTAATTTTGTTTCCAATTTGCCACTCATCCTTTCCTTTGTCTATAGAAGTTTCTGACATTCAAACTTATTATTATTTTTATGTTAGAATTAAACAGAGTTTTCTAAATTTAACAGAAAATTCAGAAGTCCAAAATTCCTTTGTAAATCTGAGATCAAAAAATAATTTTAAATATCCTCTCATCTTTTTTTACTAGTAATATCTAGGCTTCATGGTTTACATTTAAACCTTGGATCATTTGCAGATCCATTCTGGTATGACACATAAATCCAGATTTATTTGATTTTAAATAGGCATCCAGTTACTCCAACCCCAATTCACTATTAAAACAAAAAAATCCTCCCTATGCTACAGCTCACTCTTTACTTAAATACTATGATTGATTTGGATCCTTATAGAATACTTCTTTCTAGAATTCTGGCCATTATACTTTCCCAATTTATAATTCTTCTCAGAATCAGTGGGAATCTAGAGCAAACTGGATATAGAAGCCTTCTGAATTTTTGTTTCTTGAACTTATGTTGATTTTAATCCATTATTTAATAAAATTTAGTATTTCTTGGGCACTGGAACATATTGAATGTTATTGTACTTCAGTAATTTCCATATTCATCAAACTGTTTGGAATGCAGCTATTTATTCCTACTTTTAAATTCAGTCATTTCTATAAGAATATCCATATCTACTATGAGCAAGGCACTCTGCTTGACATTGTATGACATACAAAGATACTTAAGACCAACCCCAGACTTCAAGGAACTTATAGACAAGCATAGAGATAAAATAGTAGGTCAATAGTTATAATAAAAATCGGGAGAAAATATTTTTCTCAATAATATACAGAGTGCTAATGTTATGGGAGTGCAACAGAAGGAAAGATCTCATATGCTTGTGAGAAAGTTGGGCAGGAAGGATTCATGGAAAGGGCAATATTTGAGGTGGTTCCTAGAAGGATACAAAAATCTGGAAAAAAAAAGAAAAAAGAAAAAAAAAGGTGGAGTGGTCAGAAAACTGTTCCCACACAGAAGTCTAGTTTAACTGGGAGGTAGAAGACTTACTGAGGAGCAAGAAGTGAATTTGGAAAGGTAAATTGGCATCAAATAAAGAATGCATTTCCTCAGAATTTCCAGGTAATAGGGAACCATTAAAAGCTTGAAGAGGTGGAGAGTAACAAAATCTCTGCTTCAGAAAAATTAACCAAGTAGCCAGATAAGGGTATTAACAGAGTTTTAGTTTCTTCATGAAGCATTTGATAAGCAATCATTATCCCTGCTGTAGGAAATCAATCCCCCTGCCCTTAAGATATTCTATCCTTGTATTTTATCTGCGTGTGGTGGGTGGAGGTGGGATATGACACTGAATATGGAGATGCCTCCTAAAACCTGGTGGATACTCAGAGTAAAATAATCAGTGAATGGCGGGTTTAGGTTTTTCTCTTTGATTTTGTACCTCACATACAAGGAAAGACTTTGAAGTTTCTGTTGTTCTATGGGGCAGTTTTGGCAAGTGAAGATGCTTGAGGTGAAAGTCTTCATCTGTGTTGTCCCCTTGAATGTTCTTTGGGGACTGGTAGAAAAATCATATAACGTCTTCAGGTGAAAACAATAAGAGTGTGCTGGGATACTTTGTATGTTTGCTTAGCTTTTTTCTGAAACTTCCTGGAAGACTTCTCGCCACTAATGCATTGAAAAAAAATCTGTCATGTAAATTTAATTTGCTAAAAAAGCTTATGAATAAATAATCAAACCACATTCTAATCAGTATTTGAAACTGACATAATTATGTGATGCTAGCCTGAAGGAGGTGGTGGAGAGCTGGACCTGAATGCCTTTGACATTCTGCCCTGCATCCATCCACACACCTTCCTCCCTTTCTTGGGGCTTCAGTTTATAAAAATGTTTCCTTTACTTGTGAAGACTGAGAGACCTTTGAAGGCTCTGACCACCAATGGTCAGTGTTGACATTTTAATTTAGCACCTGTACATCCATATTCATTTCTTTTCATTTGATGTTGCCAGAATGACCTTCCTGGGGAAGCAGGATTTCTAATAGCTAAGGCTTTTGAGTCACAGATGATGTCTAGGGTTCTTTTATAGGATGTAGCTGGGACTTCTGTTTTGACCCCAGTCCAAGAGAGAGAAAGCCATATTTCATATTTTACCCTGCGGGAGATTACAATAGACATATGAGAGAGAGTGAGAAAGAGAGGCCACTGAGTAATAATAGATATGGAGGAAGGGGAGTTTGAAAGCAAATGCAGGAGTTGTAAGAAGAAGAGACACCAGGAATATAAGAAGTCAGGCTGACAAGGAAGTGAGGGAGGGTTCCCAAGATAGCAGCCCTTATCATACCTCAAACTGCAGAATTTCCTCTGTCATTGATCCGGTTACTGCCTTCAGCCAAAGACCAAAGACAGTTCCTTGCCTCTTCAGCAGCAACAGGTAGCTGTTCAACAAGAACACGCATATCCACTGCCGTTGCTTACAAAGTATATGGTATAGGCCAGGAGCTCAGAAGCTCTATAAATTACTTTGTAAGCATGTGATTTAACCCTCACCATGATCCTACATAGGATCATGAATCTATGATCTTTTCATGATCACCATGATACTATTATCAATCTTGTTGAAAGAAGGAAACTGAGCCTTAGAGTTTAACCACTAATGTCTAATAGTGGGGGTGTTTGAACCCAGATCTGTATTAACAGAGCTGTCTTACTTGTTGGGCTGTATAAATAAGATGTTGTTATTATTGGGCTATTTTTGAGACAATTGGAACCAAAGAAGCACTTTCTCATATTTAGAGTGAGTGCTTTCTGTAGAAGAGAGAGGGAGCAGACATTCCAGGGCTATATTTTATCCTGTCAAAGAGAGCCTTTGGCTTCCCATCAAGTGTGAGTACCCATACAATTAACCGAGCATTATTGAAGTGAACTGTGGCTTGGAAACTTAGAAATATGCTTTTGAAAGCAATTGTAGGAAAGAAAAGGCTTAAAAAGTCAGCATTTTTGAAGCAGAAAGAAAAAGGTTTATAAAGAAAACTCTATTAAAGTCATCAACTTTCCCTTGCTTAAGGTCAAAAATGTACAGTATGTTGGAATACTATAATATTTCAAATGAGTTCTAACAATCATCTGTTTTCTTGCTCTTGTCAGGTCTCTGCCTGGGGTCTTTCTATTTGATCACTGTTGTGTTAATGACTGTGAACCAATGAATAAGCTATGATACCTACAAATAGTGAGGGGAGAGCAGAAATGTGTGGTTGGATACT
Organism: Hippopotamus amphibius kiboko; assembly: GCF_030028045.1. Classification (NCBI taxonomy): domain Eukaryota; kingdom Metazoa; phylum Chordata; class Mammalia; order Artiodactyla; family Hippopotamidae; genus Hippopotamus; species Hippopotamus amphibius. The sequence goes on from NC_080190.1 coordinate 23,215,886, forward strand.
GTTTTACATCATAGAAGCCAATCTGATATAGAAACTATTGATTTATACTTGAAGGCAAAGAAATTTATCAGGAAAGTAAACACAAGCACATTAACCCTTCTTGAAGGCAAGACTCAGAGAAAGGGGTATGTGGGGCAAGCCTCTCTCCAGTGTGTGTTTGGCTACCTTGTCAAGATCAAATTCCTATTTCCAGAAGATTATTTTTCAAGGCAAGTTAGCCTCTGTCATTTCCATAATGCATCAAGGTTGGAAAATAACTTTTTAAACCACTTAGTGAAACAAACACATGGCTAGAATTTGAATCTCATCAAAGATAGAGACTTCAGCCAGAATATGAGTGCCTAATTCAAGACAGGTATATAACATATTTTTGAATTTCAATAGGGCAAGTACATACAGAGCAAGCATTTAATAACTATATAAATAGATGAAAGAGTAGAAAGAAAAGCAGGGAAGGAGGGAGAAATGAACAGTCAAGTGTCAGGATTTATAAGCATGTTCTGTAACTCTAGAGCAATCATCATGTAGCAGAACTTTGATCTATGAAATGATAATAGTTTGAGGAGGCATCATCATCCTTGGGTCTATGAGGTTAGTTCTGTAAGGGACTTCAGTAATCACCAGTTCTGTCTGATATTTACAGTAAGAAATTTGAGGATCAGAGAAATGTAATAATTAAAGTTATAACTCTCATCAATGCCAAAGCTAGGATTAAAATCCAGATTTCCTTTGGTGAACATTTGGACTCTCTATTATTTTGAATCCACGGTCAGGGTCAATAAAGTTTTAATTTTATTTGCATTTCCGCCTGTTCTACTCACATTACATATTATCAATAGTGTTCACTTTTGTCAAATATATATTGAGCACCTTTTGTATGCCAAGCATGCTGCTCAGGACTAGGATTCAACGATGAATAAAGCAATGTAGTCTCTGATCTCATTGAGTGTCCAGCCTAATGAAGCCAGATATTAAACAAGTATTTATAAGTGTAAATGGTATTGGAAACATGGAGCCTAGTAGGATCCTTGTCAGAGCAGTCTTTATATTTTCTACTTTGAAAATGGGGAAATAAAATCCTCCAGACTGTAATACACAGCTCAACCCAAAAGAAGACAAGATGGGAATGAGATAATGAACTTTCATGCATACTCTAGTCCACTTAAGGACATTAGTCCTTTCAACCATCTTCAGGAGAATCCCTCTGTTTCCTACTTTGTGCTACCAGGAAGAGCCATTTGTTGTCCAATAGCAACCCTAGGCCTCCAATTAGGCCTTGATAGCAGTGAGCCAGGAGAGCTCAAGACTAAGATGTCATTATGATGATGGACTGTTTCCCATGCTCAGCCCTCCTTATGGAAAGGAGACAATCCAGTACCACCTAGTTCCCAGAGCTCAATAGTGACCTGCCTGCAGCCTCAAAAAACACTCCCTTCTTTACGTTCTAACAAGATGTGTATCCTCTGATACAGAATAATCAGGACAGTGTTGGGTGACACTTTCAATGTGTTCAGTTCAGGTGCAGTAAAGTGAGACAGTTCCATAGAACCTTCTTCCATTTGCTTGGGTGACGCTACCTAAAACCATGGTGATAACGCCTTTATCTATTTCCAGATATTGCTCCAATTCTTTTAAATTATTTTGCCAATCAATTTTAATCGCTTATTTGATAAGATCCCCACGTGTGTTTGGGAGCCTAGTGCATGACTTAAGGGCTTTATTTTTCCAGATACCTAAAATGCATTCAGTCCTTAAAAGAGGCAGTATAATAAATACATTTTTATGGATCCTTACATTTAATATTCCCAGAAACTCTATGATGGAAGTACTGTTATGATCCCTATTTTAGAGAAGAGGAAATCAAGGCTCAGAAAATTGAAATGCTTTTTCCTGAATCACACAATGAATAATTTGGAGCAATGGGATGCAGCCCTGGGCAGCATCTTTCCAGAGCCCAAATTCTTAGCCATTGACTCTTTCATGCCTCTATGAAAGTTCTAAGCATCTAGGGGCTTATATTAGTTTTTGTTTTGTTTTTTGCTGCTGTAAAAAATTACCATAAATATAGTGGCTTTAAACAACACAGATTTATAACCTTGCAAGTTTAAAGATCAGAATCAAAAACTGAACTTGTTTTGCTAAAGTCAAGGTGTTGGCAGGACTGTGTTCCCTGTGGAGGCATTGGTGGAGAGTCCATTTCTCTAAGCTTTCCAGCTTCTAGAGGCTGCTCACATCTCCTGGCTTGTGGCCTCTTTGATTTTCAAAGCCAGCAATGGGCAGCCCAGTCTTTCTCAAATGACATCACTCTGACACTTTTGCCTCCTTTTCCTACATTTTTTCACCTTAATTGAGGCAGAATTGGGAAATAAAAATAGTATATATTTGTGATATACAATGTGGTGTTTTGATACACATATATGTTTTGAAATGATTGTCACAATCAAGCCAATTAACATATCTCTCAACCCACGTGGTTATTGCTGTGCGTGCATGTGTGAGTAGTAAGAATATTTAAGGAATCATCTGGGATGCTTAATTTTTTTTTTAGAACTTTTATTGAGATACAGTTAACATATGATAAACTGCATATATTTAGAGTATACAATTTGGTATCCCAATCTCCCAATACATTCCCTCCCCCACCCTCCTTGCTTTCCCCCCTTGGTGTCCATATGTTTGTTCTCTACATCTGTGTCTCTATTTCTGCCTTGCAAACTGGTTGATTTGTACCTTTTTTCTATATTCTGCATATATGTATCAATACATGATATTTGTTGTTCTCTTTCTGACTCACTTCACTCTGTATGACAGTCTCTAGGTTCATCCATGTCTCTACAAATGTCCCAGTTTCATTGCTTTTTACAACTGAGTAATATACCATTGTATATATGTACCACATCTTTTTTATCCACTCATCTGTTGATGGACATTTAGGTTGCTTTCATGTCCTGGCTATTGTAAATAGTGCCTCAATGAACATTGGAGTGCATGTGTCTTTTTGAATTATGGTGTTCTCTAGGTATATGCCCAGCAGTGGGATGGTTGGCTCACATGGTAACTCTATTTTTAGTTTTTCAAGGAACCTCCATACTGTTCACCATAGTGGCTGTATCAATTTACATTCCCACCAACAGTACAAGAGGGTTCCCTTTTCTCCACACCCTCTCCAGCATTTACTGTTTGTAGATTTTCTGATGATGCCCATTCTAACCAGTGTGAGGGGATACCTCATTGTCGTTTTGATTTGCATTTTTCTACTAATTAGTGATGTGGAGCACCTTTTCATGTGCTTCTTGACCATCTGTATGACTTCTTTGGAGAAATGCCCATTTAGGTCTTCTGCCCATTTTTTGATTGGGTTGTTTGTTTTTTTGATATTGAGCTGGATGAACTGTTTATATATTTCGGAGATTAATCCTTTGTTGATTCGTTTGCAAATATTTTCTCCCATTCTGAGGGTTACCTTTTCATCTTGCTTAAGGTTTCCTTTGCTCTGCAGAAGCTGTGAAGTTTCATTAGGTCCCACTTATTTATTTTTCTTTTTATTTCCATTACTCTAGAGGGTGGATCAAAAAATATCTTCCTGTGATTTATGTCAAAGAGTGTTCTTCCTATGTTTTCCTCCAGGAGTTTTATAGTGTCTGGCCTTACATTTAGGTCTTTTATCCATTTGGAGTTTATTTTTGTGTATGGTGTTAGGGAGTGTTCTAATTGCATTCTTTTACATGTAGCTGTCCAGTTTTCCCAGCACCGCTTATTGAAGAGGCTGCCTTTTCTCCATTGTGTGTCCTTGCCTCCTTTGTGATAGATGAGTTGACCATAGTTTATCTCTGGGCTTTTATCCTGTGCCATTGATCTATATTTCTGTTTCTGTGCCAGTACCATACTGTCTTCACCACTGTAGCCTTGTAGTATAGTTTGACATCAGGAAGCCTGATTCCACCAACTCCATCTTTTCTTCTGAAAATTGCTTTGGCTATTTAGGGCCTTTTGCGTTTGCATACAAATCGTAAAATTTCTTGTTCTAGTTCTGTGAGAAATGTCATTGGTAATTTGATCAGGATTGCATTGAATCTGTAAATTGCTTTCTGTAGTATAGTCATTTTCACAATGTTGATTCTTCCAATCCAAGAACATGGTATGTCCCTCCATCTGTTTGTGTCATCCTTGATTTCTTTCATTAATATCTTATAGTTTTCTGAGTACAAGTCTTTTACCTCCTTAGTTAGGTTTATTCCTTGGTATTTGATTCTTTTTGTTGCAATGGTGAATGGGATTGTTTCCTTAATTTCTCTTTCTGATCTTTCATTGTTAGTGTATAGAAATGCAAGAGATTTCTGTGTGTTAATTTTGTATCCTGCAACTTTACCAAATTCATTGATTAGCTCAAGTAGTTTTCTGATGGCATCTTTAGGATTTTCTATATATAATATCATGTCATCTACAAACAGTGACAGTTTTACTTCTTCTTTTCCAGTTTGGATTGATTTTATTTCTTTTTCTTCTCTGATTGCTGTGGCAAGGACTTCCAAAACTATGTTGAATAGTAGTGGCCAGAGTGGACATCCTTGTCTTGTTCCTGATCTTAGAGGGAATGCTTGCAGTTTTTCACCATTGAGAATGATGTTTGCTGTGGGTTTGACATATATGGCCTTTATTATGTTGAGGTAGGTTCCCTCTATGGCCACCTTCTGGGAGTTTTTATCATAAATGGGTGTTGAATTTTGTCAAAAACTTTTTCTGCATCTATTGAGATGATCATGTGGTTTTTATCCTTCAATTTGTTAATATGATGTATGACTTTGATTGATTTGCATATATTGAAGAATCCTTGCATTCCAGGAGTAAACCCCACTTGATCATAGTGTATGATCCTTTTAATGTGTTGTTGGATTCTGTTGGCTAGTATTTAGTTGAGGATTTTTGCATCTAAATTCATCAGTGATATTGGTCTGTAATTTTCTTTTCTTGTAGTATCTTTGTCTGGTTTTGGTATCAGGGTGATGGTAGCCTCATAAAATGAGTTTGGGCGTGTTCCTTCCTCTGCATTTTCTTGGAAGAGCTTGAGAAGAATGGGTGTTAGCTCTTCTCTAAATGTTTGATAAAATTCACCTGTGAATCCATCTGGTCCTGGACTTTTGTTTATTGGGAGATTTTTAATCACAGTTTCAATTTCATTCCTTGTGATTGGTCTGTTCATATGATCTATTTCTTCCTGATTCAATCTTGAAAGGCTATACCTTTCTAAGAATCTGTCCATTTCATCCAGGTTGTCCATTTTATTGGCATATAGTTGCTTGTAGTAGTCTTTTATGGTGCTTTTTATTTCTGTGGTGTCCGTTGTAACTTCTCCTGTTTCATTTCTAATTTTATTGATTGAGTCCTCTCCCTCTTTTTCTTGATGTGTTTTGCTAGAGGTTTATCAATTTTATTTATCTCCTCAAAGAACCAGCTTTTTGTTTTATTGATTTTTGCTATTGTTTTCTTTGTTTCTATGTCATTTATTTCTGCTCTGATCTTTATGATTTCTCTCCTTCTACTAACTTTGGGTTTTGTTTGCTCTTCTATCTCTAGTTTCTTTAGGTGTAAGGTTAGGTTGTTTATTTGGGATGTTTTTTGTTTCTTGAGGTAGGATTCTATTGCTATAAACTTCCCTCTTAGAACTGCCTTTGCTGCATCCCATAGGTATTGGATCATTGTGTTTTCATTGTCATTTATCTCTAGGTATTTTTTGATTTCCTCTTTGATTTCTTCAGTGATCTCTTGGTTATTTAGTAGCATATTGTTTAGCCTCCACGTGTGTTTTTTTTTTTTTTTACAGTTTTTTTTTTCCTGTAATTGATTTCTAATCTCATAGCATTGTGGTCGGAAAAGATGCTTGATATGACTTCAATTTTCTTAAATTTACCAAGGTTTGATTTATGACTCAAAATGTGATCTATCCTGGAGAATATTCCATGTGCACTTGAGAAGAAGGTGTAATCTGCTGTTTTTGGATGTAATGTCCTATAGATATCTATTAAATCAAGCTGATTTACTGATTTAAATCATTTAAAGCTTGTGTTTGCTTATTAATTTTATGTCTGGATGATCTGTCCTTTGGTGTAAGTGGGGTGTTAAAGTCCCCCACTATTGTTGTGTTCCTGTCCATTTCCTCTTTCATAGCTGTTAGAATTTGCCTTATATTGAGGTGCTCCTATATTGGGTGCGTATATATTTGTAACTGTTATCTCTTCTTCTTGGATTGATCCCTTGATCTTTATTGTCCTTTCTTGTCTCTTGTAACATTTTTTATTTTAAAGTCTATTTTATCTGATATGAGTATTTCTACTCCAGCTTTCTTTTGATTTCTAATTTCACAAAATATCTTTTTCCATCCCCTCACTTTCAGTCTGTATGTGTCCCTAGGTCTGAAGTGGGTCTCTTGTAGACAGCATATAGAAGGGTCTTGTTTTTGTATCCATTCAGCCAATCTGTGTCTTTTGGTTGGGGCATTTAGTCCATTTACATTCAAGGTAATTTTTGATATGTATGTTCCTATTACCATTTTTTTAATTGCTTTGTTTTTGTCTTTGTAGGTCCTTTTCTTCTCTTATGTTTTCTGCTTAGCGAAGATCCTTTAGCATTTGTTGTAAGGCTGGTTTGGTGGTGCTGAATTCTCTTAGCTATTGCATGTCTGTAAAGCTTTTGATTTCTCTGTCGAATCTGAATGAGATCTTTGCTGGGAGAGTATTCTTGGTTGTAGTTTCTTCCTTTTCATCACTTTAAATATATCATGTCACTCCCTTCTGGCTTGCAGACTTTCTGCTAAGAAATCAGCTGTTAAACTGATGGGAGTTCCCTTGTATATTATTTGTCATTTTTCTTTGTTGCTTTTAATAACTTTTCTCTGTCTTTAATTTTTGTCAATTTGACTACTTTATGTCTTGGTGTGTTTCTCCTTGGGTTTCTCCTGCCTGGGACTCTCTGCACTTCCTGGACTTGGGTGGCTATTTCCTTTCCCATGTTAGAGAAATTTTCAGCCATAATCTCTTCCAGTATTTTCTTGTGGCCTTTCTCTCTCTCTTCTCCTTCTGGGACCCCTATAATGCGAATGTTGGTGCGTTTAACATTGTCCCAGAGGTCTCTTAGGCTGTCTTCAGTTCTTTTCATTCTTTTTTCTTTATTCTTTTCCCCATCAGTGTTTATCACCATTCTGTCTTCCAGGTTACTTATCTGTGCTTCTGCCTCAGTTAATCTGCTATTGGTTCCTTCTAGTGTATTTTTCATTTCAGTTATTGTGTTGCATTTCTCTGTTTGTTTCCTCTTTAATTCTTTTAGGTCTTTGGTAAACTTTTCTTGCATCTTTTCGATCTTTGCATCCAGTCTTTTTTCAAAGTCCTGGATCATCTTCACCATCATTATTCTGAATTCTTTTTCTGTAAGGGTGCCTATCTCCTCTTCCTTTAGTTGTTTTTCTGTGGTTTTATATTGTCCCTTAATCTGGTACAAAGTCTTCTGCCTTTTCATTTTCTCTATCTTTCTGTGGCTGTGGTTTTCAGTTCCACAGAACAAAATATTGCTGATACTGCTGTCTGCCCTCTTGTGGAGGAAGCTATCTAGGAGGCTTCTGGGTGCTTCCTGATGGGAGGGACTGATGGTGGGTTGGGCTGGGTGGGCAGAGCTCAGTGAAACTTTAATCTGCTTATCTGCCAATGGGAGGGCTGTGTTCCCCCCTTGTTGGTTGTTTGGCCTGAGGCTACCTAGCACTGGAGCTTATAGGCTTTTTGGTGGGGCTAATGGCGGACTCTGGGAGAGCTCACCCCAATGAGCACTTCCCAGAACCCCTGCCACTGGTGTCTGGTGTCCTTGTCCCCGTGCTGAGCCACAGCTGCCCCCCACCTCTGCAGGCAACCCTCCAACACCAGCAGGTAGATCTGGTTCCGTCTCCTATGTGGTCACTGCTCCTTCCCCCTGCATCCTGGTGAGCACACTATTTTTTGTGTGCCCTCCAAGGGTGGAGTCTCTGTTTCCCCCTGTCCTGTGGAGGTCCTACAATCAAATCCTACTGGCTTTCAAAGTCTGATTCTCTGGGGATTCCTTCTCCCCTTGCCAAACCCCCATGCTGGGAAGCCTGACATGGGGCTAAGAACCCTCACTTTAGTGGGTGGACTTCTGCAGTATAACTGTTCTCCAGTTTGTGAGTCACCCACCCAACATTTATGGGATTTGATTTTAATGCAATTGCACATCTCCTACTGTCTCATTGCAGCTTCTCCTTTGTCTCTGGATGTGGGGTGTCTTTTTTGGTGAGTTCCAGTGTCTTTCTGTTAATGTTTGTTCAGCAGTTAGTTGTAATTCCAGTGCTCTTAAAGAGGGAGAGAGCACACGTCCCCCTACTCCACCATTTTGACTGTGTCTCCCTGGGATGCTTTTTTTTAAAAGAAGTTTCTGAGGCTCTAACTTAGACCAGTCTAGGGTAGGAGAGAAACTGCATAAATTAACATTGAAAATAATTCTCCAAACGATTTTATGCAGATGATCCACAGGCTATACTTTAAGAAACATAAATTCTCTCCACCTTCTTCACATTTAAGGACCCTCGTGATTAACATTGTCTATCTGGATACTCCAAGATTATGTCCCCATCTCAAATTCAGCTGATTGGTGACTTTAATCCATTTGCAACCTTAATTTCTCTTTGCCAGGGAATTTAACTCATTCACAGATTCAAGGGACTCTGACATGAATGCCTTTGGTCGGTTGTTATTTTGCCTACTTCTAGGCTCAAGACCTAGAGATAGTGTAGTAATCAGTTCTCACCTCCTGGGAAACCCTTGGTTCTGAAGACACAGAACATAGAAAGTCTTTTCCTGGGGCAAGTGTTGGTGCTTCTTGAATTACTTTTTTAAAGTAACTGGCCCCTAATATACAATGAGGCAGCACTCCTTTTTCCCTAAAGTGAAGATATGTCAGTGATGGGAGAAGCTGGTACAATGTAAAAATAAATAAAGAAAAAAGAAAGTAGAAGGTGGCAGAGGGGGTTTATCCCTCTCCTATTCATTCCTGAGGTTTGGATCATCTGAACTGAGAATTTAATACAAGAAGGCATGATGTAGAGCCATGTGTACAACACCAGTACCCTTCACATAGCAGATGTCCTGCCCTCGGAAATGTTTGCTGCATATTCATGGAGCAAATCAAGTCCCAGGGCTACAAGTTTTCTGCAAATTCTGTGGATTATATTTGCCTGGAGGAGGATGGCAAACAGACAGTGAGCCCCTGGAGAAACCAATCTTCCTGCCTTTTATAGAGATGGATGTTTCTGGATAGTAGTTCCCACAGTGAGACCTTTTTGATCTGAGACAGTATAAAGCTTGAAAACTACAAGGGCATCCTGCACCACAAACTCCTACAGAGTTTCTAGCCCCACTAGACAGTAAGAGCTGTGAGGATCAGAACCACCGTTTCCCTCCACGATTCGCATAATGCCATCTTAGGCATGCCTGTCCATTTAACCCTGTCCATCCCAGGAATTGCCCCAGTGTTTTCCATGACTTCCCCTAATCTTGAAATTTTATCATTTTGTATTATTTATAGAGAGAGAGACAAAGAGACACAGAGACAGAGACAGAATGTTCTTAAGATATATCAGGCTCTGTGCTACAAATTTTCATAGGGAGTCTCACTTAATATTCATAATAATTCTATGAGGTATGTTGTACTAGTATCCCCATTTTAAAGATATGGAAGCTGAGGGTCCCAAAATACAAATAACTTGGCCAATGTCACAGAGATATGACGCATACAACTATGTCCATACATTTGTTCTTTTTTCCTGAAGCCTAATTTGGGCAAAATTTCTCAATACAGACAATGACTTAATGGTAAAGCTAATTTATTACATTTGAAAGTTAAATAGGTGACTTTTATTAATCATGCTTGGACAAAAGGAATAAACTGGAACTGTCCCAGGCAAAACAGGACATGTTGTCATTGTACTTAGAGGCTGCTCTTTTAACCGTACTCTACATTAATGTCAGGCTTTACCAGCTGTAAAGCTTTTCTCATAGAGTCTCTCCTTTGACCTTCCCACCAACCTTTTGAGGAAGACAGAACACTAGGCTCAAAATGCTTAAGAGACGTTCAGGCTGTTGCAGGCCCAGACAAGGACTGAGTCCCTTACTTTGTGTGGAGTGTTCTGCTGACTGCATCAAACTACCTCTTCAAGCAACCTGCTTGGAGGGACATTTCCCCCATCAGTGACCAAAGGTAGAAAGTATAGACTTCGCAGTGTGTTTGTACAGGAGACACTTGGGGCAGAGGAACATCTTTGGTCCTCCTTCAGTGGCAACACTAAGGCTACCTGCCTCCTTCTAGCTAAAGGCAGACCTGCTCTTTAATCTAAGTTATACTGAATGAACCAGAGTCATGTCAGAATGGGACTGAGTCTGCAGTGTTGCAGGAGAATTGGGGAATAGGAACTCCTCTTCCTGTGATGAAGAATTATTTAAAATTTAAAATTTCCTTTAGTTTCATATTAGTTTCTTTTTGTCTGATAGATAAGCCTTTATATTTATTTTATATATGCAAAATATATATGCATGTGTATATAAATATATCTGTGTATCATTAATTATATATAATTAAAAGTAACTACTATGTGATCCTATTATCATAAAATTATTCAGTTTATGTATACATCCATTCATTTATCTTTCTCTTTATTCCTTCTGAACAAAGTGAAGGCTAGAATAATTTTCACCAAACTAAAATACTAATATTTTCTTCTGGTTGGGAAAAGCTACTTTGATTACTTTTTTTTCTGTTTAATTTTTTACTTTTCTACAAGGCTTAAAATTTCATAATAAATATGTTAACTTTTTTAAAGATATATTTTTTTTAAACATGAGAGTGAAGGTTATTTTCAAAGGCAAGAGGTTAATTAATGAAGGATCGATACCCTGCTCTCTCTGTGTGTTTCCACAGTATGAAACTTTAACCAAATTCATTCCCTGCTTCAGGTATGGTAACTTGGGGTTACCATAGGTTTCTCTTTGCTGAGAACAGTATTAGTTTGTCTGTTGTCCCAGCAAAGTTATTAACAGCGTGCTTCCCCTTTAAAGTGTCCTTGTTTGGAAAATACATGTATGGTCGCTGTAGTAGGTTGGATTCTTCTGGAGATGAGCTCTGATAAAAGGTTTAGTGAGCAAGATATTTACATGGAAGTGCCCTTGTAATCACCACCTGTGGAAAAGAGAGGAAAGAAGCAAGATTAGATAGAAACTGAGCTGGGATAGCCTTGGCTGATCCCATGGGGAGCTCCAGAGTTAGAATGGCCCTTCAGAGTTGTCCAGGGGGCTAAGATGCACTGACCAGTCCTGGGATATGGGCCACCTTGAAAGGGACATGACTTGAGTGAGGCAGCTGTCTCCTGCTGAAGGAATTACTGAAGGGTCCCTCTGCTGACAGCACTCAGAGCAATTGGGCAGCACAGTCTTCATTAAAGGGAGATATGGGTGGCATCTTAGTGTTGTTCTATTCTGACTGAAACGTAGTTTTATGAGGTCTAAGCATCTCTCTGGGGACCAAATTAGTTGTCCCATTTCACTTCAATAGAGAGAAGAGTCGCCTCTAAAAGTAACTACTTAATGAGAAGGCATCCCAGCAGACCCAGGTTGGAGTGAGATACTTTTCCTAATGGTTCTCAGGATATGTGTGGTCATAGTGGTTAATAAAAGTCACTTAAGTTGCATTAGTCTCCTTTGTTGTAAATTCCCCAGTAATTATGCCTTGTAATTGCACAAAAAGGACAAAGACTTTCTCTAAAGTCCTTCCAGCTGAAGACTTTCTCTGCTGGAGAGAATAGCCAAGGTTCCACATCCCCATTCCTTTCTCTGGGGAGGTTAATGTTTTGTAAACACACACATGCACACACACACACACACACACACACACGAGACCAACACCATCACTACCAATATACCAACATCAGTAAAAAAGTGGATTGTTGATACCCTGATCTCCTTTGGGGTTCAGGACCCTAGGAGGTGGTTTCTAAATCTTTCAATTTCACATTTTCCTTGATTGAGACATTTTAATCAGATTCAAGAATGCGACCTCAGATTATGGGAAGGATTCTTTCAGACTATCCTATCGCAGGTCTTTTATTAAAAGATGTGTCTGGATTTTTCTTTTCTTTCTTTACATTCTACTTTTTTCTTCTCATCCTAAATTTACTCATTTGTTAATAAAAATAAACACTCTGGCCAATAACCCTAAAAGTAGATAGTAGTATCACATCCATATTAAATATGAAGACTTTGAGACTCAAATATATTAAGTAACCTGCCCAAAGTTTATGCACTATGCGATGAAGCTGGGGTCAAACCAGGTCTTTCTGGCTCCAGAGTTCATTTCCTTCATCATTAAGATACACTCTGTAGAGATACAGAAGTAAAGAATGGACTTGAGGACATGGGGCTGGGGTGGGGGGTGAAGGGAAGCTGGGACAAAGTGAGAGAGTAGCGTAGACATATTTACACTACCAACTGTAAAATAGATAGCTAGTAGGAAGTTGCTGTATAACAAAAGGAGATCAACTTGATGATGGGAGATGCCTTAGAGGGCCAGGACAGGGAGAGGGGGAGGGAGTCACGGGAGGGAGGGGATATGGGGATATATGTATAAATATAGCTGACTCACTTTGGTGTACCTCAAAATCTCGTTCAAGAGTGTAAAGCAAATATATTCCAATAAAGAGCTTTAAAAAAAAAAGATACACTCTGTTCCATGATAAACAAGTCACAATTTAAAAATGGGCAACTTTGCAGAGTGGAAGCTCTCCCTCCCTATCCTGTTTCACTGACACTTGGAAAGTAGCTGATTCAACTTGTAAAGAGTGATTGAAATGTGGATTCTTTAGAGGAGGCTTTTGAGGGATCCAGGTTCATTCTGGGTAGTGGCAATGTGTGTGTGTCATCCAACTCAAAATAATTGATATTATGGTAATAATAAGTTCTTTTCAGGGGGGATTGTGCAGTGGTTAAAATAGGGTTCAGGGAAATATGTGTTATTTAGCAAAGGATCATTAGAGCTTTAGAGAAAAATGAACTATCATTTGTCTTTAATTTCAGTTTTTTCCCTCTGGTTCCTAATTTGGACCCAAGGTTTCCTCATTAATGGTACAAATGGGATGAATGACTTCATACCAGCAGAGAACATAAAGTACTTAAGAATTCCAGCCACATGACACATTATTGTAGTAGCAAATGGTGAGTTATTTAGCATTTATATAGTACTTTATTTGCAGTGTGCCTATTCTGATCGCATATTCACACATACATTATAACCCTGATGATTACTTTGTGCTTGTCTATTTGTTATGCTTGTATGTATTTGCAGGCATTTAAAATGTGTAATATTAAGCAAAATTAATGCTCATGAAAGCCTGCAGCTGCCTGCCCCGTGTGGTCTGATGATTCATTTATTCACAGAGCCTTCGCCTCCCCTGCTGAGGATTTTAACCCAAGTCTACCAACAGGCTGGGTGGGCTGTTTGGAATCAGGGACTCTAGATCAGTCATCTTCTGTTGATGGAGACTTGAATGATGCCCTAGGGTTATTTGGTTCACTGAGGGGCTTCTGTTTAAGGCAACTTCTCCATTGAGAGGTCTTTATGTCTGGCAGCAAATTCCATAGGCTGCACTCTCTTTAAATAGGCCTAGGTTTTTCTTGGGTACACAAGTTCCAATTGACCAACTGCCAGATGACATCTATCTAGGAAAATGCAGAGTAGGTTATGGTGCTTTATCACACCTTTGCACTGAAGGCCATTCGTGACTCTTCCAGTTTCTGTGTTTAAGTGGTGGTGGTGCTGCTGCTGATATAATAATATTAACAGCAGTAATAATAATAGAATAATCAGTATGACTCAGGCAGTTGGGTATTCTACATATACTGTCTTGTTTACTCTTCTGAAAGCTTTTTGGGTTAATTACTAATATTATTTCAATTTTAGCAAGGAGGAAGCTGAAACTTGGAGCGTTCAACCGACTTGCCCATGGTTCCATATCCAGGAAGTCCTATTCTAGTATTCAGACCCAGGCAAAATGGACTCCAAAACAACTAACTATGGACCTTTAATTCCACCTCAAATCACTCGAGTCTCACAATCAAGAAGAGGCTTTCATGCTGGTCACTGAAAACAGGCCGTGCCATCTGGGATGCACTTTGTGCACTCAAATTGTCCTGATGCTTACAGTTAAAAGCCAAGAAATTACCCTTAGGCATACATTTCTTTCTCACCGTTTCTCCCCTCTGCCCCTCGCTTTTTTTCTTTTAAGAGTGATTATCGCTTTCTCACCATTGTACTTTTCCTGTTCAATTTAGAATTCAGAGTTTATAATTCATCTCTTTCTACACCATATTTTAACAGGATTTAAGTGTCTTGGGAGCATCGCTGTTTAATGATGTATTTGTGATAAGATACTGTCTGACAAGTGGCCTCATATTTTTCTATAAAAAATGTGAATTTCATTGACATTTGGAAATTGCAACCTCTTGTTTATTTGTCCTTCCTCTACCTTCTTACCTCTGGCTACTCTAGCTCTCCTAAGCAATTCCCCTGTCATAGGAAGGTGATCTGGGATATAGATTCATACCTAGTGTGGTAACTTAGTGGGGTAACTCTGTGAGGGGAATTGGCATTGATATGACTACATGTAGATGGAGGGAGAGAGGTGTTTGAATTAAAGAAATGTTTCTCTAATGGTAGAGTTTTAAGTAAAGGTAATAATATCTTTTTTAATGTGCTTACTAGTTTTCAGACAAGATAATAAGCTCTCTCCACAATATCTCAAACTTCCACCTACTGCACCTAGGACCTAACCACTGAAGTCTACCTGCATAGAGGCCTATGTTGGCAGGAAAGTCATTCATGATGGTCAGCCATAAGTACCACACCCTCTGCCTACAGGCAAAGGTGACTCTCAGAGAGAATTGGCCCCTCACTCCCAGGGTAACATTTTCCTCCTATTGAGGAGAGAGCTTACCTGGCTTCTAGAGATGAGGTGGCAGAGGGTAAGGGGGATTCCTACACCCTAGCTACTGCTGAGGGAGCAGTTTTCTGTCACAGGCTCAGGGAATATGCTGGTGCAGCTCCTTTTAAGGCTGAAATAACTTCCATTCTTCAATTCTAGTAGAAGACCAGTGTGTCCTTTGTGAGGAAGCGGGCAGGACCCCTTTGTGAGCATTTACTATGTACTAGGTACTTTTAGATCTATGGAAACCCCATTGCTTTTTTCTTGTGTAGTGGGTGCTGAAACACTGCTTTGTGAGGCAGACAGGTAGAAAGACACCCTAGAGAACTGACTTTGCAGAAACATTGCCATTCTTGGCTTTCTCATGGCTTTCATTGCCCAAGGGCAGGTTTTAGATGGAAGCCTCCTGAACCTCTCCACTTGAGAATGCTTCCACACACACAGCTGGGAATTGCCAGCTCTAAGAATAAAGGTGTTGCCCTGGCTTTTCCTCTCAAATGATATTTCTGAATTCTCACCATGGACCTGAAGCTCTCTTTTTATTAACTACTGTCCCTTTTGATCTGGAGGTGAGAGGATCTCATGGCTCTGAGTTCTTTTTACTATCACCCCCAGCCCATGAAAAAATCAAAAGAGAACACAGTGTGGCTGAGCAATGTCCTCAGTGTCTGGGGTTGTATGTCACAAGCCTGTTTTATGGTGTTGACCTCTGTTAATGCCATTTGGAAAAGTCTGTGTCACTTCTAAAGCTGCTGCAACTCAGGGTCTCAGACAGCTACCATTTGTAGCATCAAATCAGAGTGAATAAGTTCCTCAGATTTAAAGTCTGGGAAAAGACCAGGGAAGGATCATCCAAAGGGCCTGAAGATTAACCAATCTTCCTGTCTCAACAGAAATGAATAAAAATGTCAGTGAGTGAAAAGTGTCAGCATGGTGAATTTCATAAATCTGTCAGCAACCTTAATTCTGCATGTACATGACAGAAAGCAAATCGCTTTTTTCCTCTGATTTTAATTTGAATTACATACTCTGCATTATAGATAAACTACTTCCCAGCTGGTAGCCACACTGATAGAAGACATGGCTGTCTTTTATTTTAATTTTAACCTGCTTCTGACTCAGTGGTTTGGGTGACAAGTGGCCAAGAATCAGGTTAAGAAAATAATCCGTAATAGGTGAGTGCAAACCACTTTTGATTATGCCCAAGGAGACATAATTGGTGATACTGACAACACCATGAATTGCATTGATTTTCCAATCCAGCTGAAAACCTGACATTTTTATTTTCACCTGTACTATTCCTCTTTTTATGAAACAATTCATACAGTGAAAAAAAAAATACTAGTTACATGCAAGTCCCATGCATGTATCTGTGTATCTGTGCTTCTTCCTGAAGGAAATGCACTTGGGTGTAAGTCATCTGTGAAGGCATCAGAATAGTGGTCAGCTAATGATTACCGACTATACCGGGCTTGCATACACTGTTGTGCAGGTTGTACATCACACAAGTGCACCCAGCCAAGGAGGAAAATAGCATCTGGAATCCTGCCCATGCTTCATTCACCAACTTGGCCACTCAAAGGAAGCAACTTCTTTTTCTAATTTACACAAAAATACCACCATAACAGCAAACAGAAGTCAGCTACCATGTGCCAGGAACAGACTACATGCTCTATAGACTGTATTATATTTAATGTGTACAAAGCTCATACAAAATATTTATTCATTTACTCATGCCAGCGATATGGAAAGTGAAGCTCAGAGAAGTGAAACAACTACCAGGAACCACATGGCCAAGTAGGTGGATGTTCTAGATTTCCATTCCTGGTCTATGCCACTGCAGAGCTCTGGGCTTATTCCAGCACGTTCTCAGACCTCTACTGACCTCAGAAATGGTTTTGTAGGGAAAGGTGCTGTGTCATGCCTAAGGTGAAGTGAATAAAAGGAAACTTCTCTCTGACTGCCCCAGCCTGTTATAAATTTTTTTTCTTATTTCCCCAAATCACTCTCATAGCATCAACCACTGTGCGTTGGCTCTTCAAATTAAAAAAAAAATTAGTTTACTGCTCAAGCTCTGCACAAAATCATTCGGAATCATTTTGTGCCAAGAAAGACAAAAAAATTCAAATGCAGAGAAGGGACCACAGTGATGTCTCAAGGGAAAACAAGGAAAGCTGAACGCCAAGCCTCAGAAGATTAAGACCTGAGTTTCTCTTCTTCTTATGGCTTCTATGGGTCTCTTCTGTCACATGTTCCTTTCTGTTTTCCTCGTCTGCTTCCTCTGGTCTCTAATCCTTCATAAATATACGTTCACTCATTCTGATACCGGGAGCCCAATCTTGACTTTGAAGCTACCCTCCCATCCACCATTTGAAATTTAATCGAGTGCTGTGATTCACATTCCCAACCTTGGGGACCCCCTTGACTTACTCTTCTTTCTATTTTCTCCATCCTTCTGAGGTATCTTCTCCTGCTATATCTGGATGGACCTCATTTCTGTAGAGACATGGTTGAGGGAAAGGACTTAGGATTGGAGTCCATGATAAAACACGTGCTTCAAGTGCCAAGTTGGCAGTCTACATTAGTAGGCATGGATTGGCAGTTTCCTAAAGTAAACTTAATGTACTTTACATATCCTCAAGCTGATATTACTCTTAGGAAGGGTCATTAACATATCCAATCCATGGCAAAGGCTACAATAGTTAAAGTTGCATTCCAAGGGTAATGTTTGACAAGATAAAAGAATAAGTTTTAAGCTATAGACAAAGAGAATGGAGGTGCTGTTAGATTTGGGGGGGAAATCTGGCCATCTGTCCTTATGTCTGGTGCCCATATTAACACCACCCCTTTAAATACTCTAGTCCCACTTACATCAGTGGCTGGGAAACATAGTGCCCTCAGTCATCTGCATATCAGATCTGATAGGATGCTAAGCTCTGATTCCGACCCTCTGCTTAAAACCTCCCTGGACATCTGGCTGCCTTAGTTACAGATGTATCCAGCATCCATGGAATAACCCGCTTGAATTTCAGTTTTTGAGTAGCCTGTTTGGTTTGGCCATCAATTTTCAGATGATCTTCTTGGCACACCATTAAGATGCAGCTTCTCATTTGGATCCTTGAGCTCCATCTTGTCATACCCAGGCTTACCATTTCACCTTTCTTTATCTGTCATGTTATCCTACATTTACTTAAGTCAGGTACTATGTCTGGTTCTTCTCTTGCACTGGCTCATTTAATCTTCAAAAGACCCCTTATGGTGGCTAATATCATTATCCCTATTTTACAGAGAGTGAAATAAAGTTTTGGAGAGAAGTAATATCCAAGATAACCCAGAAACTAGAAGGCTTACATGAGATTTAAATCCAAACTCTGCAGCCTATAATCTGATGCACCACACTACCCTGGTCAGTGGCAAAATACCAGATAAGGACCCTTAACGCTAAATCTCCTGTGTGTGAGGAACACACTTGTTCCTCCAGTTGTTACATGTCTAAGAGTTGTCTACCCTTTTAGACTTAATTCCTTGTGGGCTTAGGCTATTTGGAGGTACAATCAACGTTTCAAATTCTCATATCCTGGGAGATGTGCTATCCTTCAGCTTTCATCACCATCAAAGGAAAGCTGTTACTGTAATGAGTGTATATTTGTGTGTGTGTGTGTGTGTGTGTATGTATATGTTCATGTATGTGTTTTCTGCTCAGCTTCAAGTCCGTTTTCCTAGGAGAAGGAGACTTGGAGTTGTTTCTCTGTGCTTTGGACTAACTGTAAATGATTGGACTCCTCCAAGGCTTAGGTTTTATTCTGAAGCAATTAGCACTTTTACAAGTAACTGTGATTACATGGCTCATTGATTTCTTCTGATAATTGATCTACTTAAGGCATTTGATGCTGATGATCACGATGGTGACAATTTGGTGTTGATAATAATAACATATTATTTTTATTATTTGACGCTGCCAAAAATCTGTAAATCCCTGCCCTTATATAAATGGAACTCTGTGCAGTGAAAAACCTGGCATCTGTCACTACTATCATAAAATATTGATCATTTTAAGCCATCTAATTCAAAAGCAGATGTTAATGACATGTTTTTTTAATCACTAATGGGTGATTTAAAACAAAAACAAAAACAGAAAGCAGGGCAAACTTCTTTGCCTCTGCCTAACCCCCTGAAAACTACTCAGGCCATTCTGGACTATATTGGCCAAGATGAATGAGAAGAGTAAACGAAAGATGGCTCTGGACCACATTCTAAAAACAAAACGATGGCATATAAGCAGCTCCTTTAAGCAGTTTCTGTGACTGAGATGAAAGCATCAGGATTACCTATACCTCTATATCCCAACACACACACACACACACACACACACACACACACACACACACACACACACACACTGTCCCAGACATCTATTGCTGCTACTCAGAAATTTAGTAGCTTGAAATGACAACCACATATTTATAGCTCACACTTTTGTGGACCAAGAAATCAGGCAGCACTTGGCTAAGTGATTGTTCTCTACCATGTGGCCTCAGTGGAAATCACTTCTGGTATACGGCTGGCACACACAGTCTGGTCTAGTGGGTATGTAATGGTTTAACTCGCATGTCTGGCACCTTAGAAAGGATGGCTAGAATGCTGAGCTTGGTGGGACTGCAGCCTGAAGACCCCACATGTGGTCTTTCCAGAATGGTGGTGTCAGGGTAGTTAGATTTATGTGGTGTCTCAGGGCTCTGAGAGGGAGTTTAACAATGAACAAGAAAGTCATTTTATGTCTTATGTGACCCAGACATGGAAGTCGTGTAACGTCACCTCTGCCCACTCAATTGGTTGAAGCAGTTACAAATATGTCCAGATTACAGGACATAGAACTCACCTCTTAATGGGAGGAATATCAAAGAACATGTGACTGTGTTTTGAAATGATCACAACTGTGTTGACACATTCTTTTATTCTCCCAAACCCTAAGATCTAGATATAAACAGGAAAACTGTTCCAGACATAAAGGCATCAAAATTCATATCTTTCTCCAACTTCTTGCCTTCAGAGGTGGCTTCTATTTGCTCCAGTTTCCTGGGCTACAGTTTTTTAAAAAAAGTGTTTATAGCTAAATATCCAGTCTGGACCTGGCTCTGCTAGTTTGGAACTATGCAACAAAATATGAGACATTTACCATGCTAGCCTCAATGTCCTCATCCTCAGAAAGGAAATGAAAATAAATACCCACCCTTCTTTTCTCACATGTTTTTCTAGGAACAGAAGTGGGTAACATATGTCAAAATGTTCAACACATACATGGATACTACTGTGTTTATTGTTGTTGTATTTATTGGATATAAATTATATGATTAGTATGCCTGGACTTTAAGAGCAATTTAAGATAGGAGACAGGTGGCTTTCCCCTTAATCAACTAAGCAAATCTTGACTTTCTGGAAACTCAAGAAGTAACAAACCTGCCCTTTTCACATTTGCATTTCACTTAATGCTATGAGTTCTGCATTTCCCTTCCTCAGTGCTGTTTTGTCTTATTTCAAACTTGTCAGGTAGTACATTATATCAGGGAACAGTCCGAAGAAGCAGTTCATCTCTGTTGATGGCTGAGTTACCCCCCTCCTTTCCTCACTATTTCTTCATGCCCACACCCATCACAGGTTGAATTTGAACACAGTCTTCCATGGTAACTCAAAGGGATCTTGGGCCCATAGAAAACATCTAGGATAGATTTGAGACCAAATGAAATATTGATATTTCCTCAAATCTTATTAGTAACTAGCTGTCAATTATTTTGTGCATGGGACAGGGTCCCAAACAGCAAAGAGATTGGTTTATCTGAGCAAGGTTCAACTATCTTCCATTAGTGAGGATTAGTAGATCAGGGAACTAGCAGGCTTTCACATAACCTTAAGGTCATGGACTTTAGGATAAAAAAAACCTGGGCTTAAATTCTGGTCCCACCAATTACTAGTCATATCACCCTGCATGGTCACTAATTTTCTGTTACAATTTCCTTATCCAAACAAATGATGATTGGAATAATATCCTTTTCACAAGATTGTTGTAGGATTAGATGAAATATATCACTTAGTTCAGTGGTGAGCACTAAGGATATACCCTCCAAATCACAGCTAATACAACAATGTTACTCTCCTTAGTAGATATAATTAGTAACATTGTTTACATGTAATAGTTAAAGATCTTTCTCTGTCAAAGACACCCAATTAGCTCCCATCTTTCATTTAGCTCTGTATGAGCTTTGTCCTATTTAGTTTCCCTCACCCAGATTCCCCAGGGACTTCCTGAAGGTCAGGGCTGGACTTGTAGGGAGCTGTCCTCCTCAGTGAGTGAGGCTGAGCAGGGGATGTTGTGATTGCATTAGATCAGCGCTTGGATCAGCAAAGTTAAATCTGATCATCAGCTAACTCAGAAAGTCTGTCCTTCCAGAGGCATAACCTGATCTCTGCCACCATAGGACCCACCTTGTTTTTTTCAAACAAGAGCTTATTCATAATTGATAAGATCCAAGGACATCTCCATCATCTACCACCCTAATTTAATAAAATATATTGTTAACTAAAACAGTAGTGCTTGAAACGGCTGATTCCAGCTTTCATCTGGAGACAAACTAGCTTCCTTTGAATGGGGATTTTACTGACAAAATGAGATGAATATCCAAGCATCTCTCTTCCTGGTTCGTCTGAACCATGATGTCACAATTGCTTAAAGCAACCAGGTATTGACAACTTAAGCACCAGCCAATCAAGAAAATATTCCTTATGAGACTTCTGCAAAGAAGAAAATGGGCAGATACCCAGTCTTGCAGCTCCTAGTTGGAACCAAAATCGTCCTACCATTGTTGGACTTGATGTGTTGCTGAGAAAGAAAGGAGAGGGGCTGAGTTCATCTAATTGCTTCTCAAGTATCAGAAAAAAAAAAAAAAAAAAAAAAAAAGACCTGGGGAGAAACGAAACGTTGTAACTTAAGTGTGCATTTAGCCAAGAAACCAGTGTGTTAGCCTATTGCTGTGTAACAAATTACCACAAATTTAGCAGCTTAAAACTAGGCTCATTTAATAGCTCACAGTTCTGAAGGTCAGAAATTCAGATACAGTGTAACTAGTTTCTCTGCTCAGGCTGAAGTCAAGGTGTCAGGCTGCATTCTGATGTGGTGGCACTTTCTGTTCACGCAGGTTGTTGGCAGAATTCAGTTATTTGCAGCTGTAGGACTGAGGTGCCAGTTTTGTTGTTGGCTGTCAGCAGGGATCCACTCTTAGCTCCTAGAGGTCAACCATATTCCTTGACACATAGTACTCTCTATCTTCAAAACCAACAGAAGACTTTCTTATGTGTTAAATCCCTCTTAAATGTCTAATTTCTGACTTTTTTTATCTCTGACTTCTAGACTTAGATTTAAGGGGATCATATGATTTTGTCAGGCACCTAGAAAAATTTCCTATCTTAAAGTCAACTGATTGAGGGCCAGAATTACATCTATCAAATCTCTTTATGTCATCAGTTGTATTAGTGTTTGACTGGATATCTGGGAAAACATGTGTGACACCAGGTATTAGGAATCTTAGAATCCTGCCTGCCACACAGGGCTATGGGTTATATGAATGCCAGGGTTGAAAGGCCTCTATGTCATCTTAGCTAAGGAAAAGAACTTTTGAAGAAGGTTAGCAGACATTTGGTCGTGTCCAACATGTCCATAAGACATTTGGTTCATTAGACATAAGACATTTAATCCATC
This sequence comes from Hippopotamus amphibius kiboko, assembly GCF_030028045.1. Classification (NCBI taxonomy): domain Eukaryota; kingdom Metazoa; phylum Chordata; class Mammalia; order Artiodactyla; family Hippopotamidae; genus Hippopotamus; species Hippopotamus amphibius. The sequence goes on from NC_080190.1 coordinate 23,238,655, forward strand.
CCAAAAGGTCCTTGAAATTTGAACCTGTCCAAAACCATTTGTCATGGACCAAATATACTCAGGGATGTTTTAGACAGGACAGATTTCAAGAACCTTTTGGAGTGTCTCATGGATGTTTCAGACAGGACCAAATGCACTGTGAGGCTTGCAGAAGTATCAGCTACAGACTTTTGGCAAATGTTTCCAGTAACCACAACTTCAGAAGTTAAATAAATACTTTTTATTTCATTTGAATTGTCATGAAACACTTTGTATATTGAAAATGACTTAGACATTCTTTGAACGGAATGAAGGCAAGAGACTTTCCTTTAAAAGCATAATTACTTTGTGAACTAGAATGTAAGCAGCATCACAATTCAATGACCTAATAATAACAACAGTAGCTATAATAAATAACTATGTAATTACATATTTCACTTTCCATTATCTTATTAGGTCTTCCTTAAAAAAATATCCGAAATAGGCAACATGAGGTGGTTTATGGTCCCTAAAAATGTGGACCAAAAGCCAATGATAATATATGACTCTGGGTTAGTGAGGGCGATGAATGTTAAAAATACAAGTTCATGAGCTATATCCCAGAACCTACTGAATGAGAATCTCTGTGGGTTTGGCTTATGAATCTGCCTTTAAACAAGCATCAAAAGTAATTTGTTTGCATTGGGGATGGCTGATGTTTCTTTCCTCTGTAAAAGCTCAGTTAGTGTAATTTTTAACTCCTTTTTCCCTGCCCCTTTACTCTCTCTATCACAAAGAATATAGAATAATATGCCTTTTGATTAAGTTGTAAAGTTGCAAAGAATAAACTAGGCATGCTTGCCTTACCTCATTTTCTTCTTTTTTGGGAGAAACTGCCTGTAGAGAGGAGATGTCTTCTGCTGTTCTCCTCGGGCAGGCTTTTTCTCCATGCCCTATGTAAACATTGAGGCTGCCCTGTTCCAAAGTGACTGGAGTATAATTCTGCATAATTCTTTTATTTATGTGGTTATTTGTCATAATCTTTAAGTTCTTATATCAAGCTATATCCTCCTATTTAGCCTGTTTCATAATGAAGATAATATTTTGAGCTCTTATCTGCCTTAATATTTTCCTTCATTGGTCAATTCTTTCAGAACCAGGTAGGGCAGAAAGCTGTTTTTTATTGGGCCTCCTCAAATACCTAACACCTTTTATTGGCTCTTCCCTCCACCACCAAGTTCACTTGTCATAAAAGCATTCCTCTAAAAAAATGTTTTATTTGGTGTATTTTCCTCCACCCATTCAGTCTGCTTAGAAAAACACCTACTTTAATAGATAACTGATAACTTTCTTTTTCCCCCAAAGAAAGAGTAAACTGGTATCTTTTCCTATAAATCTTAAACTCTCTTTCCTCTAGTGACACTCCCTTCACAGCCTAGCCTCCTTGAAATTCCTTTCTCTTTTTTTTTTTAAAGTATTCTAGTATAGTATGTGTTCTTTGAGCAAGAGATGATTTTTCTTCCCCTTAGATTTTACTTTAATCAGGAATCCCTTCATTTATTTACATCAAGGTATGAGCCCTCAGAGCTCCCCAACTGACCCTACCATGGGACACAGCAGCCAGGAGTTCATCCTTTAAGGCCCTGAACACAAAGAGTTTCTTCCATGGAGTTTTACTCTTCCTTTGACCAATCAGCTCCTTCCACTCACCTCCTAGAACATGCTACATGAAAATTTTTTGGGAAATTAAGATTTTGTTTTTAATCATCAAATCATTAGTTCCTTAAAGGCAAGAAACATGTTTTTCCCTTTAATCTTTTGAGAATCTAGCAGAATGCCAAGGAAAGAGTAGTTGTGTAATAAATGTATATTTACCATGAAATCCCCTGGGATCTCCTATTATTATTTATAATAATGCAAGCCATACATAAAAGTGTAGAAAATATGAAAATATGAAAATAAAAATAATGTAATACCATATTTTCTGTTGTATTTTAACACGTAAAAATAAGTTAGATAACACTACTGTATATAAAATAGATAACCAACAAGGGCCTACTGTATAGCTCAGAGAACTATACTCAATATACTGTAATAACCTATAAGGGAAAAGAATAGGAAAAAGAAAATTACACATATATATATACAAATACATATATGTGTATAAAACTGAATCATTTTGCTGTACACCTGAAAGTAACACAACACTGTAAGTCAGCTACACTTCAATTTTTTGAAAGTTATAATAAATACAATTTGATAGTTAAATAAAGCATAATATGAACAGTTCTTAATGTTATTACAAACAAAAAGTAAAAATGTTAATATTTGAATTATATTCCAATGGATTTACTAATAAATATTTTATCACTTCCAATCTGACAACAGACTGCCTTGAACATCTTTATGTATAATGGCTTTTAGAAGTTTAAAGAAAACATTTCCTTAATATTTACTCCCAAACAGGAGTTACTGGGTTAAAATTACTACTAACCATAAGAATTACTTTTTATAAACTTTTACCACAATATTTGCACGCAATTCCTTTCCTTGCTCTTTATTAGGGTTTCATCAAATTTGAGCATGGATATCTGTCAGTAATCTTTGTAAATATGTAAATTATATAATACATCTTTGCAAATTTGTAGAACACCTTTTATAAAACTTTTCTTTGAGATCAGTGCTATTCTGCACAGTTTCATAAAGTTTGTACACTACTCAAAGACTCCTGGTGAGGGAGTAAGTAGGATTTACAGTCTAACTAGTGTTGCACTCACCAAGCTCTTCACTCCAGGCTGCCTCTGCTCAGTGGTGTTCCTTTTTCTAATTTGTACAGGGACATCCCATTCTCACCAAGCCATTTGCCCATCTGCAGTTGGTACTTTTTTCTAATTGGCACAAACACCTCTTGTAGGGCAGAGGAGCCCTGACCAAGATTTCCAAGGCTAGTGGGTCCAATTTGTACATTGGGTTTTCCTAGTAATATTACTTTCTAAAAGAAAGGGTGATCAATCTGTGGAGTTTAGATTTGGGTGGGGGACATAGGTAAAGGCTGTGAAAAGCTTGGATTACAAGAGTATCTAAGTTTTGTTTTGAGCACGGCAGTTGAATTGTTCCACAGGAGATCTGGCCAACTTTTTGTCTCATTCTGATACATCGGGGAACTTCACTCACACCAAATCATGTTTACTACTATCTTTATGCTGATTTTTCTTGTTCTGCTTTCCTCATTCCTTTCCCTTTGTTTATATAAATCTGTCTCATCTTTTAAGACTCAGTTGACTCTACACCTGGCTTATTAGGAGGCAATTCTCTGAAGGTCTCTTGTGTTTCTGCATGCCTTGTGAGTAGAGTTATTGATTGCCTTTTTTTCCTGGACTATATTTTCAAAGATTCTTTATAATAAATAGTTTTGGAATATACAAACAGCAAAAAGAGGTTTGTGTACAGCCTTGAAAGACAGAGCAAAAGGTCTGATTGGCTTCTGACCATTATAAAAGATTTGCATTTCCCAAACTTAAGGTTCCCCTTCTGTATGGTGCTTCTTTACTCCTATAAATATTGGGGATTGAAGAACCAATGTGAATGCTGATTGCTGTGATAAACTGTCCATTGTCTCTGACCCAGAAATTTCATATCCTCTACCAGTGTCCATTAAACTCTGGCTGGACAACTCATTAGCTTACAAGTAGCGTAAAACTTCAGATCCTTTACAGTTTTTAACATTTCTGTTAAACTTTTTTTAGTCACTGCAATTCTTAAAGATCAATGACCTTTTCCTCCTTTGAATACAAAACATCTATGTTTTTGACAATTGTGTTATACAGCAGTTAGTGTGCAGGCTCTGGAACCAGATGACCTCATTTAGAAAACAGACTCCAGTGCTCATACTCTGAGAGGCCTTGGGGAAATTTCTTAAATTCCTTGTACCTCAGTTTCATTATCTATAGGATGGTAATGACAGCAGTGCCTATTGCCTGGGCTTATAGTGAGGAGAAACAGATTAATATCATTATCACTGCAGTGATTCGCAAGTTATTTGGCTGTTTGTTTTGTGTGTATAAACCTTGTTTTGTCAAATGAACTCTAAGTTATCAAGGGTGTAATTTTCTTTACCTCTTTCTCTCTCTCTTTGTGTGTGTGTGTGTGTGTGTGTGTGTGTGTTCGCACGCACGCGTGCGTGCATGTGCACGAACACACAGGCACACATGTGTGTTTAACACTCTCTTTTAATTCTCTTATATCTCTGCACAAGCCAAACACTATTTGTTGTTTTTTTTTTTAATGAATAACAGTGCAAATGGACAAGCAGTGATTTGGCCAAACTACAGGTTATATTCCGTTACTTTCTTTCTTCCTCTCTCCCTCTTCCTTTCCTTTCTTCCTTCCTTCAATGAATTGATGTTTATTGAACACCCAGTGTATTATTCCAACATCTGGGGATATTAGAGAATTATGATCCAGACCACAGAAGCCCACATAAGCAGACCCATGAACAGACGATTGGGATGTGGTGAGAACAGTGCTATAAAGCTACACACAGAAGGATTTTTAGTGCATAGAAGAGGGATAACTGACCTGGATGAAACCAGGAGAGGTTTACACATAACTAGAACCATGGGGTCAGTTGTATGTGATTCTTGACTATAGAGTGACACATACTGTTAAGGAATAGACGATAGATGAAACTGCATAACTTGGAAGCAATCACCTCTTGGAGAGAGGGTCAAGTCAGCATTGCCAGTGCTTCTTCCATGAAAGAGGGCCCAGCCCAGGTTGACCAACTTGTTCTAATAATGCTTTCTCTATGCAGATGCATTATCCTAAAAGGAAAACGAAAAGAAACAAGGTAATATTATTGCAAATAATTAATATTCCCGCCAATTTCCACCCTAATAAAAGAAAAAGTTTGGAGATATAGTCACAAACATTTTAGCTGAGTCAAACACTTTGGTTCCTTTTCAGGCAAGAATGAGGCAACAAGCCACTTGTGGCTTAATTACTAGATCACATTAAAACAAGGTAATTTAATTGCAATTAGTGTTGGAATAATTTATTCATAAAATGCCAGTATATGTATTTATTTCCTATAATCTATTACTTCCAGCCTGGTACTATGTGTGCTCCATTAAATTATCAAGTACAAGGTCATTAACCTACAATTCTGCTTGCCATCATGTTTTTTGATTGCATTCTGTTTGCTCTTTGGTTGGGATTAAATTGTTAAGCCTCCTAAGTCATTTATCTTTAGCTACTTAATTTCTCTGTGAACATCTAAAGGCTCTGATTATTGCTAATTAAACAGGTGTGACCTACTCAGAAAACAGTTGGCTTTCCTGGAACACCTGGTAGGGATCCAAAATGGAGTCAGCTCTCTTTAGCTCCCATTGTTCCTCATAATTGACTCCCATCATTAGTGATTCTAAAATTGTAATACATGTCTGCATGTTCTAGATTATTAAAGTTTTGGTGGCCTTAACAAAGATAATTTGGCACATGGGAAAGTGCATACATGTAGGCGCTTTTTCTTTTTTTCCTGAGTCCAAGCTGAGACTTCCTTCTGGTTGGTCAGGGGTGATCAGTTGAACATCCAGATAGTCCCTCTGGAGTTGCGGAGGGAGGTTTCCCAGGCAAATAGATTCGCATAGAGAAAAAAAGAAAAACTTATTTTACCAGCATAGAATGTTTGCCCCCCTAGTCAAAGCAAGTCCTCTATGTTCTTTCTGAGTATTCTTGTTTGAGAGGGAGTAGGTAGTTCAATCCAAACCCACTCATGCTGTTGGCAGATTGACTGCTTGCTGGTAGGAGTAGGGGAGAAATCCAATTTATTAAGTTCCTCCTACCTAAGTAGCAGGGAGTGTTGAGATAGAGATTGTTCAGATCCACGGCCCCAGGCAAATTTTCTAACTCTCTAAGAGTTAGAAATACAGTTATCTGTACAATATATCTGACATGGAATTCAAACCTAGGTTTCCAGGATTCTGAGGCTCAATATATAATAACATACCACATTCTATTTTCCCATTAGCATTACCATATATAGAACAATCAATATTTCAGGAACTAAACTGTTTAAGAATTAACCACATTTTGCCTTTTTTTTTTTTTCATCCTATTCCACATTCTTGCTGTCCTCTGCTAAGCATGAGATTTCTGGAGAAGTAGGGAAGAAAAATGTTGGGTGGTCTAATTTGCATACTGTTGGTATGTCACTGAGGTCACCCCTTTGGGACAAGAGTATTCACTATCCCAGCTTCAGGGAATGTTGCTGCTGATGGACCTCAGCTGAGTTTCTCCCCCAAAAATGCTCTTGGCCAAAGGAAGCTGCTTCACCCAGGTTTAGATCCCCTTTCTACAGCACCTCTCATCTAAAGACAGGTTGATGTAGAGAAATAAAGATCTGGCCCTTGTCTCAATTAAGGATATCTCTAGCTATTCTAAATTCAGAGATTCCTGTGTAATTAGCTGAGGCTTCTATTGCAACAGAATCACAGTTCAGCTTCCTCCTCTGTCTCTTCCTGCATCCCTCACTCCCATACGGGTGTTCCTGTTAAAACACAATCCCAGATAAAACACCAGCATGCCAGTATACATCTCAAACCCTATATTCTGACTTTGATACTTGAAGTAGAAGGAGTCAGAAACAGTCCTAGGAAACATTCTACAATGGTGTTTTGGAACAGGTACACCACCAGCAAGCAGTGAGAACTCCATCATTGATGGAATCTCTTTTCTTCCTCTGCAGGGCCTATATTTAACATTCACCAGTGGTGACATGGGATGGGATAACTGTGACAGGGAATGTAATGGCAGGTTAAGTACCTCTGGTGTTTGAGAAATATAAAGTAGTTACTATAGGAACAATGAGACAGGATGGCTGTGGCCAGGGCTGATCGATATAACGCAGAAAGATAGTGAAATGAAATGTGGAGGACAATTAATCACCAGTTTGAAGATAAGGACAATTGCTTTTGCAATTAGAGGACAGAAAAAAACCTCAGGATCAAGTATGCAACTCAATTATAAGGGAAGCAGAGGGTTACAGAGAAGGTTGAATTCTCAAAAATATCAAGTCTGCTATGCTGGGGTAAAGCCCTGACTGCAAAGAAGTGGTGAGACTCTGAGTATTAAGCTGGGGCTATCTGGATACGTAAACTCATAAACCTGGATCCGCACAAGTACCTAAACTGCAGAAGTAGGACACCTTTCTCTGATAGAGGCCAGTGTACCCCATCATTTAAAAGCAAAGACGAGTCCTCTGCCTAAGACAAAATACATACCCTTTGAGAATCAACCCTACTGGCCACATGCCAACATGCAGGGTAATCACAATATACACTAGTCAGGGAAGTTTGAGCCTACTAAAGTAGGAAATGTACTTCACCTCATTGAGCTGCAGGAGTTGGAGAACCAAGCCAGCTCAAATGGGCAGTAGCCAGGAAATTACATGTGGGACTGGATCCTGAGGTTTCTTCAGCTAGGGGCAGAAACACATAGTTGGACAGGAATGTTTTATTGAACAATGAGCACCATTCCAAGATACAGGATTTAACACCCTAACAAGGACTCTGGGAGACTGTGCTAACGTGCTGTGAGGATGGATTTTGAAGGTTTGAAGAATGTAATGACTCATAATAATTGAAGTAGAAATGTCAGGGCTGTTGAGGTAGATGTGGAGAAAAAAAGATTAAAAGGTTCAGAGATGTGGAAACACTAGAGTGTATATACTATAAAAGGCCACCAAAAAGAAAAATAAATAAATAAAAAACAGCTGGTTTTGTTCTGCGAGAGGGCTAGAGGATTTTGTGTTCCAAAGAGATAAGGGATGTGCTGGTGAAAGGAGCTCCAGCATCACTGAAAAGTTCATACCAACTGCCATCTGTTGGTTGAGGCTACCATAAGAGATACTATTATAGAACTGACCCGCATAATAGCAATGGAATGATAGGATATCAAAATCATAGGGACTAGGTTGCTGCAGTGCTGAAACATTAGAAAGGGAGACACAATGATCATAATGAGTTATAAGGTCTGAGTGACAGCCAGGGCAGCCTAACTCATAGAGAGGTATGGAAAAAGTTAATAAAATATAGTATTTCTAGGGGTGAGAGTGTTAGGCGGGATAAAAGAGTAATGCTCAATCTATATAATCAAAAGAGATCAAAGACATTCTAGGGGCTAATGGAAGACACCCTAATCATAAAGCCACAATTATTTGCCCAGCTTATGAAACTGAGTCAATTTTTGGACATACTACATATTGATGAAGTGGTTGAGTCCTCAGAAAGAAGGATCATGTAACATCGCAAATATATACAGTAATGGAGTCACTTATTCTCAAAGATACTTAAGACCATACACTTGGATAACTTTTCATTTGGGAAATGGGAATTCCAAGGCTTTTTGAAGAATGTTAGATGCAGGATCTGCTTTGACATTAAAGTCCAAAGATCAAAAATGTCATTATAGTGCCCCTGGTAGAGTAGGGAAGGACCCTTTCCCACTGACCATTTCCCGGTCCTCAAATGTATGGTTGTTGGCAGGACCTTCTATTGGTTAATTAGCCTATGGGGTAAGGGCTGCTATAGTGGGGAAAGCCAAGTAGACCTAGATTTTAAATTAAAAATAATATTGTGTTCCAGATAGGGCCAGGACTAGGGTGAAGCAAAGGAGGCACCTAGGGAACAAAACTTAAGAAAATATTCACTGACAAGATTGTGCACCATGGCCCTGCCCATGATCTTGAGCAGCAAAGATTAGTGGCATAATTAAAGAACTAAAGAGTGCATGGGAAATGGTCCCAATGTTATCTGTATTCAGTGGCGCCATCAAAAAACAGATGGATATGTGAAGAAGGCAGTGAATTATTCTGACTCCACAAAGTAACAGGTCCAATTGCCCATGCTATGCCAGATGAGGTACCTTTGTTAAAGCAGATTGACAAAGCCTCGGATACACAGTATGAGGTCATGGATCTGGAAAATGCACTCTTCCCCATCCCTGCCAAGAGGAAGTGTCAGAAACATTTTGCATTCATGCAGGGTAAATAACAGTGTACATTTACCCTTATGCTTTAGGGCTACATCCATTCTCTTGTCCTTTGGTAGAATATAGTTTCAAACGATCTTCACTGTCTGGATAGTCTACAGAACGTCATGTTATTCTACTATATTAACAACATTATGTTAACCATATCAAATGTACAAGAGGTAGCAAAAATGTTGGAAACTTTGGTAGACACATGCACTCCAAACTAGTAGGTAAAATCTATAAGAGTTTAGGGACCAGACACAAAACTGGAGTTTTTAGGGGTCTAGTATTCTGGATATCTGCTACAAAATAAAGTATAAAAAATTTCTTCTTGTACCTCCCACCACTAAGAAAGATGCACAACCTGATAATCCTCTTCAGGTACTGCAGGCATCACATTTCACACTTAGCAAAATTATTTCAATGCATTTACCAAGTGACATAAAACTACAATGGGTCCGAGAGTATATAGAGGCTCTGAACAGAACTCAGGATGTGATGTAGGTTCTACCATATGGCCCACCCTGTCTTTTAGTATTACATTTATCTGTGATGGGAAAAGTTGCCATGTGGATTTTATAGTCAGATTCAGTAAAAGAACAAGAATATAGATCCCTTACATTTCTTGAGTCAGTCCATGACATTACATGACCGTAAGCTGATTTCCCTCCCACTCAGCAATACACAAGCATAGGCATCATTAGATAGAAATTGTATATCCAAGATCAGGCAGGAATAAGGCACAAGTAAGCAGATCAATCAGGTTCCTTGGACAAGCACGTTACTACCACTTTTGCTGTAGTAACTCACTCTCTGCTAATACCTATGGTGAGCAGCCAATACACATAGAAAAGTGCTGAGCTTGATCCACGGGTGAGCTAGCTCAATATATTGAGGCATTCTGAAATGCTTGGTAAATACATTACGGATTCACAACAGTGAACTTTAAAGATAAAACTGAAGGGGAATTATTCCCACTGGCAAAGTTTCAAGTGGTATATGTTAGAATCCACTTTTTTTTAAATTAAGACGTCATATTTTTTGGTACAGCAAAATTGAGAGGAAAGTACAGAGATTTCCACTTAGCCCTGCCACCCACATGCATAGCCTCCTGATTATCAATATCCCCCACCAGAGTAGTGTGTTTGTTAAAAGTGATGAACCTGCACTGACACGTTATAATCACCCACAGTCTACAGTTTACATTATGATTTACTTAGTGTTGTACATTCTAAGAGTTTGGACAGATGTATAATGACCTGTATTCATTATTATGGTATCATACAGAGTATTTTCACTGCCCTAAAAATCTTCTGTGTTCTACCTATTTGTCCCTCCCCATGCCCCCAATCCCTAGCAACCACTGATCATTTTACTGTATCCCTAGTTTTGCCTTGTCCAAAATGTCATATCGTTGGAATTATGTAGTATAGCCATTTTGGATTGGCTTCTTTCACTTAGTAATAATACGTTTAAGGTTCATCCACGTCTTTTCATGGCTTAATAGTTCATTTCTTTTTATCATCGAATAACATTTCATTGTCTTATGTACCACGGATTATTTATCCGTTCATCTATTGAAGAACATCTTGTTGCTTCCAAGTTTTGAAAATTATGAATAAAGTTATATAAACATCCATGGGCAGGCTTTCGTGTGCACATATTTTTTTTTCACAGATGTTAGTGGATTATTTATTTATCCAATGGTCATACATGGGAAATCATTCAGAATCCCCTTCCTAGTCATTAATTTGCCAAAAACACAGAAAGTAGCTTGGTGTCCTACTCAGACAAAATTTAATGGTCCTTCAGCTGCAATGAGAGTTGCTTTGACAATAACATGTCTTTTGCTTTTTGCCAGCCTTTGCCTGTAGTTCTATTTTTTAATGTCTTTATTGGAATATAATTGGTTTACACTCTTGTACCAGCTTTTGAGGTACACCAAAGTGCATCAGCTGTATTTATACATATATCCCCATATCCCCTCCTTCCCGTGTCTCCCTCCAACCCTCCCTGTCCTGGCCCTCTAAGGCATCATCCATCATCAAGTTGATCTCCCTGTGTTATACAGCAAATTCCCACTAGCTATCTATTTCACAGTTGGTAGTGTAAATATATCTATGCTACTCTCTCACTTCGTCCCAGTTTCCCCTTCACCCCCCCAAACCCTTGTCCTCCAGTCCATTCTCTGCATCTGCATCCTTATTCTTGCCCTGTCACTGAGTTCATCAGTACCATTTTTTTTGGATTCCCTATATATGAGCTGGCATACAGTATTTGTTTTTCTCTTTCTGGCTTACTTCACTCTGTATGACAGACTCTAGGTCTATCCAATTCATTACATATAGCTCCATTTCATTCCTTTTTATGGCTGAGTAATATTCCATTGTATATATGTGACACATCTTCTTTATCCATTCATCTGTTGATAGGCGTTTAGGTTGCTTCCATGTCCTGGCTATTGTAAATAGTGCTGCAATAAACATTATCGTACATGTTTCTCTTTGGATTGTGATTTTCTCTGAGTTTATGTCCAGTAGTGGGATTACTGGATCATATGGTAGTTCTATTTGTAGTTTTTTAAGGAACCTCTAAAGTGTTCTCCATAGTGGCTTTACCAACTTACATTCCCACCAACAGTGCAGGAGAGTTCCCTTTTCTGCACACCCTCTCCAACATTTGTTGTTTCCAGATTTTGTGATGATGGCCATTCTGATAGGTGTGAGGTGATACCTCATTGTGGCTTTGACTTGCATTTCTCTAATGATTAGTGATGCTGAGCATCTTTTCATGTGTTTGTTGGCCATCTGTATGTCTTCTTTGGAGAAATGTCTATTTAGGTCTTCTGCCCATTTGTGGATTGGGTTATTTGCTTTTTTGCTATTAAGCTGCATGAGCTGCTTGTATATTTTGGAGATTAATCCTTTGTCCGTTGCTTCATTAGCAAGTATTTTCTCCGATTCTGAGGGTTGTCTTCTTGTCTTGTTTATGGTTTCTTTCGTTGTGCAAAAGCTTTTAAGTTTCATTAGGTCCCATTTGTTTATTCTTGATTTTATTTCCATGATTCTAGGAGGTGGGTCAGAAAGGATCTTTCTTTGATGTATGTCATAGAGTGTTCTGCCTATGTTTTCCTCTAGAAGTTTTATAGTGTCTGGCCTTACATGTAGGTCTTTAATCCATTTGGAGTTTCTTTTTGTGTATGGTGTTAGGAAGTGTTCTAATTTCATTCTTTTACATGTTGCTGTCCAATTTTCCGAGCACCACTTATTGAAGAGGCTGTCTTTTTTCCATTGTATAGTCTTGCCTCCTTTGTCAAAGATAAGGTGCCCATATGTGCTTGGGTTTACCTCTGGGTTCTCTATTCTGTTCCATTGATCGTCCTTTCTATTTTTGTGCCAGTACCATACTGTCTTCATCACTGTGGCCTTGTAGTATAGTTTGAAGTCAGAAAGACTAATTGACCAACTCCGTCTTTCCTTCTCAATATTGCTTTGGTTATTCGGGGTCTTTTGTGTTTCCCTACAAATCGTATGGTTTCTTGTTCTAGTTCTGTGAAAAATGCTGTTGGTAATTTGATAAGGATTGCATTGAATTTTTAAATTGCTTTCAGTAGTATAATCATTTTCACAACGTTAATTCTTCCAATCCAGGAACATGGTATGTCTCTTCATCTGTTTGTATCGTCTTTGATTTCTTTCCTCCGTGTCTTATAGTTTTCTGCATACAGGTATTTTCCCTCCTTAGACAGGTTTATTCCCAGGTATTTTATTCTTTTTGTTGCAGTGGTAAATGGGGGAGTTTCCTTAATTTCTCTTTCTGCTTTTTTGTTGTTAGTGTATAGGAATGCAAGAGATTTGTGTTCATTAATTTTGTAACCTGCTATGTTTCTAAATTCATCAATTAGTGCTAGCACTTTTCTGGTAGAGTCTTTAGGGTTTTCTATGTATAATATCATGTCATCTGCAAAGAGTGACAATTTTACTTCTTCTTTTCCAATTTGGATTCCTTTTATTTCTTTTTCTTCTCTGATTGCTGTGGCTAAAACTTCCAAAACTATGTTGAATAATAATGGCGAGAATGGGCACCCTTGTCTTGTTCCTCTTCTTAGAGGGAATGCTTTCAATTTTTCACCATTTAGAACAATGTTGGCTTTTGGTTTCTCATATATGGCTTTTATTATATTGAGGCAATTTCCATCTATGCCCATTTTCTGGAGGTTTTTTTATCATAAATGGATGTTGAATTTTGTCAAAAGATTTTTCTGCATCTATTGAGATGATCATATGGTTTTTATCCTTCAATTTGTTGATATGATGTATCACATTGATTGATTTGGGTATATTGAAGAATCCTTGTATTCCAGGGATAAACCCCATTTGATCATGGTGTATGATCTTTTTAATGTGTTGTTGGATTCTGTTAGCTAGTACTTTGTTGGGGATTTTTGCATCTATATTAATCAGTGGTATTGGCCTGTAATTTTCTTTTTTTGTATCATCTTTGCCTCGTTTTTGTATCAGGGTGATGGTGGCCTCATAGAATGAGTTTGGGAGTGTTCCTCCTTCTGCTATATTTTGGAAGAGTTTGAGAAGGATAGGTGTTAGCTCTTCTCGAAATGTTTGATAGAATTCATCTGTGAAGCCATCTGGCCCTGGGCTTTTGTTTGTGGGAGATTTTTAATCACAGTTTCAACTTCATTCCTTATGATTGGTCTGTTCATATCTTCTATTTCTTCCTGGTTCAGTCTTGGAAGATTGTAGTTTTCTAAGAATTTATCCATTTCTTCCAGGTTATCCAATTTATTGGCATATAGTTGCTTGTAGTAGTCTCTCATGATCTTTGTATTTCTGTGGTGTCAGTTGTTACTTCTTTTTAATTTCTAATTCTGTTGATTTGCATCATCTCTCTTTTTTTCCTGATGAGTCTGGCTAATGATTTATGAATTTTCTTTTTCTTCTCAAAGAACCAGCTTTTAGTTTTATTGATCTTTGCTATTGTTTCCTTCATTTCTTTTTCATTTATTTCTGCTCTGATCTTTATGATTTCTTTTCTTCTGCTCACTTTGGGGTTTTTTGTTTCTTCTTTCTCTAACTATTTTAGGTGTAAGGTTAGGTTGTTTATTCAATATTTTTTTGTTTCTTGAGGTAGGACTGTGTTGCTATAAACTTCCCTCTTAGAACAGCTTTTGCTTCATCCCATAGGTTTTGGGTTGTTGTGTTTTCATTATCAATTGTTTCTAGATATTTTTTTATTTCCTCATTGATTTCTTCAGTGATTTCTTAGTTGTTTAACAGCATATTGTTTAGCCTCCCTGTGTTTGTATTTTTTACAGTTTTTTGCAGGTAATCTATATCTAGTCTCATGGCATTGTGGTCAGAGAAGATGCTTGATATGATTTAAGTTTTCTTGAATTTACCAAGGCTTGATTTGCGACCCAAGATGTGATCTATCCTGGAATATGTTCCATGTGCACTTGAGAAGAAAGGGTATTCTGTAGTTTTTGGATGGAATGTCGTATAAATATCAATTAAGTCAAGATGGTCTAATGTGTCATTTAAAGCTTGTGTGTCTTTATTTATTTTCTGTTTGGATGATCTGTCCATTGATGTAAGTGGGGTGTTCAAGTCTCCCACTATTATTGTGTTCCTGTCGATGTCCCCTTTTATGGCTGTTAGCATTTGCCTTATGTATTGAGGTGCTCCTATGTTGGGTGCATAGATATTTACAATTGTTATATCTTCTTCTTGGATGGATCCCTTGATCATTATGTAGTGTCCTTCCTTGTCTCTTGTAATAGTCTCTGCTTTAAAGTCTAATTTGTCTGATATGACTATTGCTTCTCCAGCTTTCTTTTGACTTCCATTTGCATGGAATATATTTTTCCATCCCTTTACTTTCAGTCTATATGTGTGCCTTGGTCTGAAGTGGGTTTCTTGTAGGCAGCATATGGAAGGGTCTTGTTTTTGTATCCATTCAGCCAGTCTGTGTCTTTTGGTTGGAGCATTTAATCCATTTACATTTAAGGTGATTATTGACATGTGTGTTCCCATTACCATTTTCTTAATTGTTTTGGATTTGTTTTGTAGGTTTTTTCCTTCTCTTGTGTTTCCTACTTAGAAAAGTTCCTTTAGCACTTGTTGTAAGGCTGATATGGTGGTGCTGAATTCTCTTACCTTTGCTTGTCTGTAAAGCTTTTGATTTCTCTGTCGAATCTGAATGAGATTCTTGCTGGGTAGAGTATTGTTGGCCATAGGGTATTCTCTTTCAGGACTTTCAGTATATCCTTCCATTCCCTTCTTGCTGGGTGGGGTATTCTTGGCTGTAGGTTTTTCTCTTTCAGGACTTTCAGTATATCCTGTCATTCCCTTCTGGCCTGCAGAGTTTCTACAGAAAGATCAGCTATTATCCTTATAGGTTTTCGCTTATATGTTATTTATTGCTTTTCTCTTGCTGCTTTTCATATTTTTTCTTTGTGCTTAATTTTCATTAGTTTGATTAATATGTGCCTTGGTGTATTTCTCCTTGGGTTTCTTCTGTATGGGACTCTCTGCACTTCTTGGACTTGATTAATTATTTCCTCTCCCATGCTGGGGGCGTTTTCCACTATAACCTCTTGAAATATTTTCACAGACCCTTTGTTTTTTCCTTCTTCTTCTGGGATTCCTATGAATCGAATGTTGGTGTGCTTAATGATGTCACCAAGGTCTCTGAGACTGCCTTCCATTCTTTTTATTCTTTTTTCTCTTTCCTGCTCTGTGGCAATTATTTCCCCCATTATATCTTCCAACTCACATATTCATTTTTCTTCCTCCATTATTCTGGTGTTTATACCATCTAGAGTATTTTTTTTTGACAGCAAATAGGCACTGACAATTTATTTAATAGTTCAGGCAGAGTATTACTTGCATAACCTGCACAATGTTGATATTATAAGCTGGAATTAATTCATTTTTTTTAATTTTTTTTATTTTTTTGGGGGTACACCAGGTTCAATCGTGTTTTTATACACATATCCCTGTATTCCCTCCCTTCCTTGACTCCCGCCACCCTCCCTGCCCCAGTCCTCTAAGACATCTTCCATACTCGAGTTGGACTCCCTTTGTTATACAACAACTTCCCACTGACTGTTCTACAGTTGGTATTATATATATGTCTGTGCTACTCTCTCGCTTTGTCTCTGTTTCCCCTTCACCCCCCACCCCCTCCCATACCTCGAGTTCTCCAGTCCATTCTCTGCATCTGCATCCTTGTTCTTGTCACTGAGTTCATCAGTACCATTTTTAGATTCTGTATATGTGAGTTACCATACAATATTTGTCCTTCTCTTTCTGACTTACTTCACTCTGTATGACAGCTTGTAGTTCTATCCACCTCATGACATATAGCTCCATCTCATCCCTTTTTATAGCTGAGTAATATTCCATTGTATATATATGCCACATCTTCTGTATCCATTCATTTGTTGATGGGCATTTAGGTTGCTTCCATGTCCTGGCTATTGTAAATAGTGCTGCAATAAACATTATGGTACAAGTTTCTTTTGGGATTATGGTTTTCTTTGGGTATATGCCCAGAAGTGGGATTACTGGATCATATGGTAGTTCTATTTGTAGTTTTTGAAGGAACCTCCAAATTGTTTTCCATAGTGGCTGTACCAACTTACAATCGCAACAACAGTGCAGGAGAGTTCCCTTTTCTCCACACCCTCTCCAACATTTGTGGTTTCCAGACTTTGTGATAATGGCCATTCTGATTGGTGTGAGGTGATACCTCATTGTGGCTTTGACTTGCATTTCTCTGATGATGAGTGATGTTAAGCATCTTTTCATGTGTTTGCTGGCCATCTGTATGTCTTCTTTGGAGAAATGTCTATTTAGGTCTTCTGCCCATTTGTGGATTGGGTTATTTGCTTTTTTGGTATTAAGCTTCATGAGCTGCCTGTATATTTTGGAGGATAATCCTTTGTCCGTTGTTTCATAGGCAATTATTTTTTTCCCATTCTGAGGGTTGCCTTTTAGTCTTGCTTATGGTTTCTTTTGCTGTGCAAAAGCTTTTAAGGTTCATGAGGTCCCATTCGTTTATTCTTGATTTTATTTCCATGATTCTAGGCGGTGGGTCAAAAAGGATGTTGCTTTGATGGATGTCATAGAGTGTTCTGCCTATGTTTTCCTCTAGGAGTTTTATAGTGTCTGGCCTTACATGTAGGTCTTTAATCCATTTGGAGTTTCTTTTTGTGTATGGTGTTAGGAAGTGTTCTAATTTCATTCTTTTACATGTTGCTGTCCAATTTTCCCAGCACCACTTATTGAGGAGGCTGTCTTTTTTCCATTGTATATTCGTGCCTCCTTTGTCAACGATAAGGTGCCCATATGTCTTTGGGCTTACTTCTGAGTTCTCTATTCTGTTCCATTGATCTTCCTTTCTATTTTTGTGCCAGTACCATACTGTCTTGATCACTATGGCCTTGGAGTATAGTTTGAAGTCAGGAAGCCTGATTCCACCAACTCCATTTTTCCTTCTCAAGATCGCCTTGGCTATTCGGGGTCTTTTGCATTTCCATACAAATTATAAGATTTCTTGCTCTAGTTATGTGAAGAATGCCATTAGTAATTTGATCAGGATTGCATTGAATCTGTAAATTGCTTTGGGTAGTACAGACATTTTCACGATGTTGATTCTTCCAAACCAGGAACATTGTATGTCCCTCCATCTGTTTGTGTCATCTTTGATTTCTTTCATCAATGTCTTAAAGCTTTCTGCATACAGATCTTTTGCCTCCTTAGGCAGGTTTATTCCTAGGTATTTTATTCTTTTGGTTGCAATGGTGAATGGGAGATTTTCCTTAATTTCTCTTTCTGCTCTTCTGTTGTTAGTGTATAGGAATGCAAGAGATTTCTGTGCATTAATTTTGTATCCTGCTACTTTACTAAACTCATCAATTAGTGCTAGCAGTTTCCTGGTAGAGTCTTTAGGGTTTTCTATGTATAATATCATGTCATCTGCAAAGAGTGACAATTTTACTTCTTCTTTTCCAATTTGGATTCCTTTTATTTCTTTTTCTTCTCTGATTGCTGTGGCTAAAACTTCCAAAACTATGTTGAATAATAATGGTGAGAGTGGACACCCTTGTCTTGTTCCTGTTCTTAGAGGGAATTCTTCCAGTTTTTCCCCATTGAGAACGATGTTGGCTTTTGGTTTTTCATATATGGCTTTTATTATGTTGAGGTAATTTCCTTCTATGCCCATTTTCTGGAGAGCTTTTATCATAAATAGATGTTGAATTTTGTCAAAAGCTTTTTCTGCATCTATTGAAATGATCATATGGTTTTTATCCTTCAATTTGTTGATATGATGTATCACGTTGATTGATTTGCATATATCGAAGAATCCTTGTATTCCAGGGATAAACCCCACTTGATCATGGTGTATGATTTTTTTAATGTGCTGTTGGAGTCTGTTAGCTAGTATTTTGTTAAGGATTTTTGCATCTATATTCATCAGTGATATTGGTCTGTAGTATTCTTTTTGTGTGACATCTTTGCCTGGTTTTGGTATCAGGGTGATGGTGGCCTTGTAGAATGAGTTTGGGAGTGTTCTGCTTTCTGCAATATTTTGGAAGAGTTTGAGAAGGATAGGTGTTAACTCTTCTCTAAATGTTTGATAGAATTCGCCCGTGAACCCATCTGGTCCTGGGCTTTTGTGTGTTGGGAGATTTTTAATCACTGCCTCAATTTCTGTACTTGTGATTGGTCTGTTCATGGTTTCTATTTCTTCCTGGTTCAGTCTTGGAAGATTGTGTTTTTCTAAGAATATATCCATTTCTTCCAGGTTATCCATTTGATCGGCATAGAGTTGCTTGTAGTAGTCTCTCATGATGTTTTGTATTTCTGAGGTGTCCGTTGTGACTTCTCCTTTTTCATTTCTCATTCTGTTGATTTGCATCTTCTCCCTTTTTTTTCTTGATGAGTCTGGCTAATGGTTTATCAATTTTGTTAATCTTCTCAAAGAACCAGCTTTTAGTTTTATTTATTTTTCTTATGGTTTCTTTCCTTTCTTTTTCATTTATTTCTGCTCTGATCTTTATGATTTCTTTCCTTCTGCTCACTTTGGGGTTTCTTTGTTCTTCTTTCTCTAGTTGTTTGAGGTGTAAGGTTAGGTTGTTTATTCGATCATTTTCTTGTTTCTTAAGGTAGGACTGTATTGCTATAAACTTCCCTCTTAGAACTGCTTTTGCTGCATCCCATAGGTTTTGGGTTGTTGTGTTTTCGTTGTCATTTGTTTCTAGATATTTTTTGATTTCCTCTTTGATTTCTTTAGTGATTTCTTGGTTGTTTAAGAGTGAATTGCTTAGCCTCCCTGTGTTTGTATTTTTTGCATTTTTTTCCTGTAATTGATATCTAGTCTCATGGCGTTGTGGTCTGAGAAGATGCTTGATATGATTTCAATTTTCTTGAATTTGCTGAGGTTTGATTTGTGACCCAAGATGTGATCTATCCTGGAAAATGTTCCATGTGCACTTGAGAAGAAAGTGTAGTCTGTCGTTTTTGGATGGAATGTCCTATAAATATCAATTAAGTCGAGATGGTCTAATGTGTCATTTAAAGCTTGTGTGTCTTTATTTATTTTCTGTTTGGATGATCTGTCCATTGATGTAAGTGGGGTGTTCAAGTCTCCCACTATTATTGTGTTCCTGTCGATGTCCCCTTTTATAGCTGTTAGCATTTGCCTTATGTATTGAGGTGCTCCTATATTGGGGGCATAGATATTTACCATTGTGATATGTTCTTCTTGGATGGATCCCTTGATCATTATGTAGTGTCCTTCTTTGTCTCTTGTAATAGTCTTTACTTTCAAGTCTAATTTGTCTGATATGAGTATTGCTACTCCAGCTTTCTTTTGACTTCCATTTGCATGGAATATCTTTTTCCATCCCTTTACTTTCAGTCTGTATGTATCCCTTGGTCTGAAGTGGGTTTCTTGTAGGCAGCATATAGAAGGGTCTTGTTTTTGTATCCATTCAGCCAGTCTGTGTCTTTTGATTGGAGCATTTAATCCATTTACATTTAAGGTGATTATTGACATGTGTGTTCCAATTACCATTTTCTGAATTGTTTTGGGTTTGTATTTGTAGGTGTTTTCCTTTTCATGTGTTTCCTATTTAGAGAAGTTCCTTTAGCACTTGTTGTAAGGCTGGTTTGGTGGTGCTGAATTCTCTTAACTTTTGCTTGTCTGGAAAGCTTTTGATTTCTCCCTCAAATCTGAATGAGATTCTTGCTGGGTAGAGTATTCTTGGCTGTAGGTTTTTGTCTTTTAGAACTTTCAGTATATCCTGTCATTCCCTTCTGGCCTGCAGAGTTTCTGTAGAAAGGTCAGCTGTTATCCTTATGGGTTTTCCCTTATATGTTGTTTGTTGCTTTTCTCTTGCTGCTTTTAATATGTTTTCTTTGTGTTTAATTGTCATTAGTTTGGTTAATATGTGTCTTGGTGTATTTCTCCTTGGGTTTATTCTGTATGGGACTCTCTGCACTTCTTGGACTTGGTGAATTATTTCCTTTCCCATGTTGGGGAAGTTTTCCACTATAACCTCTTCAAATATTTTCTCAGACCCTTTCTTGTTTTCTTCTTCTTCTGGGATGCCTATAATTCAAAAGTTGGTACGTTTAAGGTTATCACTGAGGTCTCTGAGACTGTCTTCTAATCTTTTTATTCTTTTTTCTTTTTCCTGCTCTGTGGCAGTTATTTCCCCCATTCTATCTTCCAACTCACTTATTCATTCTTCTGCCTCAGTCATTCTGCTGGTTATAGCATCTAGAGTATTTTTAATTTCGGTTATTTTGTTATCCATTGCTGTTTGTTTTTCTGAGTTCTTATGAACTGTTTCTTGTACTTTCTCTATTTTGTTATCAAGATTTTGTATCATTTTTACTATCATTACTCTGAATTCTTTTTCAGGCATTTTTCCTATTTCCTCCTCATTTATTTGGTCTTGTGGGTTTTTTTCCTGTTCCTTTGCCTGCACGGTGTTTCTTTGTTTCCTCATGGTTGTCCAAGCTTTTGGCGTTGCTTGTCCTGGTGATAGAGGTGTTTATAGAAGACTGTCCAAGCCTCAGACTAATGTCCAAGTATTGGATTAAACGAATATTAAGTCTAGGAAACACATACATGTATAAGACACAGAATTACTGAATCTGTTAGGACATAATGCTCTAGAAAGACCTGACAGAACCCCAGTGTGCTATCAGATATTCAAAGCGAAACCCAGCAGAAATTGACAACTGAAACAGAACAAATCAGAGACAAAAGCAAAAGCAAACAAACAACAAATAACACCCTACACATACAAACATCAATCCAGGGAAATTTTGTAAGCTAGCATCAAATATAGAAAAGAGCTGGAGTACCGCCAGAGAGAATGGAGATTCTCAGAATGTAATTAGACAACTGTACTAAGAACTAAGATAAAGACAAAAGCCTAATATTAAATACCAAGGCAGTGTGTCATCTGGAGAATAGAGCAAGGAGTCTGAGCAGACTGATAGTGTTGCTTATAAGTATGTTAAGATAAAATAAACTTAAAATGTCTGGAAGAAAGGGGAACAGAAGAGTGTATGTGGTTGGAAATATGCAAATAAAAAGAAAGGAATAGAAATGTATAAAAGATAGGGATGAAAGGAAAGTATGAGAGATATATTGTCTGTACTACCAAAAACTTAGCTAGATATAGAGTATATAAAAAGGCAAAAAGAAAAAAAAAGAAAGAATAAAAAATATCTTTAAAAATTATGTTATAAAACTTGTAGATCCCTTAGGGCTAAGATCGTATTTAATAAAGAAAAAAAAAAAAAAGAGAGAGAGAAAAAGAAAAAGAAAAAAAAAAATCCAGAACTGATCCCAGAATGGACCAGTTCAATAGGTATTGATACTACTATTTCTTTTTCCTTAGCATCTCAGCTGTAAGTGTCCTTCTCCTTGCCTTGGGTTTTTTTTTTTTTTGCGTTATTCTGTGACCAGCAGAGGTTCCTTTATTGTTCGTCTGTAAGCATTGGTGTGTGGGGAGGGAGAGGGTACAATAGTGGCTCCTTCTCCTGCGAGTGAGTGAGCAGTGGCGCGCTGTTGTTTCAGTCAGGCTTGGAGGTGCCTGTTGCAGAGGACGCTGGTGGCTCAGGCGTAAACAGAAAGTCTTAGAGTTAGGCCTCTCTCAGGGTTTTTTTCTTTTTGATGCTATTTTTTTTTTTCTCTTGGCAGCCTCCCTGCTGCTGGCGTTGCAAGGGGTTTTAATCTAGCCCCGCCTGAGTGCCTGAGCGTGCTTGTTATCCCTGAGCGCCTTAGGTGGCCTGCAGGGCGTCTCTCCACTGCCTGTTGCAGAGGCACGGAAAGAGAGGGAGAGGGCGTGGTTCCTCCCCCCCCAACCCCCCCACCCCCGCCTGTGAGCCTGCAGCCTCCAGCCGCCATCAAGGCCGGGCAGCTCTCAGGGACGGGCACTCCTCTCTGCGGGCCTCCTCCCTCCTGTCCTCTCGGCCCGTCACCCTACCAGCAACAATGTTTCTCACCCTGAATCAGCTCTCCGGTTCCCACGCTCCCGCTCCTGGACCCTCCGTTCAGCCGCGGATCGATGTCTGGGTCCGGGAACGCCGAGCTGCGCTGCGGACCCTCCGTATGTTTCTCACTCCCTCCCGTCTGCCACAGCTCCGCCGCTTCACCCTCTTTGAGCCCTCGTAGATGCCTCCCTACCAGCTATGTCGGGCTCCCCGCAGCCCTTTCTGGTGTCCGAGGCCGTCTGCTGGTGTTCAGCTGGTTCTCTGTGGGAATTACTGCGTCCTTCCGTGCATTCCCAATGCATCTGTGGAGAGGGATGCACTCCACGTCTCTCTACTTTGCCGCCATCTTTTCTCCTCTGACCTGGCTTTTCTAGAGTATTTTTAATTTCAGTTATTTTGTTGACCATTACTGTTTATTTGATCTTTAGTTCTTCTGAGTCCTTTTTAATTGTTTCTTTTATTTTCTCTATTTTGTTGTTGAGATTTTGGATCATCTTTACTATCATTATTCTGAATTCTTTTTCAGGCAATTTTTCTATTTCTTCTTCATTTATTTGGTCTTGTGGGTTTTTTTCCTGCTCCTTTGCCTGCATGGTGTTTCTTTGTTTTCTCATTTTGTCTAAATTATAGGATTTGCTGTCTCCTTTCCTTATTCTGCCTAGTAGTAATTCCTCTTGTTTCTGCCCTCTGCCCCTGTGGTGGGGTTTGTCCAGTGTCTTAAGTAGGCTTCCTGGTGGTGGGGGGGGAGGTCTGGTGTCTGCTTTCCGGGGTGTGACTCTGTGTCTTCTCTCTCTGATGAGCAGGGCCGTATCAGGTGGTGTGTTTTAGGGTATCTGTGAGGTTAATATGGCTTTAGGTAGTCTGTGTGCTGATGGTTTGGTTTGTGTTCCTGTCTTATTTGTAGTTTGATGTGAGGTGTCCAGCACTGGCAGTTGCAGACAGTAGGACAAAGCCATGTCTTAGACTCTGATACAGGGTTCGGTGAGAGCTCTCTGCAGTTACTCTTCCCTGTGTCTGAGGACTCCCTAGCCGTCTAGCATCCTGGATTTAGTGCTCCCTCCCCAGAGCCTCCTACTTGACTTCTGTTGGAGTAGTCCAGACTGCAGAGGATTCTTTTCCTGGCAATAAAGGGGTTTAAAGAAGACTGTCCAAGCCCCAAACTAATGGCAGAGTGTTGAGTCAA
Source organism: Hippopotamus amphibius kiboko (assembly GCF_030028045.1). Lineage (NCBI taxonomy): Eukaryota > Metazoa > Chordata > Mammalia > Artiodactyla > Hippopotamidae > Hippopotamus > Hippopotamus amphibius. The sequence goes on from NC_080190.1 coordinate 23,262,364, forward strand.
ACAAATACTAAATCAAGGAAACATGTACATGTACAAGACACACAAATGCTGAATCCAATAGAACATAAGGCACTAGAAAGACCTGACAGAAGAACCCCAGTATGCCATCAGACAATCAAAGAGAAAACCAACAGAAATTCAAAACGAAAAAGAAAAAAAGAAAAAAAAAGCTAGAACTGACCCCAGAATGGACCAGATCAATAGAATTAATAGTAATATTTCTGTTTCCTTGGGGTCTCAGCTGTAAGTGTCCTTCTACCCACGCTGGGCTTTTTGTATTACTCTGCAACCAGCAGAGCTTCCTTTATTTTTCATCTGTAAGCACCAGTGTGTGGGGAGAGAGGGTACAATAGTGGCTCCTTCCCCTGGGAGTGAGTGACGAGTGGCACCCTGCCTTGGTCGCAGCGGCTCTGGCAGCTTGGGTGGTGCCTGTTGCACAGGGACACTGGTGGTTCAAGTGTAAACAGAATGCCTCCAGAGCTGGGCCACTCTGCAGACTTTTGGCTCTCGGGTGCAGGCACTCTACGCCAGCCCCACCTGGGGGCTTTTGTTAACCCTGACTGCCTGAGCCAGGCCCAGAGGAGTCCTTCCTTTGTCTATCACAGGCGCTAAGAGAGAGGCTATACCCGCAGCGCCTCCCCCCTGCTTGTGAGTCAGTAGTATTGAGCTGCTGCCATGGCTGCCCAGCTTTCCATGGTAGGCATTCTCTGCTGCATATTTCTTCCCTCCTGCAGATTTCTTCCCTCCTGTCATCTCAGTTTGTCTCCCCACTGCCAACAATGTTTCTCACCCTGAACCAGTTCTCCAGTTTCCACATTCCAGCTCCCAGACCCCCTGTTCAGCTGTGAACTGACATTGCATTCTGGATACGCTGAGCCGTGATGTGGACCCTCTGTGTGTTCCTCACTCTTTCCCGTCTGCCACAGATTAGCCGTTTCACCCTCTTTGAACAGTCCAAAATGATTCCCTTCTGACCCAGGGAAATTCTCCGTTGGAGAAGGGGTTTCCCCATCAAATAAGGGACGTTTCCCCAAATTCAGCAATATCCCTCTGTTTCAGATCCCCACACCCCAGCGTGTGGGACCCATACCTTTCCTTTCTTCTCCTCTTTCTCCTTTTTTTTTTCCCCTCTGTGCTACCCAGTTATGTCAGGATCATTGCTGTCCTTTCTGGTGTCCGAGGTCTTCTGCTGATGTTCAGCTGGTTCTTTGTGGGAGTTATTCTGTCTTTTGATGTATTCCTGATGCATCTGTAGAGAGGGATGCATCCTACATCCTTCTTCACAGCCATCTTTCTTCTCTGCACATATGTTTTTAATTCTTTTGGGTAAATTCCAAGGAGCACAATTGCTAGAGCATATGGTAAGAGTGTATTTTGTTCTGGATGAAACCACCAAACTGCCTCTCAAAGTGGCTGCACCATTTTCAATTTCCACCAGCAATGAGCGAGCTTCCTGTTACTCCACATCTTCACCAGCATTTGTTGCTCATTAGCATTCCACATTTTGGATGTTGTAATATGTATGTAGCGTCATTACACACTTTTGAGAAAAGATTTGGCCTGAGATGTTGTTGTATGAACTCGTGGACCAAATGGTTGGTCAGGCACCTAGGAGAAAGAGTGGAGAATTAGACAAGGAAGTCTGGAGAAGAGGTCTGTGGATAGGCTTTGTAAAATGGTAAAGGAATGTGCATCTGTTGCAATGCACCCATCATAGAAAAATCACTAAACAATCAAGTGGACAAAATAACTCAACTGGTTGATCACACTGCTATTTGCATAAAGTCTACATGAGTGGAGTAGCTATAATGACAGAAATGAAGACTACACAGGCCCAACTGCATGGGCTTGTACTCACCAAAGCTCATCTAGCTATTGCCACTGTAACAGATGTCCAACTTGCAACAGAAACAAATGGCTAGCTCCAATATCATACCATCCCTCAAGGATACAAGTTATTCACTTGGTGGCAATTTGATTACATTGAGTTCCTTCCATCCTGGAAAGTGCATCAGTTCAATGTGATGAATTGGATGCGCATTCTGGTTACGGTTTGTCGCTCCTTGCCTATAGAACCTTAGCAAGCACAACTGTCCAAAAGTCATACAGAGCAATGACCATTATACGGTACTATGTCTCATGAATGCTGAACATAAAAATCTAGGAATCGAGGGGTGGATATAGTAGTGGCCCTCTTATACATCATTCCCAGTGACCCACTTGGGGACTTTGTGCTTCCTGTCTTTATAACTTTTTTTCTGTAGATCTAGATATCCCTAATAATCCTACTAACCTTACATTGTTGCTGTGAGCACACAAATGACTGAGATAATTCCTAAAAAGTGATTTTTACAGTGTTCAAAATATAGTGAACACTTCATGCAGTGTTATTTATCATTTAGATATTTGATTAAGCAGAAATAAAGATTCTATTTTTCATGGTTTTAGGTTAAGCAGAGATAAAATCTTTTTCACAGCTAAATGCAAATTATCTTTTAAAAGGCAAAACTTCATTCACTTAAATTTTTATTTAAGAAAAACATTTAGGGACTTCCTAGGTGGCACAGTGGTTAAGAATCTGCCTGCCAATGCAAGGGACATGGGTTTGAGCCCTGCTCCAGGAAGAGCCCATGTGCTGTGGAACAACTAAGCCCATGTGCCACAACTATTAAGCCTGCACTCTAGAACCTGTGAGCCACAACTACTGAAGACCACATGCCTAGAGCCTGTGCTCCGCAACAGGAGAAGCCACCACAATGAGAAGCCCATACTCCGCAATGAAGAGTAGCCCCACTCTCCGCAACTAGAGAAAGCCCACGTGCAGCAATGGGGACCCAATGCAGCCAATTAATTAATTAATTAAAGAAAAACATTTATATTTAAGTACTTAAGTTTATTTCAATAAAATTCGCACTAAGATGAAAATGACTAAAAGCTGCATTTGATGACATCCTCACACTTCGTTAGTGATCCAATGTGAAAGAAGAAAACTAGTATATGAGCTGAATTGTGTCCTTCCCAAAAGTTTATGCTGAAGTCCTAACTCCCAGTAATTCACAATGTGACTTTATTTGGAGATAGGGTATTTATAGAGATTACTGGGTTAAAGTGAGGTCATTAGGATGGCCCTAACTCAAAATGATTGTTGTCCTTATAAGAAGAGAAAATTTGGACATGGACGTATACGGAGGGAAGATGATGGGAAGGCACAGGGAAAAGATACTATCTACCTGCCAAGGCGAGAAGCCTGGAACAGGTCTTCCCTCGTGGCCTCAGAAAGAATCAACCCCACTGACATCTTGATCATGGACTTTTAACCTCCAGAACCCTAAGGCAAATTTCTGTCTTTTAAGTCACCCAGTCTGGGGTACTTTTTGTAGTAGCCCTAGCCAACTTAGACAACTAGGGAGGCATTTCACCTACTGAGCTTGCTCTTTCCTGCTTTTCTGATAAGAACCATTTTTCATTTTGCCTCATGAAGGGAACTAAAGTCATTGGATTCCTATTAGCTGTACTTTAAGGAATTAAAGTCAGGACTCATAAGGATCACACTTTTGGAAGCACAACAAAGATCTCTCCTGGATGGTCAGAATTAAGTATTGGACCAAGCAGGAAAATAAGGAAGAAAAATGTTTCCTCAGTACAGAAAGACACTATCTTTTATCAAGTGACAGATAGATCCATTGATCTCTTGATATATTTATGTTGCTGTTGATGTTTACGCAACATTAAATTGATCTATTTTTAGAGTAAAATTCTGGTTTAAAAAGTGTTTTCACTTGGTATTCACTTAATATTATGTATTTGCCATAATCTTAGGTACTTTGGTGACATTTCAATTAAGCAACATAATCACAGAATGTAAAGGAACCAATCTGTTGTCTTCTTTTGTTTTGTTTTTCCTTTCAAATTGGCTTTGCTCTCTTCTGATTTAGAGATGAGTAAGAAAATAAAAGATTTAGCTGCCCCCTGTGTTGAACTACTCTGGTCACTTCACTTACAGTTTAGACAAATGAAGCAGGTGTCATTATAACCATTTTAAAAATGAGAAAGTAAAAGTTCAGAGATATTTGAAATTTTCCAAAGTCCTGAAGGTAGTAAACAGTAGAGACCACTAGATTCCAAGTCATGGTCTCCTTCTTGCCTTCTCTTAGTGGAAATGAAATGCTGCTGCCTCTGTTGTAACAGCAAGAGGGCTGTAAACTCCTACACTAACCAAACTTTCCTCCTTTATTCAGGCAAACAAGCAAATAAATTAGCTTTTGCATTGTGAGGGAACCATTTTTATCTGCAAGTTTTTGCTTTCCTCACAAGAAAGGGAAAAAAAAGTATCAACTAACAAAATAAAAGTATCAATATTTTATATTTTTGTATGGGATCTTTTCCTTCTCATCATCAATAAGCAGAGATACTTTTTCTCATAGATGTAAGCAATCCAGTTTGGTATTTTGCTTTTCCCATTAATATTGCATAATCAGTGTTTATTCTTTCTTTCACTTGTTCAACCCTTTTGAGAACTTACTATAGGCCAGCTCTCTGCTAGTTCTTCAAGATGTAGAGGAGCAATTAAACATGCTTTTTGCCCTTGCAAATCTCACATTCTATTGGGTAAAGAGATATGGAGACCAAAAATGACAATAGGGGGAGAGAAATGTTACAAGCGATACCTCTGTCTGCTTAAGTCAAGGAAAATTAGGACACAATTAAGGAATGTCTCCTTGGCAAAAGTGAGGAGTATGGGACAGCAATTCTAAGTGGCTGGAATATATAGGCGGAGGGATGCCAGGTGGCGCAATTAGAGGGGAAAACAAGGATGAGATCATTAAGTTGAACAACAAAGGATTTGGTTTTAAACAGTAAGCAAGAACTTTAACCTCTGTTCTTGCTTCATAACTCCATAATGGGCAGTCAGTGAAAGTAGCCATCTTTCCACACTGCCCTGTTCTGACATCTGGAGGAAAGTCATACCACCACAGGGGGCAATAGAATGATTTGCTAGATGTATAGGAATTTGATGATCTTGTTTTCAGAGCAATTTTGGATTTATGTTTGACCTCAAGACAGCATATTTTAAATTAAAATAATTAGAGGGAAAATTAGAAGGAATGTAGGATAATTTACTACCTTTTAATGTTTTCTAGGGAGAGAGAATTGGATTACTCTTCCCTTGTTATTTTGTCCAGCAGATTCTGTCCTATTCGAGTAGTTTGAATCTGCATGTATCTGGCTCTAAAGTCTCAGTGGTTCATAATATTGCTGCAATTCCGACATAGTTTCCAGGTCTAATATGACATGGTTCTGTAGGGTTATTCTTTCCCAGCCTTTCCATTCCCAAAGTGTGTGTTTTCATCACCACAGTGCTTGACAAATGACCTCCCTGGGGCTTGTCTACAATTTTGGCCAGACATCAGAATCACCTGGCAGTGCTTAAAAGCCCTAACACTAAAGCTAAAACCCATGACAAATTAAATCAGAATATCTGGTATCTGGAGCTGGGATCAAGCTGTGAGTGTGTGTGTGTGTGTGTGTGTGTGTGTGTGTGTAATTTTCAGGTTATTCCAATGGATAGTTAAGGTTAAGAATGACTGCTGTGTCATCATCAGAATGAATCACTTATATTGTCTTAAATTCACATACTAGATATTCACTGTGTACCTGCTATGTACCTGGTAGCAGAGTGTTAAACAGTGATTGAAACAACAAAAGGGATAATACAGGGTCTTTATTCTCTAGGAGGTGACATTTTAGATTGAGGCCCAAGTCAAGCATATATGAAATGGTTAATCAAAAATCAAGAGATCATAAAAATAAGTTGTCACATATACATCTTCATATATATGCCTCTTTCTATGGAAAGTGGTGACCATACATTTAAGTTTGTCCAGAGACAATAATGGCTTACCCTTGTTTCCTTGGACTGATTATTAATAACACCTCGTGCTCTCTCAAGCTCCCTAGTTTAGCTAACGAATTATATGATTGCCCTAAATATTAAATAATGAAGCAATGGGAAATCACGGGATGGACCCATGGAAGAGGTGAACATGAGGGGTAGATATAGAAGAATCGGCCAGGAGAGAAAGAGAAGATAGAGGGGCTCATGTGAGCAAGAAAATACTCAGATTAGAATCACTTTTTATATTCACAGAAATAAAAATTCATTTTGCACAAATGCAATGGCAGCTTGGGCCTCTGCTTTGATTTTTTTTTTCCCTCTCCCTGTAACAACTGTCTTGTGATGAGCCTGTCACTTCCCTCAGTGCCCACAGCCTACTCTGGATTTCTGTTTCAGTTTGCTCAGCATCGATTGGCCCACCAAGGCTTTTAGAGGATTTTTCTGTAATATGATTGTCAACCCCCAAATAATGTGATTTGTTGAGAGATTTTTCAGCTCTTACCACTGACGATAAAATGACCACATTTGTAATATGGTGACATCAAGCAGTATTGTGGATAAAGTCAGTAGAGAGGAAGAAAGCATCTATGCATAGCAATTTTTTCAGGGTCAATACCTCTCCCTTATAGAGTCAAGGCCACCGCAGGAAGTTAATTCAACTTATAATTATTAAATACCAATAAATTATTAAGTACCAATAAAGTATGTGCTCAGTTCTAAGCATCCAGCATGGACCCCTAGTCCCTGTTGAACTTCAGGTCTAGCAGCCTCATATTCTGCACAGAGGCCAACAGGGAGTTGTTAAATAAATTATGAAACTAAGATAAATATTTCCTACTATGTACCATAGCATGCTTTCTTCACTGGCCCCAGGATCAGCACTCCACCTGATAAGAAGCAGCTAAGAGACACTACATCCATAGCACCAGAGCTATATTCTATTTATGTATAGAAATCCATTTCTCAGCAACTTTTGCAGCCCATGAAAATGTAAAGCTCTTTGTTCGTAACAATCTCTATGTTGACATATCCAAGGAAATCTACCGAAGTCATTGACTTCAATCTGAAATTCCCCTAGGAGTTTGAGGGACTGGAAAACTCTGTAACCAGGTAAAATAAAAGAATACTGGATGTCTTCCTTGTCATGGAACCTCTTTCTCAGGAGAGGATTGTCCCTGGGGTGGGCTAGTTGGGTGTCTTAGGAGATAATTTAGCTGAATTCCCCCAAGCCAGTGAGTAAATGATTTATCATAAACATGTGTGTGCTCCAGTGCTGTATTTAAATGGCAGGGTCAGCTCAACCTTTTCACTTCTTTTTGAATTATTTTCCCTTCCTTCCTTCCTTTTCTCTCCCTTCCTTTTTCTCTTTTCCTTTTACCTAATGTAAGCCTCTCATCAACTCTCCAACTTTAGATTTGTTTGTATTTTTAACCAAACTATCAGCTGTACAAATAATTGGTGGACAAGTGATTATTGTGCATTGAAGGTATAGATTCACTTGAAACCCAAGGCAGATAAAAGCAGAAATAATATTAGGCAGAGCATGTGGTAATAAGTGGTTTACTTCTTGGAAACTCTTCCCTACAGTTGACTGTATTTAAATCTTGTTGGCATGGAGCTGGACTTAATGGCCAGGCTTACACTCTATGTAACAATCCCATCAATAGCAATTTCTTTTCTGTTAACACCTATTAAAAGGAATAGCAGTATGGGATATAAGGTGTGAAGAGCCCCAGTCAATTAGAAATTATAGGAACAATAAAGCAGTAAAAGCATAATTTATTCATATCCATTATGCCTTCTGTTTCTTGGGAAGTCACCTAAACTGGGTGATACAAGGATATGTGACACAGCACCATGTCCTCCAGCAGCTCACAGACCAGAGATGAACCCAAATGCATCATGACAAAAGACGTAGTGCTATAGAGAAAGAGGGGTGGGGATGGGAATGTGACCTCATCTGAGAACATTGGAGACTTTTTCTGGGAAGAGGAGACCTTGGAGCTCAGATGGAAAAGAAAAATGATCAAGATTGAGAGACACCAAGGGGTGAAGAGAAGAAAGTGTTCTAGGAAGAAGTGTGAAACACAGAGATAAAGGAGATTAGAACACAGTGGGAAGCACTAAGTAGCTCAGTGTGGCAGAATCATAGAGTTTAAGGAGAGGCAAGGGAGAGATGCAGCTAGAGAGGTCTGCAAGGCCAGATGATACAAACCCCTAGAGGGCCCTCTCTATGCTTATTTGTGCAGAGCCATAATACCTTCAGGAGCTCATGGTAATCATTATGGGCTTTCCCATAGATAACATTATCAGCATATGTATTATAAACAGCACTACCCATTGTCCACTTTTCTTCGCCAGTTTTAAATGTCAAGGCTGGATCAAGGGTGACTTTTAGCTAAACCTGTGCAGTTTCAGAGCATGTGGGGTGGGGGGGGGGGTGGCGGGGAAGCTAAATGGAGAGTGGATCAAGTCTGGCAAGAGAGGAGTCTGTATGAATCATCAAAGTTAGATGGAAGTTAGAAGCACATATCATAAAATGAAATGCCTAAGCGGGGAATCGTGTAGAAAGAAGCAGTGGACGGAATCAATAGTTTAAAGGACACATCTGGGCAATTCCTGACTCATGGGTTAATGCCCATGGTTGATAGCCATGTACCTCCTGCTTTGGAATGCTTGCTACTGTCAAAAGTTCAAGAGTGGAGGAGACTATTGGACCACTTGATATTACTTAGTCACATTCTAGGCCAGATTCTTCAATATTGTTTCACTTTGGCTCTATGCCCTTATCTCCTTGGCTTCTCTGGTGCCAGGATTTGACTGGCACAGAAACATACAGATCTATTATTTCCTGATTTTCCATATCCTTCTATTGGCAAACACTGTTTTCTTACACAGGAGAGACAGAATGATGCTTCCTTTGCCTGGATGTTTCTGTCTAGAATGGAAGAATCTAATCAATGGGTCTAGGCCCTTTTGCCTAGAAAAATACCAAATTATAAGTAGTAATATTTCCAGCTTGAGTTTGAGGTCCATGCTACCACTAGCATTCCAACATGTCTAGACATGGCTGGCTGTTGGGCAGGGCAGCTTGACAATTGCCTATTTATATATGGGACCAAGTTACATCCTAGGAGAGACTCTCGGTGAAGAGGGTAAAATCTGAGAATAACATGGTTTTTGCTAGGTAGTTTCCCCCTAGTCCAGCTCCAATGGATTCATATCAGGGTCCTAAAGAGAGTTACGCTTTAATCAAAAATAAAAAAGATTTGCTTACAGTATATGTTTTGTAAGACATTGTGGAGTAAGGCAAGATTCCATTGATAACCACATGGCAAAGTTTAGCATAAATAAAGTCCCTGTGCCCAGGACCCAGCCTGCTCTATGACTTCAAGAATTCCAGGAGCTCCAGGATTATAGTATATCACATATCAGCTGCAGGTGCTGCCGGGAAATGCTGTGTAGTTGATGTCTTGAGCTGCCAGGAGATGAGAATTATATTCTTTGAGGGTCCTGGAAGCAGTGGACTCAGTGAACAGTTGTCCTCCTTGTGGGGAGAAAGGGTGTTTAGACACTTAAGCACCTTCCTAGGTAGCAAAGAACAAGATGAAAGACCTGTTGTGGCAGAATTTTTTCAAGGGCATATATGGCTCCCCCTGGGAATTTCCAGATACAAATGAATGAAACTCGGAGAGGAACTGACATTTTCTATGTCAATAGGTGGGGATGAGAACCAAGGAAATCCTATTGATTGCTGTGTTTATCTCATTTTTTAAAATTAAATTAAATTAAAATTTATTGATATATAGTTGATTTACAATGTCGTGTTAGTTTCAGGTATACAGCAAAATGATTCAGATATATAGGTATAGATATAGATATAGATATTCTTTTTCAGATTCTTTTCCCTTACAGGTTTTTACAAAACATCGAGTATATTTCCCTGTGCTATACAGTAGGTTCTTGTCACACAGGAAATTTTTTTTTTCGATCTTTATTGGAGTATAATAGCTTTACACTGTTGTGCCAGTTTCCACTGTACAACAAAGCGAATCAGCTGTATTTACACATATATCCCCATATCCCCTCCCAATTGAGCCTCCCTCCCGAGCATCCCTCCCACCCTCCCTATCCCACCCCTCTAGGTCATCAGCAGTCATCGAGTTGATCTCCCTGTGTTAGGCAGTTGCTCCCCACTAGCTATCTATCTTACATTTGGTAGTATGTAAATGTCAATACTACTCTTTCACTTTGTTCCAGCTTCTCCTTCCCCACCGCCTCATGTCCTCAAGTCTGTTTAACCTCATTTTGGTATGATCTGGAGAAACAGTCTGCATATCAAAACTATTGAGTCCGTAAAATAATCACAGAAATTGAAAACAAAAAAGAATCCCATACAAAATATTCAGATAGAACTTAGATTAGAAAAATGTTTCTGTTTCTCTGTATCTATTTTGAAAAGATAAGCTTGTTTCTGCAAGTCGCTTTTTTCTAATGCCCATATGTAAACATTCATTCATAAAAACACAAAAAGTAAGTTATATGTGAGAAATTTTCTTAGGTGTGGTACATGGTTTGGTTTCAGTTCTCCACTAACCCTTTGGGGATCCCTTAATTTGTGAAAGAATCAAATGTTCCTCCCTAAATATCTAGTACCTCAAGCTATGGTAAACTGTTCATTCAAAATCACAAATAATATCAAAGCTATCTTCAAATTCTAGAAACACAAATGTATTCTTGATGATTGAGAAGTATTTGCTATGACAAAATCAGGCTGAAAAGTGCTTCTCCTTTTTTTCCACTTCCTCAAATTCCTCCTTTATCATATATTCAATGGTGCCCCTAGAACTAGTATCTCATGAAGATTTCTTTATGGCTACCTCTTGAATGTGAAGAGATCTCTATCATGTTGTATTGCGTTTTATGATGCATTTAGAATTGATATATGGGTTTAAAATTCTGATGTCTGTCTGTGTCTAGAGACATGAAAGTGGGTAACACTATGAAGTTATGAAGTGTGTTTATTCCGTCATTAGCAAAGTACTATTGAGGGCTAATTAGGGCCCTCATACTAGCGCAGATACAAGGGATACATAGGAGAGTAAGCATGGTTTGCAGTCGCAATGTCCTAAAATATAGGAGGATAAAGAGAATTGTTACAATGGTGATGGGAAATTGACCAAACTCTTATAATGTACATTTAGTGACTTGATGGACTCTAAATATAGTCAATTCTTTATTGAACATAATAATGCATTAGGTAGGGGAAATATCACAGTTTAGTGTAAAGAAAACCATCTGGGATACTGGATTTTTTTCCTACACTTGGAAAATCTCATAGCATGTTAGGATTCAAAGGAATATAAAATGTTATCCAGCTTTATTCTATCTTGTAATTAGTTCTGGGACATTTTTAATGGTATTTAAAAAAATTTTTAGTTGTTATTTTTTCTGCTTGGGAAAGGTTTCCATTTTTTATTTCTTTAGATTAAAATTAATTTTTCTCTGAGAAATAGAGTCCTACAATATTATTTAAATAGATCCAGGCATGCCATAAAAATCTTTGTGTCTAAGCATTGTAGGTGAAAATTTGATCAGAAACAGAATGTCTGTGTAGAATCAAAAATATCTTCCTACAAATGATTTATTAAATAAAATGCAGGGAAATAAGAACTTTCAAGTGGGAAAACAAAAAGTTGTGAAAACCATCTGAACCAATTTAATATCACCAAAAATAGGACAAATCAGCATCAGATACCTCCTGATATGGTGTATTGGAAAGGACAATCATTACCAACATACTTTTGTTGTAAAAAATGCATAATAGGGATCTATTTATGAGTGAAACATCAAACACAAACGAACAGATATTCTACCAAATAACTACACTAGTCTCTGCAAAAACAGTCAAGTTTATGAAAGACAATGGTAGAGTGAAGAATTTTGCAGAATAAAGGAGACTGAAGAGCCATGTCAACTAAATGCTATTTGTGATCCTGGCTTGTATGTTGGACCAGGAAACAAGCATATAGACAAACAAAGTTATAAAGAAAAATATTGAAAAAGTTGAAGATGCTTGAATATGGACTGAATTTGAATAATACAATATTATTACACAATATTACATTTCCTTATTGTGCTAATTGTGATTTGGTTACGTGATAGAATGTCTCTCTTTTAAGAAATATATTCTGATGCATTTAAAGGTAAATGGATATATCATCAAATTCCTATAAAGTACTTCAGAAAAAAATTATGCCTGTATGTGCATATGTGAGAGACAGAGGAGAGACTAAGAAAGACAGACAGACATTGTTCTCCTCTGATTTCCATGGCTTTGTTATGTTCATGCTCCAAAAATAAGACTTGATAGTAGGAAGAAATTGAAATCCCCTCTACACCCACAAAAAATTTTTCTCTTGTTCTTTAAGACCAAAAAATGCACATTAGTTCTCTTCTGCTCCTTCAAAATGTTCCCTGAGGTCACCTAAATTTTGTACTAAACTTAAAAGTTATTAATAAAAATATCTAGTTATCAAATGCTTTCTTTTGTATGGCACTATATTAAGCATCCTGCATGATTTATTCCACTTAATACTCAAATAGTCCCACAAGATATGAATAGTCATCATCCCCATGTTTTGGTGAGGATATAAAATTCTAAACCATTGATGGTCACACGACTAGCAAGATCAAATCAGGCTACAGATCCAGGTTATGTTATTCCCAAATCCACTCTCTTAATCGCTAAACTGTTTGATATTAAGACGCAGATATTTTAATCTTAAAGACAACTCCCAGCTCCTTTGGCCTGACAACAATGCCACATGACTAGTGGCACACAAGGGAAAATGCACCAGCCTTTTGCATTGATTTTGGATATGTAATGATCTCACTACCCTGCTCTTCCATGTTGGTAGGATCAGGGTCTCAGAAGCTCACTAGATGTTGGCCATAGACTCACACCATTTCACTATACACAGAAATGACTGACTGTCCTAAATGCCACCCTCAGAGTTGTAAGAACTGGGATGTGACCTGATACATTCCCCTCCCAGGTTACCTGCCATACACCAGAGTTAACAGAGAGGACACCGGCAATGTTATGGTCAGCTTTATTCTGTGTCTTTTCCTAGGGATATGGCCTTTGTGTCTTTGCGTAGGTGGTTTCCTTTTCTAAATTCAAGAAATCTATTCTCATCTCTCTACCTTCTTGGTCTCACTTTTCATCAACTATTTAATTGAATATGTAGATCAGCTTTCTCCTTATGGTTGTTTGTGTTTGTGTTTTGTGACTGGAAGTGTTAGCTGATGGCAAAGTATGGTAAAGGGAAGTCAAGCCATAATAAAATGAGATGGAGCCCTGGTGAGGACCTCCAGAACTTGATTGGTCCTGACTCTGGAGCTGATAAGCCAGGCATCCCCAGGCCTCAGACTACACATCAGTAATAAAGCAGGAGACCACACTCCTTACTGGCTCAGGATAGTTCTTTTTATGCCTGTTTCCCCAGCATAGTTATTAATAGTGCTCAGTTTCACTCTCAAAAAGTGTCCCCATTTGGATGATAAATCATAACCTCAACCAAATATCAGCGAGACTAAATGGGTTGATATGAGGATCAAATAGAATAACGCAACATGGGGCAGAGATTACCAGCACAGACCCTGAACTCAGATTTTTGATGTTTGAATACAGACTTGGCACTTATTTGCTATGTGACTGTGGACATGTAACATGGTGAGTTGGGCCTCCCCATCCAGGAACTATGGGCAGATCATAAAGTGATACACATATATAAAGCAATGTACTTTCTGAGATGGTCCTTTTAAAGAATGTTCCTCTTGAACTTGTAGGAGTCAGGTATTAGGTTATCTTGGCAATGTACATTCTGACATGGTCCTTTTAATGAATGTCCCTCTTGAACTTACAGGAGTCAGGTATTAGGCAATCTTGACTCTCATCAATACATAAACTCTTGTGATTAATATAGATAAGCCAGTTCCTGGTGTTGACTGGAAAAGAAATGTACAACATGAGAGTTGCAAGTTAAGTTTTATTTAGTACATAATGAGGACTATAGCCAGGGAGATAGCACTTCAGATAGCTCTGAGTAACTGCTGCAAAGAGGTAGAAGGGAAGGTCAGTATGTATGTGATTTTGTGAAGGAAGGTACATACAATCAAACACACATTTTGCAAAAGCTTACTGCTGGTCATGAGAAGAAGATGTCTCCTTCTGCTAAGAAGTAATTTTAGTGCTTTTATAGATAGGAGGAGATGCAAGAATTGGGCACATAAAATGTCTTGAAAGTATCTAACTACCTGAAGGCTTGTTCTGCTGGTTTTTCCCCACACAGAATGCCTCATTCTTGATATCCACCCTGCACTCCTTTCAGGGTGTGCTAAAGGTCAGTGGTTGCAGAGGCTTAATTCTTGAAGAAGCAGATACAAGTGTCAATTTTTAGTTGGCACTGGAAATTTTCATGTAACCACCGTTTCTACTTTCAGGGCAATACATACATACATAGTCTTAACTAGCTCTAGGAAAAAGGCCTACCAATGTTTCATTTATTAAAAAAGAGGATGCCAAGGCCCCACTGCCAGTAGAACTTTCCTTTGAAGATTTCCCCTAACAGTGTAGGTAGGATTGCTCTGAAAAATCTGTACTGTCTAGACTAGGTTTCTCTGTGAGAGAGCTGAATAGGACACTATCTGTACAGACTGTGTTTATTCCCAAGACTGATCCCATTGCCCCTTGACTGACCTTGTTGATACCCCCTGTAGTCCTGAGAGATGTAGCATGTCCCCTTCTCTTGGGAACTGTGTGCAACAAAGTATTGTTTTAATGGCAATTGTCTCCTGATCTATTGACCTGAACATACTTGAGTATAAAATCTACATTTTAAAACAGGTGCTGGTGCTCAGAGTCATTCATTTGCCTGGTCTTTGACGTTTGACTTTGGTTCCTTACAGAATCAATCACAGTGACGATTTCCTTTTCCAATGAAGTGTCACGGACTTACTTATGCCTTTAGAAAACCCCATTCACATTCACAACATATTTACAAGAGGTAAGGAAGAGGGACGATTAGTTAACAAAAATTATCATTATCTTAAGAAGAATTTTAACATATGGAACAAAATCTCCTTGTACTATAGTTTAAAATAACTTCAGAAGGGATACCTATTATTTAAAACTATCTCGTAACCAATGGCTTGCGATTTTTACTCTTTAAAGCACATCATGTACATTTCCTCATTTGATTGCTGTGGTAACAGGCTTATTATTTCCACTTCCTAGATGAAAGACATTAAGTTTAGAGAAGTTTTGACTCACTAGGCAGCAAAGCTAACATTAGAACCCTGGTCGGCTTGGTTCCAGCCTTGTGTTCTTTCCTCCCTATCACGTTTCCTGTTAATGACATTACTTTTCATGACCAGAGATAATAACGATAATGAGATGTACTCAGAGTGTTTCATGTCTGTCATTTTTATTTTTATTTCTTTAAATGCAGCCTTTCCTTTATGCCCAAACATAAATAAGAAATTATATTTTATGATCTAGAGGAAAGAAATTGTTCTTCCAATTTTCCCTAGGCTTTTTCCTTCCATGCTAAGAACTATTTTTCAGTGCTGTTTTCTTAACTGTAAATAAGGTTACAAGAGGGAGTATTCAACCAAAACAATTATAATTGGCTACAAACATAATCCAATAACTTCATTTCACCCATATTGTTAAAAGAGTTAATTGGACCTGCATAGTCAGCAGCTAAATATACTGCTGTATGCACACAGTAAATCTGATTTCCTCCATAAACATCCTTCTGCAAAAGTGATGTACATAAAAGGTGAAGGAGGGAGGATTCAGTTCTGTGTGTTTATCTCTTAACAATATCATCCAGTATTTATTAGCCATTTATGTCTTAAGAAAAAGATCGTGCCCTTGCCACTCATCTGTTCTGCTTGCTTTTAGGATCTTCAATGTACTTTGTACAATTAGTACTAACCTTATCTTCCCCAAATTTGTTCCTATTCATGTGTTTACCTAGAGCACACTCAGCTGCAGGTGGCAGAATGAAGGTAATTTTAGTTGTTTATGTACCAATAATAGTCATTTTTAAAATTTTTATGGAGTGTACAGTCCTGTAGGAGAGATGAACCATAATCCCCAAACAGTTAATGAACAATACAAGGGAATCTATGGCTAAGGAAAGCAATCTGTAAATCTAGTTGTCAGTGTTATGGGAATGGAAAAATGATAGAATATATTTGGAGGAGGTGAGACATGAATCAAGCCTAGGGGTGGGGGTGACTAGGATATAAATAGAATAAAATGTAAAAAGGGAGATTTCAGATTTAGGTTTCAAAGTGGGACTTCAGGGCCAAAGCTATTACTGTCTTTGGGTGAGTGAGTATAGGAGGCTACTCTTTTTTTACCCTTGGCTTAATGAAGGTAAATGCATGGATGTGAGTGATTTGGGCTTTTCCTAACTTATGCAGCTTCAGTGGTACTTAATTGTTTCATCAGATCTTTAATCCTTATTGGAATAACAATCTACTTCTTCTTGGAATGCCCCTCATTAGCTCAAGTTGTATATTTTCTAAAGAGATTTTTCTGCCTAGAATCCTATTGATGTATATACCTGCTGTCCATATTTAATTGGTTCTGGACAGGACCTTGACCTAAGCTTAATAAATGAATCACCTATTCAAGATTTTTGGCCTTGGAATGAGGGAGATTGTTAGGTCAGTTTTTCCATTTACATCTGTAAGATGTGAAATTTGGAAGTTCTCATCAATCTGGAATTGGCCATGTGTGAAAAGCTCCTCTGAGGTAGGAGAGAAGAATGAGGCTGACACGCTGAGGGAAATGAGGGCGTGTGTGTGAGAGAGGGAGAAAGAAAGAGAGAGAAATCATCTTGAACATACTGATGGTTCTGTTTTGTCTAAGGCCTAACCACGATCTTGTTCTCAGTTTAATTTTTTAGTGCTTGCAAATAAAAAAATACCAAATTATTCTTTAGTAAATGCTATGGTCTGAATGTTCGTGTCTCCCCCAAAATTCATATGTTGAAATCTTAACCTCCCAGGATGATGATATTAGGAGGTGGGGACTGTGAGAGATGATTTAGTCAGAAGGGCAGAGCCTTCATGAATGGAATTTATAAAAGAGGCCCCACAGAGCCCCCTAGCCCCATCAGCCAAGTGAGGATATAAGTCGTCTGCCATGGGGAATAGGACCCTCTCCTGACAATGCTGGCACCATGATGTTGGACTTGTAGCCTCCACAATTGTGAGAAGTACATTTCTGTTGTTTACAAACCACCTAATCTCTGATATTTATTATAGTGGCCCACAGGCACTAAGGTAGCAAATTAACTGATTTGAAAATTCAAAGTTCAGTCTGTGTTTATCCATATAGCACCATTGTGCAAATTAAAATAAAGATATCACCTCTGGTTGCCACATAAGTGTAGGGCTTATCAAATGGATTACAGAATGGCTTACAGCTCCTACTTACCAAGCCTTTAACCTGTTGTCTTTGTGCGGTAAACAACCTATATAACCATTCACAGCAATCTTACAGAGGTCCTGGATCTTTAGCCTTGGCTGTAGAAACTATTTTGGTTTAACATTTCCTGTCTATTTCCTTAACAGCCTATTAATTTATTTTTTTCCAGCCAAAATATCCTGGGGTACTCACCAGGAACTTAGACCACTTATATGACGCTTTCTAATTAGCAGGAAATGGTTTCTAATCACCTTCTTTTCTCAATAAATTCTGCAATAACAGAAACAGAACTTTTTTTCAATGAGAGTGAGGTGTAGCAATAGATATGGGTGAAAAATGTAGACAAAGACAACTCAGTCCTATTTGCCTTTAGTTTTATGATTTGAATATTTTAAGAAGTTGTTAACACTTTTGACAGTTACACTAAGCTTGGGCACCAAATAATATTCCCACAAAAATTGAAAATTGGTGTGTACACATTATACTGCAGCAACAAATGGAGTCATAATGCAGAGAATGCTCACAGCAGGAATAGTTATTCCTGGCCAGGTGTAGTCATGTCCCAAGGCCGCTAAAATCAGAGGAAAGGTTCCCGATGGCTTGGGAAAAGGCCGGGACATTTTATTTGCATGTATAGGGGAGGATCTTAGAGGGGTAAATTCTTCAGCATAAATTATTGTGCAATTTGTAAGTATTTTTATAAAGAAGAATACTATTTAGCTTATCAGCTCAGAGGTAGAAGAATCCATTTTACATATAAAGGAAATATCTTGCTGTGTAACTGAATATGGAACTAAGAGGGAATGACCTTACTAAGAACAGATATTATTCAGCAATAGATTTAACAATTAGAAAAAAATCTCATTGGGAGGTTGACAGCTTGTGATTTATGAAACCAATCAATCAATCAATCAAAGTTTATGTGAAGGGCAGTTAGGAAATATAATTGAAGACAAAATTCCTGCCTCTTATTGAGTGTAATTTCTTTCCATCCTCAGAAACATTGTTTAGATACTAATTTTCTCTTAACCAGATTATGACAAAAGCTTTCCAGTATCTCTGATCTTAATATTGTCCCCCTTAAGCTCTGTGGCCAAAATTAACTTGCTCAGTCGTGAGAGGTGTGTATCTCTACAGTTAGACTGTCTTAGTTAAAATCTTGACTCTGTCACTTTCCAAGTATGACCTTAGTTAAGCTGCCTATCTTTTCAAGATCTTGCTTTCTTCATCCTTGAAATGGAAATTCAGATAGCATCTACCCTGCAGGGTTGTTATAAAGCTACAATGACTGTATATTTTTGTTTCCGACTTAGATTGTAATCTGCTTGAATACAGGGGACTGTGTCTTTGTCATATGCACAGTCTGGTGTAGAGTTCAGTTCCTTGAAAATAGTGGGAGAGATACCTAAATGTGATGGCAGTATATGCTGAGTATGTAAAGATTACATACAGACTCCATGCTGTAGGTTTTGAAAGAGATAAAGAATTTTGTGTATCAGAGAATACAGGGAACTTATCTTTTTCTCTTAAAGAAGGCATAAATTGATCTTGGCTAAAAGGATGGGTTAGGTTCAGGTAGGTTGAGAGGGCATTCTGTTACAGAGTCATTCATTTAAGTAATACTTGTTACACAAATTCAGTCAGTTCTTAAGTAATTGGGGAGTTAGGCTGGTCCAAAAATTATGATTAAATTCAAATCATAGTTACAAAATATAATACAAATGTGTTTAATACAAATGTACTTAGTTAAATATAGCAGACAATATTTAGGACACATTTTATTAGTGATCAATCTGTATACACTTTATGCACAATCACTGGGCAATCTTAGAGTTCCAGCATAGGTCTGGGCTGTATTAACTAGGATAGGCCACTTGCTGTAACAAGTAGTTCCCAAAATGCATAAAAGCTCATATACCATAGAAGAAGCACATCTTGCTTAGAAATAGAAATCCTATTGTAGCTCCAAATAAATCAAGATAAATGTAGAAAAGTTCCATCATAACAAAAAATGCTCTGTAAAAGAAATTCTATACCCATTATCAGTCACTATCCATTCCCCCTCCTGCCAGCCCATGGCAACAGCTATTCTACCTTCTGGATCTATGGATTTGCCTACTCTGGAATTTCAAATAAATGTGATCATACAATTTATTGCATTTTGTATATGGTTTCTTTCAGTTAGCATAATGTTTTCAAGGTTCATTCATGTTGAAGCATGAATCATTTATTTTTATGGATGGATAATATTCCAATGTATGGTTATAACACATTTGTTGAGCAATGAACAAACTGATGCAAATTTGTTGTATTTCAAATTTTTAACTGTTATGGGTAATATTGTGATGAACATTTATGTTGCCATACATTTATTCTTTTGTTGTTGTTGTTGTTGACATATATATTAATTACTTTTGAGTATATACCTAGGATTGAAATTGCTGGATCATAAGGTAACTTTTTAGCTTTATGAGAAACTGCCAATTCTTTAATAAAATGATTCACCATTTTATATTCTGACCAGAAATGTATGTGCTCCAATTTCTCAAAATCCTCACTTATTATTCTACATTTTTAAATTATAGTAATAGCAGTGGCTGTGAATTGGTGTCTCATTGTAGTTTTGATTTGCATCCTACTTATGACTAACAATATGACCATTTTCTTGTGCTTATTTACCATTTGTATATCTTTTTAAAAGAAATGTCTATTCAAAATTTTACCCATTTTTAAGTTGTAAGAATTCTTTGTATTTTCTGGAGGCTTTCCTCTGGTCACATATTTGATTTACAAATATTTTCATCCACTCCATGTATTGTCCTTTCACTTTCTTGATAGTGTCCTTTAAAACTAAGTTTTTTACTTTGATAAAGTCCAATTTACCTTTCTTTTTTTGCTTTGTTGGATGTGCTTTTGGTGGCACATCTAAGAAATTGTTGTCTAATGCAATATCACTAAGATTTGGGCCTATATTTTCTTCTAAGAGTTTTATAATTTTAGAGCTCTTAAGTTTTTGATTAATTTAGAGCGAATATTTTATGGTGTGAGGTAGGAGTTCAACGTTACTGTTTTGTTTATTGACATTCAGTGTTCCCGATGCCATTTGTAGAAAGGACCACTTAATTTTTTGGCACTCTTGTCAAAAATCAATTGACTAAAAATGTAAGGATTTATTTCCAGACTCTCATTTTTATATCTATATACCTATATGTCTATCCTTATGCCAGCACGACAGTCTCAATTATTGTGAAATTGTATTAAATTTTGAAATCAGAAAGTGTGAGTCCTGAAACTTTATTCTTCTTTTGGAAGATTGTGTTGGCTATTCTTAGTCCCTTGTATTTCTACATGAATTTTAAGATTATCCTCTCAATTTCTGGTGAAAAATAAAAGACACCTAGGATTTTGATAAGCATCACATTAAATCTATAGATAAATTTGGAGACTATTGCCATTTAACAATATTAAGTCTTTTTATCCATGAACATGGTACGTCCTTTTATTTACTTATGTCAATTTTTTTTAACAAAGTGTTATAAATTACAGAATGTAAGTCTTTAAGTTTGGGTACACTGTGTCTTTCTGGGAATTTTTCCATGTCACTTAGTTTAACTAACTTGGAGCATTCAATTGTTGACAATATTCCCTTTTAATTCTTTTACTATCTGTCAGGTTAGTAGCAATGTTTCCTCTTTTATTTCTGCTTTTAGTAATTTGAGTCTATTTTATTCTTTTATTCACTAGTCTAGTTAAGGGTTTATCAATGTTGTTGATCTTTTCAAAGAGCAAACTTTTGGTTTCACTAATTTTGTGTATTTTTTTTTTTTTATTTTTTGGGGGTTACACCAAGTTCAATCATCTGTTTTTATACACATATCCCTGTATGTGTATGTTTTTATATTCTTTATTTTATTTACTTCCATTCTAATCTTTATTATTGCTGTCTTTTCACTTGCTTTGGGTTTAGTATGCTCTTCTTTTTCTCGTTTCTTAAGGTACAAGGTAAAGAATTGATTTTTATTACTTTATTATTTTTAATGTACACATTTATAGCTATAAATTTCTTTCTAAGGACCACTTTTGCTGTATCAAATAAGTTTTGCTATGTTGTATCTTTGCTTTCTTTTATCTCAAAGTATTCTGATTTCCCTTTTGATTCACTTTTTAAATATTTGATTACATAGGAGCTTGTTGTTTGATTTCCTCATATTGTGAATTTTTCAAATTTCCTTTTGTTTTTGTTTCTTAATTACATTTCACTGTGGTTGGAGAACATACTACATATTTGTTTTCAGTCCTTTTAAATTTACCGAGATTTGTTTCATGGCCCAATATATGGTTTATCCTGGAGAATCCTGCTGTTATTGGGTAGAGTGTCTTACAGGTGTCCCTTAGGTCTAGTTGGTCTATAGTGGGGTCTCACTCTTCTTTTAACTTACTGATCTTCCATCTAGGTATACCTCACATTATTGAAAGTGGAGCATGAAGACTGCAATAACACTACTAGTCTTTGCCAAAGGGTTCTTCATATGTGTTGGGGCGTGTCTTCAATGCTTAGGCAGGAAGTTTGCAACTCTGTCTTAGCAATACTTCCTGATTGCATGGAGTCTAAAGGTTAGCCAGAAGTGAGAGGATAGAGACTTCTCAGGTGTGTTCTTACATATGTGGACAGCCCTGGGCATAAGAAGAGCCCTGTGTATGTGTGTGGCCTTCTATATTCTTAAAAATATATCAGAGATTTCCAAAGCCTCCTTGGAATATCTATCCATCTATTTCACCAGCATTCCCCTTTATTATAATTACTTCATTTTAATTTTTTGGTGAGAGTTTATTTTGTGCCCCAACTCTTACCTCCACCTCAGGCAGATATATTACATAACTGACACTGACTTTTCTTTTTCTTTTCTTTTCTTTTCTTTTTTTTATGAATACCCCCAGGGGAAAGTGTGTTAACACAGTGTGAACTTTGACTCAGGTCAAATAAAGAAAAGTAAGTGAAATTTAAGAGGTCATTTACAGAGAGATCAAATAACAGTTCTTTGGAAATGGGGCTTTGGAGGAGCTCCAACACTATTCTGCCCCTTCCAGGGCTGCTGAGCTCCTGGTTTTAACCATGATTGTGAGACTATTGATTTCAAGACTACTACAGAGCTGGAGAGAAGGAGATGGGAGTGGAGCAACTTAAGTGCAATAAAGTTCACTATTATTACTAAATTTTAGCCATTTCACTCCAATAAATGTTTCTCGATTGTAATAAGCCTTTGCTTAATTTCCAGAATTCTGAAAAATTTGATTTTCAAAATTTTTGCCACTATTCTTATTACTTCAGGGAGGAAAGAATTTTCAGAGGTCCTTTCTCTGCCAGTCTCACTGATTTCACCTGGATGTAATTTTTATTTTTATCCCCCTGTAAATTTTTTTCAGCATTATTAGGAAATGCCCCCTTTTTGGTAATTTTCTTGATTTAGATTTTAGTTTCCTGATTATGCAGATTAAAGTTTTTTTCATTAAATTTGAAAAAAGTTAGCTCAGTTTTTCTTTCTTTCTTTCTTTCTTGCTGCCCCAATTGTTTTCACCTTCTTGGACTCCAATTATACATATGTAGAAATTCTGCTATTGTCATGGGTTCTTTGGTTGGTTTTAATGCTTATTTATTTTTCCTGATTGCTTCAATTTGTGTGGTTTCTATAACTATGAAGTCAGGTTTATTGTTCTCTCTTTCTTCTGTGTCTAATCTGATGTGCTAATGATTTTTTTTTAAATATTAAGATATATCTTTCATTTCTGGAAATTCTATTAAGTTTCTTTCTTAATCATTCATTTCCCTTTGTGTTCTACTTATGTTTTCTCTTTAATTCCTTGAGTGTATTATAATAGGGCAAATCGTTCTTTACATATCCCATTCATATATCTCATTCTCAGTTGGTTTCTAATGATTGGTTTTTCTCCTTGCTATGAGTAACATTTTTTATTTCTTCTCATATCTAGTCATTTTTAACTTTTTTTTTTTTTTTGAAGTACAGTTGATTTACAATATCGTGTTAGTTTCAGGTATACAGCATGGCACAGCTATTCAGTTATATATCTATAACTTCTTCAGATTCTTCTTCAGATTCTTTTCCCTTATAAGTTATTACAAAATATTGAGTATAGTTCCCTGTGCTATACAGTTGGTCCTTGTTGGTTATCTACTTTACATATAGTAGTGTATACATGTTAATAGGACATTGGGATGTCTAGTCATTTTTGATTGGTGGTTGTGTATCATGAGTTTTCTGAAGCTTTGTGTTTGACTTTATTTTCTATCAATGTTTATAGATTACTGGACTTTGACCTAGAAGCCAATTAAATTACTTGTGGTACAACTTAATATATTCAAGATTAATTTTAAAGTTTTATTAAGATAAGTTTAGGGTAACCTGTATTTTTGTGTGCTGATTTGACACTAAATATGCTGCTTGGGTTTCTATTAAATGTGCTACATATTTAACAATGACTTCTCCCTCTGGATGATTGGAACTTGAAATAAGTCTCAGCTGTTTAATAATTCTTTGCCCAGTATTATGGAGTTTCACATATGTTTCTTTGTATTTAATCCAAAGCTCAAATGGACTTGAATGTTGATTTCTGATGTTATTTCTCTAGAAAGAAATCTGTCAAGCATTCAGTTCCTCAAATTCTACTTGCCTCAACTGCCCTGAATTCTAAACTCTATCTCAGAATTCGACACTGCAACAATGACATGTATCACACTCCAACTGTGATCCACAAAATATTTCTAGCCAGGACAATTATAGGACTGACATTGTTGTTTTCCATCCTATCAGAGATCATAGTTTTGCACTGCCTATTGGTCAGTATCCGAAAACAGTTATTTCACATGTTTTTTCATTAGTAAAAGTAAGAGGGTAGGTCCAGTTCCAGCTACAGAATCAAGGTGGAAATCAGAAGGTCCCATCCCTCCTAGTTGATTTTTAATTCCTTGGTATTTTTTTCCAAAAATACTTCATGTAATTAGCAATTTTAAAATGCACTGAAAGATTTATTAACAACAATAATAACAAAAGCATCAGTCTCTTGTTTAATCCTCCCCCCTCTCCCATCAAGCCTTCCAAAAACAATTACTTTTATCTCTTTCATTTGTGTCTTAAAACAGATTAGCCATCAGTTCCCTGGACTTTCCTTCCAATGTTGACACTGATTTGTTACTTTTGGTTAAGAAAATTTCTTCTATGTATTAATAAGTAAATCTTACTCTCTATACATTAGTGCTGTCATATTCAAGGATAAAACATGAAGCTAATTAATCATTTTAGCATGAATCAAGCCATTTGCACCAAAGTGTTCAGAAATGCTTTCAGATGAGCAGTGTCACAGAATAATGATTAAAGATCCAGACTCTAGATTTAGAAAGATGGTTCCATCTCTGGCATTTGCAAATATTTTAGCCTTCTGCAAGTTGCAGAAGTCTTTAATTTTCATTTGTATAATGGCTATAGTAGGCTATAGTAATGCTTACTTACAGTAATTTTTCTGAGAAGTGAGATAATATCACTAAAGTACTTAGCCTAGTATATGCCGTATTTAGTGTATGGTGCACACTTACATTTTATCATTATGTTAGAGAAGTAGAAGGAGGAGGTGGGGGAAAGAGGAGGAAGAAGAGGAAGAGAAAGAATAGCAAGGAAAAGAAGGGGAAGAAAAGAAGCCATGAAGTACAAAAAACTATCAAAAAGTATTATATGAAGTCTTAGGTGGGATCTTTAAAACTTATTTTCTTTTAAATAAATTTATTTATTTCTTGGCTGTGTTGGGTCTTCATTGCTGCACATGGGCTTTCTCTAGTTGCAGCGAGTAGAGGCTACTCTTCATTGTGGTGTGCAGGCTCCTCATTGCAGTGGCTTTTCTTGTTGCAGACCACAGGCTCTAGGCACGTGGGCTTCAGTAGTTGTGGCACATGGGCTCAATAGTTGTGGCTCATGGCTCTAAAGCACAGGCTCAGTAGTTGTGGCACATGGGCTTAGTTGCTCTGCGGCATGTGGGATCTTCCTGGCCAGGGATCAAACCCATATCCCCAGCATTAGCAGGTGGATTCTTAATTACTGTGCCACCTAGGAAGCCCCAAACTTAATTTTTAATAAGAGAGTTACCCTCTGCCATTGCAGTGGACGCTTATTCAGCCCATTGCTATTGAGCTATATAACTTTACTTCTCCACCAGAGGAAAAATTTAATCTGTTAATTACATTAGTGAAATACCTTGAAAGCTGATAGGAGGAATTCACTGGGGGTAATATCAATCACACTATTCTGACGTATTTGTGTGAGAAGAGTCAATAATAGCCTCATTAAAAATTCAGTCACATGTAAATATACAATGTGACCTCTGGGACTCCAACCAAAATTAAACCCCAGGAAAATGACAGTACAAAAAATAAAGAAGACGAATGCTTTCAGTAGCTCCTTTAAAAATAATCTTCAGGGAGTACAATCGGAAAGATTTCCAAACCAGACTGATTATGAGGGTAGATAAATATCATTAATTTCAGATTCACTAGAGATTTTATTCCTCTGTCTTTAGGCTCCTCTTCTTTCCTTAAGGTATTGTTAAAGCCAAAGTATGACACAGAGTCACCTGCTCTCAGAGCTCAGATATTCTGTGGTCATTGTATGTGTACCCCACAGCCCAGCTCAAAGGTGAATTACAGCCAGATAGTTATGCAGCTACACTATTTCTGGGGCTCCCAGAAAACCTCAAGATAATTCTTCAAGCTTCACCTGATGAAGAGTCAGACATAGAACCTCTTCTGTTCCCAAAGACACCTTGGCCCCTGAGTACATACCTAGTAATAGAATCAATGCATCATACAGATAAACAACTATAAAATAACTATAAGCATAGCAACTTCTGGCAACTCAGAGAAGAGTTTCAGCTCTTAATACACAGTAAGTATTCAACATATGAATGTTGAATTATCCAAATAATCTGTAAAAGAATATAACAACCAGACTTATTCCACCAACCCCCAACATATTCCTGGTCAAACACCATGGCACACTTTGATGTCCTAGAAATAGTGGTTCGTTTCACAATAGCTGGGATAAAATTTGCTTAGGAAAACAATATGCTGTACATAAAAATATAAAGCCATGTAGGGATGATATAATAACTTTACTATTTCTTTGTATTTCCTACTGAGCAAAATTGGGCTGCTGCATTATACCTGTCCAATTTAGAATTATTTACTTACACAAAATCAGCATGCTAGATTTGGGGCCATTATCATAACCAACTAATTTACTTTGGTTTTCAAATCACACACATATATATGCATATATGTGTGTATATGTATATATGACTGTGTGTATATACTTATATATGTATATATTGTATATATGTGTATGTAAATATATAAAATATAAGCATATATATATACACACACACATAGGCAAAGTAAAATGAAGCATAAACAAAACACTAGACAAAAGCCCAATTTTATTTGGAACAAGTGTGTTATCAATCACATGTGTATAACTACTGCATGATATTCATATAATAAGGCAGTGCTTATTCCAGACAGTACATCTTTTCTTTTCTTTAATAAATTTTATTGAGATACAACTGACATACAATAAACTGCATATATTTAAAGTGTACAACTTGATTATTTTTTCTTATTAGTAATGTATATATGGTAATTCCAATCTCCCAATTCATTCCCCCCAACGGCCCCCCACCCGCTTTCCCCACTTGGTGTCCATATGTTTGTTCTCTACATCTGTGTCTCTATTTCTGCCTTGCAAACTGGTTGATTTGTACCATTTTTCTATATTCTGCATATATGTGTTAATATATTTGTTTTTCTCTTTCTGACTCACTTCACTCTCCAGATAGCACATCTTAACACTGCATCTATTCTAATTCCAGAAAAGACAACGTCCCATGAGGAATGTATATATTTTCTTTCAATAAATCTCTGTTTTCAGCTTCACTGACATCACCAACACCAAAAGATACTTATGAAGAATTACATTTAAAATGTGCTTGGGGCACAGAATACAGTTCCTGAATGGAGAGGGAGCTGGGATCTATTTATTGATTGTTTGTGCAAGGAATTTTACATTTATTCTTATAAAACACTGATAGTTCATTTTATGAGTTAAGAGAGGAAATCTCAAAGACATTGGTCTAAGAATACACAGTTTGTGTATTACACAGCAGATATTCCCACCAGTTCTATATTCGGTATTCTTCCATTCTCCATTGCATCAAGATGAAAATGGAAAGAAGAGAGATATACAGAGGTATCTTTATTGTCACAATAAAAACTGAACTGGACATATTAAACAAGCAAGGAAGATTTTATTTAAGGCTATTGCAATAGAGAAAAGAGGCCAAAACTGAACTCCACTCCACTGAAACAAGAGGAGATCTCAGGTCATCTGTGTTTGCTTGCTGCCTTTTTCCAAAAGAAAAGTAAGCTTTCTTGTATCTTCATGACAAGAGGTAGTTTTACTACTTAGGGCAAGGCACCCCCAGAGGAAGTTAGGCTCCTACCCTCCCACAGAAACTGAGAGATAGGGACACTTTCTTCCTCAATGATGACATTTCAAAGGGATGGCTCCCAGGTCCTTGAGAAGGATAGTCTTAGATTGTAAAACTTGCAAAATCATTTCTAAAAGATTTACATCTCAAAGGGGTGTAGAAAGGATTTGTAATTATAGGTTTTCAATAGGAAATGCTCTACGAAATGGAAAATTAGGAGCCTAGAGGCAGGAAAAAAAAAATCCTGCCCAAAATACAGTGAGGCTGAGGGAAACTCTAAGCTACTCTTGGCCAATATGAATATATCTGCACCTAATTTCTTGCATCTTCTCCTTTGCCTATTGCACCTTTGTCTGTCTCCTTATTTTCTGTCCTTGTATACCTCTCTATCATCTCACCATTGGTAAAAGATACCATAAAAGATAAATATGACTCTCAGGCACATGTGAACACTTGTAAGAGCTCACTGTTTTGCCTACCTATGATGGCACTGGTGCCCATGAAGGCCTTCTCTCCAGGCATTTCCTCCTGTCTTACATCTCCTAAAACTGTTTCTTTCAGTGGCGCCTTATGCCCTCCAAGGCATGAGTTGTCTAAAGAATATGCTGTTGTTGTCTTTGTTACCCTTCATTTATCTTTAGATTTGCTATTGGTCATTTCATTGTCTTTTACTCCAGTGTTCACAGAGTTAGATTTTAAAGCATGTGTGCTGTGTGCCTGGATTTATTTTTAGGTGTGCCTCTTGCTTTCTTAACTGGAGAGTTGTGGTAAAAATGAAACAGCAGCTTCACAAAATGAAGGTCTTTTTTTCTTTTTTATTTAAATAAATTTATTTATTTATTTATTGGTTGCTTTGGATCTTCATTGCTGTGCAAGGGCTTTCTCTAGTTGCAGTGAGTGGGGACTATTCTTCGTTTCCGGGCACAGGCTTCTCATTGTGGTGGCTTCTCTTGTTGCGGAGCACAGGCTCTCAGTGCGTGGGCTTCAGTAGTTGTGGCACATGGGCACAATAGTTGTGCCAAAAATACTGTTGAATGCTTTATAATAAAGATATATGTAAAAGGCAACAAATTGTGCTTGAGAATATAAATTGCCTTCAGTGCTAAAAATGCTAGTTGAGTACTTATTTAATAAATGTGTAGAAAACATGCAAGGTGTTTTCCATTAGATATATTTTGTTTTTGTATTCTAAAATAGAAAAATTTGAGTAACCTTCAACAACTTTTATTTAATAACAGATAATCCAGTTCATATATATTTTGATGACACAAAATATTGAAGCTTAAGATAAAACTCTGTCCAGCACTTACAGTCAAAAACAGTAAATAGATAGGTTAGGGTAAAAAGGAACATTCAGCAAATTAATGAAGTGGGGTCTTCTTATACTTCTAGTGTAAAAGGTAATTCATTTTTCATTTGCTCAGAGTTAATCATAAAAACAGAACTTAAGGGTAGTCCTAGAGTAAACTAATAAATTATATGAAGTTAAAACAGAAGTGAAAATAGAAAAATATCTTAATGTCCACTAATGACTTTATCAGGATAAACCATCACTCTGTTAACAAATTATTACCCTCCATGGATAGAAGTGTGCTTAATGGATTTGGCCATTGTTTTTCTCTGTTCCATACTCGAGATAGTTATTGATCTCTGCCTATGACACTTATTTATGATGCATTTGTCACCAGTCTTTGTGTAGCTTAAGAGGCTGGTGGGTCTTGCCTTATTCTTTCTATGCTATTCTTATATAACTGTCCTTCAGAAGTGCTATTTGGGAGTCTGCGGTTTTAGCTGACTTGATGCATGGGTTCCTGATTTGCTGAAATCACTTGCTCAGAATCAACAGCCCATTACCTCTTAACTTCATATTAAACATGCCCACCTATTGCTACATTTTCTCTCTTGTCTCCTGCTCTGCTTCTACTTTATCATGCAGACATCAGGATACATGTAAAGTGTTCCACTCTTTTTCCCACACTGCAGCTCTTTGTCTCTAGATGGACTGAGACTTCAAAACATAGTACCTTATACTACTGGGAATTACAAAGATCACCAATTTTTCTCACTATACTCACTACAAGTAGATTCAGAGAATAACTTGTCTGCCACCACTTACAAGCATGCAGAACTTCAGTCCCTTCTGGGATAATATTTTTATTTAAGGAAAGCAAGAAAAAAAAAGAGAGAGAGAGATGAAGGAGGAGTGGAGGAAAGAAGGAAGAAAAGAAAGAAGAGGTTTATGTTTTTCTATTTTTTATGCCACCTGAAAGTTAATAAGCAATATGCCTCCCCACATCACTCCCCAACTCACCAACCAACCCAAAAAGATAAAATGCATAAAAATAACTCTTGTGACTTATTTACTCTCAAGAAAGTCCTTATTTTAAGGTTGAAATTAGAAAACAGATCATTTTAATGGTTGAGTACTGGTGTAACTGCTGCTTTTCAAGCTTTCTAGGGAAGGTACAAGATGACTGATACCCCAGCTATGGCTGAGAAGCAAGAAATCTTCACTCTTTACCCACAATTTATAATGGTTGTGACTTTCTTTGATCATTTTCCTTGACTTTATGAGCTGTTGGTTTTCCATGAGGACATGCTTTATTCACCTGAAGAGCTCTGTGTTCTGGTATTCTTTGCTGGCCTTGCTCCAAATAGTGTAGTCCAAAAAAGATTCAAGGTGGGAGGGTGGCATAGAAAGCAACATATACAAAGGTAGCTGATATGATTTTTATGGAGATTTAATGCTAATCACTGAGCTATATCTGACTGCTGAGCAAACTTTATGAAAGAGGTTCTCATCTATATTATGTGCTGCTCATTGGTGGCCATAAGGAGCCATTATTAGTAATGAAGGTACATGCCCTTTGGGACAATAAAACAGTTACTTCTGTTGACTAAAAACAAATAGAGTGCCAGATATTTCTCCAAAAAAATTGGGATCAGTAGAGAATTGCAGTTCAGGATCTGCAACCATGGCAAGCCACTTTCAAGTGCCTGCACAGCAAGAGAAGGAGAATGCTTTTACAGAGGGGCAAAGAAAGTCAGGAGGGCTATAGGAAACAAAAAGTCCATGGCTTTTCACTGGCTGAGTCCTTGCCAGGAAAGAAGAATTTTTTTTTTCTTCCTGTTGCCCTCTGCTATTGTCACAGGGTGTAAGAACTCCCCTTCTTCTCTCAACTCTATTTAATTAAGGTTCCTGTTTATTAATTTTTTACATTTTCCCCTTTTGATCAAGATCTTTCTCTGAAAATATCACTGATCAGAGTCAGATTTCCTAGTTTCAGGGACTTTTTGACCCTCAATGCCAGAAAGGACCTTTCTCTGGCATAATGTCTCCCTTCAAAGGGAAAGTGTACAGTTAGAAATCTACTGAGGTCACATTCAAGTAAAAAGGAGAGGTAGGAGGGAGAACTTTCAGGAATCTTTCTATCTAAAGTTCATATGTTATCACAATCACAGATATTGGATATCATCTGAAATATTGTCATCATCCATGGTTTGGTGAAAATTTTCCAACAGACCTGGTCTAGATACCTTGGGGAAAGTTGTCTCATCCAATATTAGCTGCTTCAATTCAAGGAAAGTTTTACTTTCAGATCACCAGATAATGTGCAGGTCGAGTCAGGGTTCAGTGTTTTCTTTAGATGTGTCACATGAATCCAAGAATCTATTCCTTGGAGTTTAGTAGCAAAATAATTGGTTAGCAGTACCTGATAGGCACCTTTCCAGTGAGGATGAAGAGAGTTGTTCTGGAGGTATCTTCCCCAGTAGATGAAATCTCCATCTGATGTAAGTTAGAGAAACCAGGTTGATAATTTTTTTTCAAAAATTATGACATAAATGAATGTTACATGGACAGTGCCAAATTTTAGAGGTTTCATTGATTAAGATACATTTTGTATGTCACAATTCCTCAGATCTTGTTTTTTTGTTGATTTGTTTGTTTTATTTTTATTTTTCTCATTCACCTCAAGTGTTTCTTCAAGGAGTTGTATCAAAAAGATTGCAAGGTCCCCATACTTCTGAGAACTTGGGTGTCAGAAATGTCTTTCCATTGCCTTCTCATGTGAATGGCTGGATACAGAATTCTAGGATCAATGTCTTTTTCACCCAAAACTTAGTTGACATTGCTCCATTTCTTTGGGAAAACAAGGTTGATAATTTTGAATGACTATATTATATTCCTCAGCTAATCTGTGAAGATCTTCAGTTACTTTGGAAAAATCTTTGAGTATGGTTCACAGTTCAGCTTTAGTCCAGAGAATATAAGAAATTAATGATTTAGCCTTTGGATCCTAAGACGGCTTAATTTTAAAGGGATAGTTCTGATAAATTCAGAGGAAAAGGGAGTGTGGAAAGTTTCGGAGGAAAAAGGAAGTAACAAGAGAAAATTAGTATGGGGGAACTGTGGGTATATAGGAAGTGTAGGTGTATAAAAGGGAAAGAGGAAGATGACACCAGAGGTGGAGTCTGACCATGAGGATCTGAGGGAGAAGAACAAGCTGATGCCAGAGGCAGTCTGAGACAGAGAAGCCAAGGAAGAAGAGCCTGAGGCTCCCAGAGCCATTTTATCTATCTTTAATTGTTTGTTTCAGTTAATCTTAAAATCTTACTTCGCAGAGAGGCAATTTTAGACTACTGGTAATGAAGAGAAGCCTCAAAATATCAGTCAAAATAGGCATTCTTTTCAGTTATAGAATTTTTTTGAACTATTGTAATCCAATTTGGTTTTAAGAAAATTAAATTTTAGTATTTCAAGTTCCTCATAATGGCCATTGATAATCTAAATTGCCTTTGGTCAGGTTGGTCCATTTCATTAAAAATATACATGAGGAAGGACCACAGTTTTTAAACATAAAATAGGCTGGAGTCTCTGTGCATGAGAAGGGGGCACCTTCAAAATATTTAGATAACTGCAATATATATCTCTCAAAGATTGTTTCACTAGAGTAAAGGAACAATGTTTAAAAGCTTACAGCTCAAACAGCTCAATTCAAACAACTTGTTACAGAAAGATCTGAAGGTCTAACACCAGCCAGTTCTAAGGAAACAGCTTGGTCCCAGAGGGTCCAAGCCAAAGGATTCTCAGCCAGTTTCTATAGACTATCCCATATTCCAAAGGAAGAGGCTGACAGCTGAATTGGCACAGTTTCAGTGAAGCAGCCCCTGCTCCTGAAGGAATGAGCTGAAAGTATCTCATAGAGAACAAGGCCTTAACCAGAAAGAACAAAACCTTAAAATAGATTCCAAATAAGGCCTGGAGAGTTTCTAATGCAAAGGCGTGTAAATGCAAATATAGGAGAAATACTGAAACTCCAAAGTCAGTGAAAAAAGCAATGAGCTCAGTGGACTCAATTGTGGGCACCACACCTGTTTGCTCACCAGCCCTGGAGCCTTTGGGGTCTTCTCTGGTCCCTGTACAAGCCATCAAAATATTGATCTAAAACAAATAGACTGTAAGATATTTCTCCAGCAAAGATGGGTTTATTCAGTGGAGAATTGTAATTCAGGCTCTGCAACCATGGCAAACCAAGTGGAAGTCCATGTACAGTAAGAGAAAGAGAACACTTTTATAGAGAAGAAAAGGAAACTGGGAATGTTACAGTAAAGAAAGAATCCATGGTTTTTATTGGCTGAGTTCTTGCAAGAAAGAAGAGGGAAAGGAGTCTTTCTTCTTTCTGTTGGGCTCTGCTATCATTTCAGGGTGTGAGAGCTTCCCCTTCTGGTCCCCTGACTTTATTTAATTAAGATTTATGCTTATTAATTTTTTATAACCCAAATTTATTTCTCTCTTCTATAAACCATCATTAATCTCAAATCCAAGATTCTAAAGAAAGTGAGATTCCAATTAGCGGAGATTTCCTGATGTGAACAGGGCACTTATTAAAAATTGTTTTACAGACTTCAAAACCTGATAGTTCAGAGCAAGATCTGTGAAAAATGTAATTTCTTCATTTGTCTGTCATTTCTCCCTTCTCCTGTTTGCACTGTGTCCTTCTTATTATTATTCTAACTCTTCTGTGATCTTTCCTAATTTCCTATAACCAGCACCACCCCTCATCCTACTTTGTCTCTGCTGTGAAGTATACACCACTGCTATTAGGAGAAATTGACTGGTTTAGGTCTTAAAAGAGCATCTCTACTTGGTATTTCTAACAACCTCCTATTCCTCTTCAGCAGAGAGTTCATTAGCTTCTAGGATCAACATGCCCAACCCAGAACTCTTCTTCTTCAGACAGTCTTCTCTTCAATATACATCATCCCAGTAAATTGTATCACTATCTCATTTGCCATCCAAGCATAGATATTTTTTCCATTTTTTCCTTTCTTAAATCTCACATCTAATTGTCACCAATAGTTGTTGACTTTGCATTCAGTGTTATTTCCTAAGCTGTCAATGCCTTGTCAACTACGGAAGTTCCCAATATATTTTGTCCAACTAATTTACTGCAAGATTCACAAAGCTGTTAACTCTAGTCTTGTCCCTTATCATCCATATCCCCACAGTCACTAGTACAATTTTACTAATATGCAAATGGGATGTTGTTTCTCCTTGTTTAAAATCCCATGGTGGTTTCCTACATCTCAGAGTATAAAGCTCAAACTCCTTAGTTAGAAGTACATACCAGGCTCTTCATGATCTGTTAGCTTTCTTATTATATGCTAGTCTTTCCCCCTCATACCCTTTGGTTCTATGTACTTTTAAAGTGTCATGTTTCCAAATGACTCTGCATCAGTGCACACACTCTTTCTTCTTAAAATGCTTCACTTACCCTTCCTTCCCTAGAATATCAATACTGAGACCTCAAAACAGGGCTCAGATATCATCTTGTTCCCTTCCCAAGTTATGAACTAATAACTTTTCCTTTGCATTTTAATTTTTACTCTTTAGTCCTACACTATTTTCTAATCCAATATTTTCTGATGTTTCCACAGAACTGTGAACTTAGAATGGCAGGGACTACATAGAATTGATTAAATCAATTCAAAAGTAAAAGAGCATACTTTCACTTTTAGCCAAGAAGATGTAACCAGAGCCAGATTTACCTTACTGCACAAAATAACTAAAAAACTGGAAAATAAAATACATGAAACAACTGTTTTCAAGACATTGGACACCTAAAGAGAGTGATACCTGAAAATAAGAAAATGAACAAGGTTAACTATGATTAATAGCTTACTGCCTGGAGAGCACACCTGAGTCATGGCACAGTGAGGGGACCCTCTGGGATAGCCTGGTGATCTTCTTGAGTTGAGGAGATGAAGGGGAATCAGGGGAACCTAAGGTAACTAGAGTTCATAGGTCAGGGTACAAAGAGGAGAGAACTGCACAGAGGAGAATGATCCATTAGATTTGTTTTGTCTTTTAATGAATTTTTGCTATAAAATGGTTCTCTCTATCCCTGATATTATTTGTTCTCAAATTTAGTTTTTTAATATTTATGTAGCCTGTTCAGCTTCAATTTTTTTTAAAAAAATTGATATTTCCATCCTTCTACTTTTACTCTGTGTCCAGGTTAAACACTTTATATTTCAAGTGTTGTTTTTTTTTCTCCAACATTACTGATATATAATTGACACATCACCTTGTGTAAGTTGAGTACAGAATAGTTTTTCAAGCTCCCATTCTTTTCTTTTCTTCTTCACATGTTTTTAATCATTATTAGCTCTTGGGAATTGCTATTGCATCTAGAACCTAGAACATACAGCATGATTTTCTGACATGTTTCGTACTGCAGTTGGGACCCTCTGAAGGAAGTTTTGCCCCAAACTCTTGATGGAGTTACATTGATTGACATAAAGAGAAAAGTGCTGAATGGTACCTAACAATTACTGAGCACTTACAGTATGCAGGAACGCTTCACATGGTATGTCACCCTGGACTCTCATAATAACCTTTGAAATTGTAATATATATATACACACACATATATATATACACATATATATGCATATACATATATTTATATCTACACATGGATTACATATACACACATATGCATATACATGCATATACCTATATGTGTACATATACACATATGCATGCATATAAACCAATTATATAAAGATACATTCCTAAAATTCTATGACTTTCATTAGCTATTTTGTTCTTTATTTCCCATATGTACCTCTTAAATTTTACCCCCTTCGAGAGAATTTATCATTCTGGCAGCCTTACA
Source organism: Hippopotamus amphibius kiboko (assembly GCF_030028045.1). NCBI lineage: Eukaryota > Metazoa > Chordata > Mammalia > Artiodactyla > Hippopotamidae > Hippopotamus > Hippopotamus amphibius. The sequence continues at coordinate 23,298,499 of NC_080190.1, forward strand.
CACTGGAGACATATAATACAAATTCATTAAATTCACTGTTTTTTTTCAAAAGCAAAAAAACAGGAGTCTTCAGGACTCACACCTTATATTATATATATATATATACATGTATATATATATTCTTATATCTATTTGCATCATGCTTACTAAAGCATTTCTCAAAATGGGAGAGTGTATGTGTGTATAGAGAGAGCTAGAGAGGAAGACTAATAATAAATAGATTATAGACCATGCCATACAAAATGAGAGAGCCCATAAACTGAGTATTCAAGATACCCCTAAAGTATGGACACATAGGCCAATACACATCATGTCACTGATTACACCTCCAATGTTAAAAATTAATAATCATCATGTTATATTATCTATGTTTCCAGACTAAATGGATAACCAGTATGCTGTTGGGGAACTCAATGAGTTCCTATTATTTCTGCTTCTGAAAGTCACATGCAAGAGAATAATTATTACAAGAATGTTTCTCTCATTGCATTTTTTTCTAGAAATGCTTGACAACCCTATATGTGCAATAACCAGTTAACAAAAGGCAATCATGAGATCCAGAGTTTACAACTTTCAAAAACATCAACTAAGAGCCCTGGCCACTATGATTCATAAAAAAATGCAATTAGATGTTTTGAGAAAGATTGAAAAACAGGGAAAAAAATGTGTGCTCCCAGCAGGCAAAATATTGCTGACATTGTAAAAAATAACAAAACCCAATAACTCAATCCATTTTGCATGTCGAAGAATAGACACTAAATTTGTTTAGGTTACTTGGTTAAGTTTTCTGTTTCTTATGGAGTAAGTTCAAGAGTATTAAAAGTAAAGTAAGTGTCTAGTGATTGTAGAGAGGCAAGTAACTGAGTGTTGACATTTACAATCAGACTGAAAAGATATTTATGCAACAAGTGACTTATCCTTCACTTCACCAATACAGTTTTGTTTTACTTTCAGACGCATAAAAGAAAATCAAATATTAGCCAACTTACATTAATATGATCTATGTCCCTCTGGCCAGGGAAAGGAAAAATATGATGATCCACAGCATCTGGTGGCAACAAAGAGTAAATTGGTGCTTTGGTTAAAAGAAAGGATGGGTCTGTGTCAGAATGACAAAGCTGCATCAATATGAATAAAACCAATTAAAGCAATATTGGGTTACAATACATGGGTTAAATAAATACAGGTCCATGTGGATATAAATAAATGGCTGAATATATAAATAATGGAGGAGAAAGGATAAATTTTCCTTATATAATAATTCCAAATAATAAATGTAGAAAAATGAGGGAAATAACAAATTACCATTAGGGCATCTCAGTAATGACTACTGGAGCTAACATTCTGTGAGGAATGATAAAATTAGTGGGCAAATGTTTAAAAAAAAACAGGATATTTGCATAGTCTGAAAGTGTCTCTGATCAAACATTTATTAATTACCATGGTGGCTTTAACTTATGTCCATAAATTATTTGATAGTCCTCTCTCCAGAAAGTGGAGATTAATTCCTTTCCCCTTGAATGTGGGTGTGACTTACTTAGTGACTTACATCTGTCAAATATAATATGGAAATGGATAAGTATTATAAGGAAGTCTCTGAAGACACTATGAAGAAATTGGGAGAAAATGCCCTGGTGGTTCAGTGGTTAGGAGTCACCGCTTTCATTGCCAAGAGCCTGGGGGTTCAATGCCTGGTCAGGGAACTAAGCTGCCAAAAATAATAAAAGAAAAGAAAAAGAAATTTGCAGACATCACCTTAACCAAGCAGTGAAATTTACTATCACCAGTAGTAAATCACGCTCGTATAATGTCAGGACACAGAAGTCAAACAGAAATAACTTTCAATGGCCAAAGTTAGAACAATATAAACAACAAATTATACATATATATATATGTGTATATATATATATGTACACATACATATATATATAATTTATATAAATATATAAATCAGAGAGCAAGAGAGAGAGCGAGAGAAGGCACAATAGGAAGAGCTCTTCATTTTTGTAGAATTTTTTCCAAATATCTATAATCCCAATCAATTATGAGATCTATTCAGCCAAACCTACATTGAGAGACACTCCACAAAATACCTGACCATTACTCTTTTTTTTTTTCAGTTTATTTATTTATTATTTTTTGGGGGGTACACCAAGTTCAATCATCTGTTTTTATACACATATCCCCGTATTCCCTCCCTCCCTTGACTCCCCCCCCACCCTCCCTCAAATCCCCCCCACCCTCCCCATCCCAGTCTTCTAAGGCATCTTCCATCCTTGAGTTGGACTCCCTTTGTTATACAACTTCCCACTGGCTATCTATTTTATAGTTGGTAGTATATATATGTCTGTGCTACTCTCTCGCTTCGTCTCAGCTTCCCCTTCAGCCCCCGCCCCTCCCAAACCTCGAGTTCTCCAGTCCATTCTCTGCATCTGCGTCCTTGTTCTTGTCACTGAGTTCATCAGTACCATTTTTAGATTCCGTATATGTGAGTTAGCATACAATATTTGTCTTTCTCTTTCTGACTTACTTCACTCTGTATGACAGACTCTACGTCTATCCACCTCATGACATATAGCTCCATCTCATTCCTTTTTATACCTGAGTAATATTCCAGTGTATATATATGCCACATCTTTATCCATTCATTTGTTGATGGGCATTTAGGTTGCTTCCATGTCCTGGCTATTGTAAATAGTGCTGCAATAAACATTATGGTACATGTTTCTTTTGGGATTATGGTTTTCTTTGGGTATATGCCCAGAAGTGGGATTACTGGATCATATGGTAGCTCTATTTGTAGTTTTTTCAGGAACCTCCAAATTGTTTTCCATAGTGGCTGTACCAACTTACATTCCCACCAACAGTGCAGGAGAGTTCCCTTTTCTCCACACCCTCTCCAACATTTGTGGTTTCCAGATTTTGTGATGATGGCTATTCTGATCGGTGTGAGATGATACCTCATTGTGGCTTTGACTTGCATTTCTCTGATGATTAGTGATGTTGAGCATCTTTTCATGTGTTTGTCGGCCATCTACATGTCTTCTTTGGAGAAATGTCTATTTAGGTCTTCTGCCCATTTGTGGATTGGGTTATTTGCTTTTTTGGTATTAAGCTGCATGAGCTGCTTATATATTTTGGAGGTTAATCCTTTGTCTGTTGCTTCATAGGCAACTCTTTTTTCCCATTCTGAGGGTTGCCTTCTAGTCTTGTTTATGGTTTCTTTCGCTGTGCAAAAGCTTTTAAGTTTCATTAGGTCCCATTTGTTTATTCTTGATTTTATTTCCATGATTCTAGGAGGTGGGTCAAAAAGGATCTTTCTTTGATGTATGTCATAGAGTGTTCAGCCTATGTTTTCCTCGAGGAGTTTTATAGTGTCTGACCTTACATGTAGGTCTTTAATCCATTTGGAGTTTCTTTTTGTGTATGGTGTTAGGAAGTGTTCTAATTTCATTCTTTTACATGTTGCTGTCCAATTTTCCGAGCACCACTTATTGAAGAGGCTGTCTTTTTTCCATTGTATACTCGTGCCTCCTTTGTCAAAGATAAGGTGCCCATATGTGTTTGGGCTTACTTCTGAGTTCTCTATTCTATTCCATTGATCTTCCTTTCTATTTTTGTGCCAGTACCATACTGTCTTGATCACTATGGCCTTGTAGTATAGTTTGAAGTCAGGAAGCCTGATTCCACCAACTCCATTTTTCCTTCTCAATATTGCTTTGGTTATTCGGGGTCTTTTGCGTTTCCATACAAATCGTAAGATTTCTTGCTCTAGTTCTGTGAAAAATGCCATTGGTAATTTGATTGGGATTGCATTGAATCTGTAAATTGCTTTGGGTAGTACAGTCATTTTCACGATGTTGATTCTTCCAATCCAGGAACATGGTATGTCCCTCCATCTGTTTGTGTCATCTTTGATTTCTTTCATCAATGTCTTAAAGTTTTCTGCATACAGATCTTTTGCCTCCTTAGGCAGGTTTATTCCTAGGTATTTTATTCTTTTGGTTGCAATGGTGAATGGGAGAGTTTCCTTAATTTCTCTTTCTGCTCTTCCATTGTTAGTGTATAGGAATGCAAGAGATTTCTGTGCATTAATTTTGTATCCTGCTACTTTACTAAACTCCTCAATGAGTGCTAGCAGTTTTCTGGTAGAGTCTTTAGGGTTTTCTATATATAATATCATGTCATCTGCAAAGAGTGACAATTATTCTTCTTCTTTTCCAATTTCGATTCCTTTTACTTCATTTTCTTCTCTGATTGCTGTGGCTAAAACTTCCAAAACTATGTTGAATAATAATGGTGAGAGTAGACACTCTTGTCTTGCTCCTCTTCTTAGAGGGATTTTGTTCAGTTTTTCCCCATTGAGAACGATGTTGGCTTTTGGTTTCTCATATATGGCTTTTATTATGTTGAGGTAAATTCCTTCTATGCCCATTTTCTGGAGAGCTTTTATCATAAATGGATGTTGAACTTTGTCAAAAGCTTTTTCTGCATCTATTGAGATGATCATATGGTTTTTATCCTTCAATTTGTTGATATGATGTATCACGTTGATTGATTTGCATATATTGAAGAATCCTTGTTTCTTAAGGTAGGGCTGTATTGCTATAAACTTCCCTCTTAGAACTGCTTTTGCTGCATCCCATAGGTTTTGGGTTGTTGTGTTGTCATTGTCGTTTGTTTCTAGATATTTTTTGATTTCCTCTTTGATTTCTTTAGTGATTTCTTGGTTATTTAATAGTGAATTGTTTAGCCTCCATGTGTTTGTATTTTTTGCAGTTTTTTTTCCTGTAATTGATATCTAGTCTCATGGCGTTGTGGTCTGAGAAGATGCTTGATATGATTTCAATTTTCTTGAATTTGCTGAGGTTTAATTTGTGACCCAAGATGTGATCTATCTGGGAAATTTTCCGTGTACACTTGAGAAGAAGGTGTATTCTGGCATTTTTGAATGGAATGTCCTATAGATATCCATTAAGTTGAGATGGTCTAATGTGTCATTTAAAGCTTGTGTATCTTTATTGATTTTCTGTTTGGATGATCTGTCCATTGATGTAAGTGGGGTGTGCAAGTCTCCCACTATTATTGTGTTCCTGTCGATGTCCCCTTTCATAGCTGTTAGCATTTGCCTTATGTATTGAGGTGCTCCTATGTTGGGGGCATAGATATTTACCATTGTGATATGTTCTTCTTGAATGGATCTCTTGATCATTATGTAGTGTCCTTCCTTGTCTCTTGTAATAGTCTTTACTTTAAAGTTTAATTTGTCTGATATGACTATTGCTACTCCAGCTTTCTTTTGACTTCCATTTGCATGGAATATATTTTTCCATCCCTTTACTTTCAGTCTATATGTGTGCCTTGGTCTGAAGTGGGTTTCTTGTAGGCAGCATATGGAAGGGTCTTGTTTTTGTATCCATTCAGCCAGTCTGTGTCTTTTGGTTAGAGCATTTAATCCATTTACATCTAGGGTGATTATTGACATATATGTGTTCCAATTACCATTTTCTGAATTGTTTTGGGTTTGTATTTGTAGGTGTTTTCCTTTTCTTGTGTTTCCTACTTAGAGAAGTTCCTTTAGCACTTCTTGTAAGGCTAGTTTGGTGGTGCTGAATTCTCTTAACTTCTGCTTGTCTGGAAAGCTTTTGATTTCTCCCTCAAATCTGAATGAGATTCTTGCTGGGTAGAGTATTCTTGGCTGTAGGTTTTTCTCTTTCAGAACTTTCAGTATATCCTGCCGTTTCCTTCTGGCCTGCAGAGTTTCTGTAGAAAGGTCAGCTGTTATCCTGATGGGTTTTCCCTTATATGTTATTTGTGCTTTTCTCTTGCTGCTTTTCATATTTTTCTTTGTGTTTAATTGTCATTAGTTTGATTAATATGTGCCTTGGTGTATTTCTCCTTGGTTTTTTTTCTGCATCGGACTCTCTGTGCTTCTTGGACTTGGTTAATTATTTCCTTTCCCATGTTGGGGAAGTTTTCCACTTTAACCTCTTCAAATATTTTCTCAGACCCTTTCTTGTTTTCTTCTTCTTCTGGGATGCCTATAATTCGAATGTTGGTACGCTTAATGTTATCAGTGAGGTCTCTGAGACTGTCTTCTATTCTTTTTATTCTTTTTTCTTTTTCATGCTCTGTAGCATTTATTTCCCCCATTCTGTCTTCCAACTCACTTATTCGTTCTTCTGCCTCAGTCATTCTGCTGGTTATAGCATCTAGAGTATTTTTAATTTCAGTTATTTTGTTATCCATTGCTGTTTGTTTTTCTGAGTTCTATGAACTGTTTCTTGTACTTTCTCTATTTGTTATTGAGATTTTGTATCATTTTTACTATCATTACTCTGAATTCTTTTTCAGGCATTTTTCCTATTTCCTCCTCATTTATTTGGTTTTGTGGTTTTTTTCCTGCTCCTTTGCCTGCATGGTGTTTCTTTGTTTCCTCATGGTTGTCCAAACTTTTGGGGTTGCTTGTCCTGGCGATAGAGGTGTTTATAGAAGACTGTCCAAGCCTCAGACTAATGTCCAAGTGTTGGATTAAACAAATACTAAGTCTAGGAAACATATACATGTATAAGACACACAATTACAGAATCCATTAGGACATAAGGCTCTGGAAAGACCTGACAGAACCCCATGTGCTATCAGATACTCAAAGAGAAACCCAACAGAAATTGACAACTGAAACAGAAAAAATCAGAGACAAAAGCAAAAGCAAACAAACAAATAACACCTTACACATACAAACACTAATCCAGGGAGATTTTGTAAGCTAGGATCAAATATAGAAAAGAGCTAGAGTACCACCAGAGAGAATGGAGATTCTCAGAATGAAATTAGACAATTGTACTAAGAACTAAGATAAAGACAAAAACCTAATATTAAATACCAAGGTGGTGCATCATCTGGAGAATAGAGCAAGGAGTCTGAGCAGATTGATAGTGTTGCTTATAAGTATGTTAAGATAAAATAAACTAAAAATGGATGGAAGAAAGGGGTACAGAAGAGCGTAGTGTGATTGGAAATATGCAAATAAAAAGAAAGGAATAGAAATGTATAAAAGATAGGGATGAAAGGAAAGTATGAGAGATATATTGTCCATACTACCAAAAACTTAGCTAGAAATAGAAGTATATAAAAAGGCAAAAAAATAAAAATAGAATAAAAAATAGCATTAAAAAAATTATGTTATAAAATTTGTAGATCCATTAGGACTAAGATCGTAATTAATAAAGGAAAAAAAAATCCAGAGCTGATCCAAGAATGGACCAGTTCAATAGGATTGATACTAATATTTCTGTTTCCTTAGAGTCTCAGCTGTAAGTGTCCTTCTACTCGCCTTGGGTTTTTTGTATTATTCTGTGGCCTGCAGAGTTTCCTTTATTGTTCATCCATAAGCATCGGTGTGTGGAGAGGGAGAGGGTACAATGTGGCTCCTTCCCCTGGTAGTGAGTGAGCAGTGGCACACTGTTGTTTCAGTCAGGCTTGGGGGTGCCTGTTGCAGAGCCGGTGGCTCAGGTGTAAACAGAAAGTCTTAGAGTTGGGCCTCTCTCGGGTTTTTTTTTTTTTTTTTTTCTTTTCTTTTCTTTTTCTCGGCAGCCTCCCTGCTGCCGGCGTTCCAAGAGGTTTTAATCTAGCCCCGCCTGAGTGCCTGAGGGTCCTTTTTATCCCTGAGCGCCTTAGGTGGCCCACAGGGAGTCTCTCCACTGCCCCCTGCAGGCACCGAAAGAGAGAGAAAGGCTATGCCCGTGGCTCCTCCCCCCTGCCCGTGAGCCCGCAGCATTCAGCCGCCATCATGGCCAGGCAGCTCTCAGGGATGAGCACTCCTCAACGTGGACCTCTTCCCTCCTGTCCTCTCGGTCCGTCACCTTACTGGCAACAATGTTTCTCACCCCGAACCAGCTCTCCAGTTCCCATGCTCCCGGACCCTCTGTTCAGCTGTGGATCGACATTTCGGTCTGGGAACACTGAGCTGCGGTGCGGACCCTCCGTGTGTTTCTCACTCCCTCCTGTCTGCCACAGCTCCACCTCTTCACCCTCTTTGAGCCATTGTAGATGCCTCCCTGCCAGTTATGTCGGGCTCCTTGAGGTCCTTTCTGGTGTCCGAGGCCGTCTGCTGGTGTTCAGCTTGTTCTCTGTGGGAATTATTGCGTCCTTCGGTGCATTCCCAATGCATCTGTGGAGAGGGATGCATTCCACGTCCCTCTACTTCGCCGCCATCTTTTTCTCTCAAAGATGAGGATTTTAAGATACTTTAAAATCTCTGGGTTCCCTGAGCCAGGACCCAGGCCACTGGAAAGTTCTGGTCGTCGCCCCTGTTTTCAGACGAGCAGTGAGGAGGCGCTGTCCTCCCTGGATGTCTGAGGTCAGCAGGTCAGGAAATCGCTCCTAGCACAGTGAGGGTCAGGGCAGCGCTCACCCTGCCTCCCTGGCTGGGAGCTTGGGGCTCGCTGCGCCTCTCAGGCTGGCACTTCAAGGACCTGACCATTACTCTTAAAAAGTGTGAAGGTCATGAAAGACAAGGAAAGCCTTAGAAATCATCACTGATTGTAGAAGGTTATGTAGACATGATAACTAAATGCAATGTGGAATCTTGGATTGGATTTTAAAATAGAGAAAGGGCATTAGTAAAGAAACTCTAGAAATCCAAATAGTCTGAAGTTAAATTAATAGTTGTATCAATGTTAATTTCTTCATGCTGATGTGTATTGTGATTATAGAGGATGTCCACAGAAAGGGAAGCTGGGTGAAAGATATGTAGGAATTTTGTTTACTATCCATGAAACTCTTCTGTAAATCTAAAATGATTGAAATAAAGTTTAAAAATGAAAGCTACCCCTGCCCAAAAAAATCTTTTAGAAATGTTTAATCTTTCATATGGATTCTGGACTCTAAACCCTCACTTTAAAGGAGTTTTATTTAACAAAGGTGATGGACATAATTTTTGAAAGTAGAGCTCTACTTCTTATGAAGTTAATTGAGGGTTTCTTCTGAAGTCTAAAACTCTGAATAAGGGGTATATTGTGGGCCAAATAACCTTGCCTGTACTTCCCCTCTATTAACCACATATATACTTGTGTGCTTTCACGTAGTTGTGCTGTAGATGTGTGTTCACACAAATGTTAAGAAACACATGCACCCAAACTCCAGACTGTCATATTGAAAAGAGAATGTGTTTACTGATTGAGGTTAAATCTATTAATTAATTAATTGAAAGTAATTGAGTTCATGTCTGTATAGTTGTCAGAAATAAGTCAGAGCCTGAGACAAGATTATTTAAGATACAAGTGAATTCTGAGAGTGAGTAACTTACCTAGGTTGATTGATACTTCTTTCTGAGATAAGTAAATTTTAAAGCAAATATATGTTGACCTTAAGCATGCCTTCCACAAATGTTGACTATCTGATGACTGGTGTCAGCTGGGGATGCGTTAGTTAAAAAAAATCAGCAGAGCCTGTCCTGTCCTTGTGAAGCACATATTCTAGCTGGACATAGGATTGCATGAAAATGATAATAAATTAAGCAGTGCATGTGTATAAATTCATGTATTTGCTGGTTTCTATTGTGAAAGAGGTGCTTTTAATGCCAGGTCTTATCCCACATATGCCTGAGGACATCCCTAGAAGAACATGCTAGAATCATTCCCACTGTGCAGGTGGAGACAGACAGGCCTTGACAGATACAATGACTTACCTAGGATGGAGGACAGGAAACCCTGGAGTGGGAGGTTTTTCACATGCTGTAGACATTGGTTCAACCCTCAACCCCAATACCTCTGGTCATTTACCAGGAGGTCACTTAAGTAAAAACTGCTATGAGGAAAATAAGACAAGATTATGTAAGCAAGAATTACTGTGTATATTTTTTTAGATTAAGTGTCTAGAGACGACCTCTCTGAGGAGGCTGCTGCTTTAAACTAGTGTCTTGCAGCATTGAACCCACCCTTCTATACCCTTCTCCATGATGTTGAAGCTGGAACCCTACCAAACATGTATTTACTTTGTCCACTGCTTCTTATCCTTATTTGCTAATAAGTGGAACGAAAAGAAGTCTCAGTATCTCCAGAAGTGAAGAGACATATTTCTTTCTGTTGCTGTCAGCATAATCCCAGACAAAGTTTTTTTACCACAGTAGTGGGAGTCCATCCTACCAGCAGCAGTTCATTGTAGAATATAACAATTTACTTTATCCCCAAGTCTCCCTCATCACATCCCAGTAAGAAGCCAGCACCAGCTGTCTGGCACCCATTCTCCAGAGGATCATATCCTAGATCACCTGAGCCCCACTTTCTAAATCCTGAGACACTAGTACCAGCCGAGCAGCAATCCCACCCCATATTTATAAATGCAAATTCTCCTAAGATCTTGCATTTTAATTATTCTAATTGATTTTCATTTCCCCCCACCCCTGCCCCCAGAGTTGGTAGCTGCTTACTTCACTTAATGATTTGAGCTCCGCCCATTTGGCACCTTCAGTTCTTTGAGATCAGTTGAACAATTTTCTGTTAGCCTACCCTGTGTGGTTTCATTGTCAACCAGAAGATTCCTAATCTCACACTCATCTAACTCCAACCCCAGGTTAAGAAATGGCAATGGGAAAACATTCAAAAAAGGAATAATGATGTACTTTTTAAAAATTACTATATGCTTTAAAAAAAATAGCTGAACTACCATACCCACTTGGAAGTAATGAATCACCCCTCTTCTCCAAGCTAAGGTGGGGCCAAGGAGACCTAGTGGAGAGTTAGGACTTTGACCACCCCCCCCCCCCACTCCAGTAGGAAGGCAGATGAGCTATCAGAGGCGTCCACATGTGGAGCAGAAACAAGGCACTCTTACCCGTCTCGGGGAAGGTAGTACCAGCAGAGGGCTAGTGGAAGCCAAACCTCCCACCCTCATCAGGCAGTAACGAAGATACCACCACACTCAGGGGTCTGTGGAGGCAGAGTGAAGAATGTGGACTTTTACTTCCACCTGGCAGTAATAAAGTTGTACACTCCCCTTTGCTTGCTGAAACATCGTCAGAGGAAGCCAGTTCATATAGAGGATGCAAATAAGATCTAGGTTCTCATAAAATAATAACAAAATGTTAGGTTTCAATTGAAAATCACTCATCATGCCAGAACCAAGAAAATCTTAAACCGAATGGAAAAAGTCAGTTGATTGATGCCAACATCAGGATGACAGAGAGAAAAAGAAGAGAACTAAGGCAGAATATTCTCTCTGCCATCTGGGTGTATTTTCAAAGATTTCTACAGTGAATGATACCCTAGGTGGAGAAGAGGCAGCAAAAATGCATTATGATTTTTGATTTCCTAAAGGTTGGAGATGAAGACCCTCTAAATCTAGGCTTGAATAAACACCCTGAGGTTCGGCAGCATCAGACAGGTGGGTAGGTAGCTTGATCAAGTGATTGGTGATTGTTTTCCTGGTGACTGCAAGCTCAAGGTCTGCAATAGCATCTCGGGAAAATGAGGAGGTGTCATACAGGATAAATTGCACTTTAACACTTTAGCTTCAAAAGAAATAGGATAAAGTATAAAGTTCTGTCTCTTTTTAGTAAAGTAGATAGGCTGTACAAACAGAGTTTTTGAAGGAAATGTCCTTTTGACAGTCTACAGTAAATGTTCATTATTGGACAAGTGTTGCACTATATTTTATGTCAATTAAACCTCATAACAAAGATATTTTTCTGTATTTTCAGATATTATCTGTAGTTCTGGTAAAGAAAAATATATAAACCTGATGTATTTAATGTAACTACTATCTTGGTAGGTTAATGATGAATGGCACGGATAGACATTTGATTCCATACCTAGAATATAAATTTCTCAAAGAAGAGCTTACATAGTTTTTAACATAAGTCAGGGTTTCTTAACTTTGGCACTATTGACATTTTGGGACTGATAATTCTTGGTTGTGGGATGTTGTATATTTAGCAGCATCCTTGGTTTCCAACCAGCAGAGGCTAGTAACATCTCTCCTCTACAGCTGTAACAACCAAAAATGTCTCCAGACATTGCCAAATATCCCACGAGGGGCAAAATTGTCCCTAGGCTAAGAAACACCAGTGTAAACAAATTTTTAGCATAGTGCTGTGGTCAGTATTTCAAACAGAAAATGGAGAGAGATTTGGATGAGTGTTCTTCCACCTAGAGCAATGGTATATGCAAGAACGGTTGGCAGCACAGCTTGAAGGAGGAAATTGTGTCTATGTTCTGATGGGTTTCAGGATATGACACTTTGCCATATTGAATATTTGAAGCTGAAGGAGTTTGAGAAAACGGCAGAAGCAAGAAGGTGTCTCTGACCTTTCCCTCTGCCGTACTCCCCTCATGCGGGTTATAAGATCCTCATGTGACATGTGCCCTTCCTGTACTAGGAGGAAAGAAACATCCTTATCTCCAAGACTGAGGGACACTGAGAAGAACCTACAGAACAGACCTCGTTAAGTTCCTCCCACTGTACAATACTTAGTTCATACTCTTTGTTCTATCATATTTCTCCACAACTGTCCACTCTTCATCAAACTGAGCATAAAGCCACTCGGCTTGAACATTTCTTCAGGTCCTTATTTCCTTATGAAAGTTCCCATGTCACATAAAATATATTACATAAATGTATATGCTTTTCTCCTATTTTTCTGTCTTCTTCAGTTTAATTTTCAGACCCAGCCAAGGGACCTTAAGAGGGTTGAGGAAAACTTTTTACTCCTCTACATTTCTTATCTGTTGTATCCCCAGGGTTCAGAATGCCCACACACTCAAGACCAGAAATTGACTTATGGATTAATGAATAAAGAAATGAATGTCAATGAAAAAATTTTTAACTTGCAAGTGGGACTTGCTAGTTGTCTTCAAATTCCTTATGGATATGCTCAATGGGGAAAAAACTGTATTTGTTGTGTTTGATGTTAAGAGTGTTATTCCAGAGCAGTGAGTGTGATTTGTCAGGAGAGTACATTTCCAAATAAGGAAACTTGCTATGTTATCTTTGCTGATTCAATTTTATCTCTCAATATATTCTTGCTTCTCTAGGGTAAGAACTATGTATCCCTTGATCACTGTTATGTTTCCCTTGCTAGCTAAGTGACTGCTAAATAGTAGACATTTCTTTTTACAATTACATACACTCATAAGTGGAAAAGTTTAGAAATTTTCAAATATAAAAGTAGAGAGTTCCCCATCATTGGAGTTGTTTGGCACTCCCCAAATGATTACACATGTGGATCTTTTTTTTTTTTTTTAATAAATTTATTTATTTATTTACTTATTTATTTATTTATTTACTTATTGGCTGTGTTGGGTCTTTAATGCTACACACGGGCTTTCTCTAGTTGCGGCAAGAGGGGCCTACTCTTCATTGTGGTGCGCGGGCTTCTTGTTGCAGTGGCTTCTCTTGTTGCGGAGCATGGGCTCTAGGTTTGTGGGCTTCAGTAGTTGCAGCACACAGGCTCAATAGTTGTGGCACATGGGCTTAGCTGCTCCAAGGCATGTGGGATTTTCCTGGAGCAGGGATCGAACCCATGTCCCCTGTATTGGTAGGCGGATTCTTAACCACTGTGCCACCTAAGAAGTCCCCACAATGTGGATCTTATAACAAGAAAACAGGTATCAGATAGGGGTTGAACTACATGATAGATAGGACTGTTGGCCTATTCTGACCATGATATTGTAGAGTTCCATTAAATGTATGCATATAATTTGCCTACTTTTTACATGACTGTTGGGAAAATCCGTCCCATCATCTGTAAAACATTCCTCAAAAGATGAAGCTCTTTGTTCCTGTGAGATGAGAGAACTGGACCTTTTATCATGGGGCCATAAGATGAACCTTTTATTAATGGTTTAAAGACACTTAAAAAACCCCTCCCTTTTTTCTTCTTCCAGATCATCTCATCCTATCACATAAATTTCAGAATTTTTAGGTTTCCCAAAACTGTGGTAGGAGGCCCCCTTGCTAGAGGCTAACTAAATAAAATTTTCTTCCTAAATGGTGGCTAATTATGGGGTTTCTGTCAGGGAATACACCATGGAAGCCAAGGTATAGTTAATAAAACTTATGTTGTTAAATGTTCCTGAAGTGCTACTCCAAAGTGTGGTACAAATTGTTACATATCATGATGTATGTACATTCCCTTTCTTGTGGACGCATTAACAGAGTAAACAGCAGTAACAACAGGGTCTTTAGGGCCTCCTAGCTCCTGGAGTACTTTTTTCTGGGGCAAAATCACATTGGTTGAAATTCCTTTTCTGCTGGAAATAGTCTTTATTGGAAGACATTCCCAGAGCAGCATTGTCTGTTGCCACAGAAGAACATCTTAGTTTTAAAAATAGCACCTGCTGAGGTTTTCTTAATCTGCCTGGAAATGATTGCATGCCATTTGGGCATTTGCCTGCTTATTTCATCTCTTGTGCACATATTGCTCAACAAAAACATAATTTACTGTTTTCATTTTTTCTTAATTTAAAAATAGCATCTGCATTTGAGAGCAAATAGAAATAATAATTAGTAACAAATAGTGGTTTCAAAATGCTAAAAAATCTGCAAAAGAGACTGCAGTAGATTGTAAAATGGTCACAATACCTTGCAATAACACTGATTTAAAGATGGAGCTTGAATCCGCAAGCCATTCTGCTGTGCTGTGATATTTTGACTTGTGTATGGCAAAGGTAACCTTGTGCAGGTTTATGGCTAGGATGCCTTGCAGCTCCAGCTGTTGCTGCTTTTGGATTCTTGCACCCCTGTGTAAAGAAACTGAGGCTTGCAGACTCCCACTATAGCCAAAGTGACACCTCACCAAATGCAAGACTCGGGAGTGAATGTATCCTATTTCACCCAACTGCTAGCCAATCTGTTAGCTATAGCCAACTGACTACAGACTTTTTTTTTTTTCTAGTAATGTGTATCTGTTAATCCCAAATTACCAATTCCACCCTCCCCCCCTCTTTTCCCTTTTGGTAGCCATAAATTTGTTTTCTATGTCTGTGAATCTATTTCTGTTTTGTAAATAGTTCATTTGTATCATTTTTCAAGATTCCACCTGTAAGTGATATCAAATGATATTTGTCTTTCTTTGTCTGATTTACTTCACTTAATATGATAACCTCTAGGTCCATCCATGTTGCTGCAAATGGCATTATTTCATTCTTTTTTATGGCTGACTGGTATGTCACAGTGTGATATATGTCACATCTCCTTTATCCATTCATCTGTTGATGGACATTTAGGTTGCTTCCGTGTCTTGACTATTGTAAATAGTGCTGCTATGAACATTGGGGTGCCTATATGTTTTCAAATTAGAGTTTTCTCCAGATATATGTCCAGGAGTGGAATTGCTGGATCATATGGTAGCTCTATTTTTAGTTTGTTAAGGAACCTCCATACTGTTCTCCATAATGGCTGTACCAATTTATATTCCCACCAACAGTGCAGGAGGATTCCCTTTCCTCCACACCCTCTCCAGCATTTGTTATTTATAGACTTTTTGATGATGGCCATTCTGACCAGTGTGAGGTGATACTTAATTGTAGTTATGATGTGCATTTCTCTAATTAGTGATGCTGAGCATTTTTTCATGTGCCTGTTGGCCATCTGTATGTATTCTTTGGAGAAATGTCTATTTAGTTCCTCTGCCCATTTTTTGATTGGATTTATATTGTTGTATGAGCTGTTTGTATAATTTAGAAATTAATCCTTTGTCAGTAGCATTGTTGCAAATATTTTCTCCCATTTCACAGGTTGTCTTTTCATTTTGTTTATGGTTTCCTTTGCCATGCAAAAGCTTTTGTTTAATTAGGTCACATTTATTTATTTTTGCTTTTATTTCCATTGCTCTAGGAGACCATTCCAAAAAGATCTTGCTGCAATGTATGTCAGAGTGTTCTGCCTATGTCTTCCTCTAAGAGTTTTATAGTATCCAGTCTTATATTTAGGTGTTTAATCCATTTTTGAGTTTGTTTTTGTATATGGTGTTAGAGAATGTTCTAATTTCATTCTTTTGCATGTAGCTACCCAATTTTCCCAGCACATTGAACAGACTGTCTTTTTGTTATTGTATATTCTTGCCTCCTTTGTAGTAGTTTAATTGACCATAAGTGTGTAGGTTTAGTTATGGGCTTTCTAATCTGTTCCATTGATCTTTGTGTCTATTTTTGTGTCATTACTATACTGTTTTTATTACTGTAACTTTGTAGTATAATCTGAAGTCAGAGAGCCTGATTCCTCCACTCCATTCTTCTTTCTCAATATTGTTTTGACTATTTGGGGAATTTTGTGTTTCCATACAAATTTTAAAATTTTTTGTTCCAGTTCTGTGAAAAATGCCATTGGTAATTTGATAGGGATTTCATTGAATTTGTAGATTGCCTTGGATAGTAAGGTCATTTTAACAATATTGATTTTTCTAATCCAAGAACATGATATGCATATCTTTCCATCTCTTCATGTCACCTTCAACTTCTTTCATCAGCATCTTATAGTTTGCAGAGTATAGGTCATCTGCCTCCTTAGGTAAGTTTATTCCTAGGTATTTTGATGAAATGTTAAATGTGATTTTTTTCTTAGACTACAAACTTATAGTAAGTGCAGCTGAAATCAACCAGAGAACTCCCAACTGACTCCCATTATGGTGAGATTTAAAAGGGTGGTTGTTTTAAGCTACCAAATTTTAGTATAGTTTGTTACATAGCAAAAAATAATTGACTTAGAAATTGCTTCATAGAAATGAGGTAATGTGGTAACAGATATAGATTGGGTGCCTATTTTTAATTCCTCTTCTAGCATGCAAACTTATCAAAGCAGCAAGCTCATCTTTCTTGCTTGTGGTTGTATGGCCAAAAACCAGAACAGTACATGAGGAAAAGTTAATGAATTCAATTTAGTGGCAAATACTTTCAGAGTGACATTGTCTCAATTTTATAAGATTCTGTCCTCTCTTATACTCTAAGAAAACTTTTATCAAAGGGCAACATCTGTCAAACCAGAAGATCTCACTTATGGGTGTAGTTTGAATTTTCCTCTCATCCTGAGATACAACATCGCACAAAGAATGGTAGCAAGCAGTCAGTCAGTGAGTCAGTGTCTCTCTCTCTCTCTCTCTCTCTCTCTCTCTCTCTCCACCCCTTCTCTTTGTCTATAAAGTAGAATTTAACATAACAGCATGCCTTGCCCCAGTAGTCCAATAGTTAATCAGCCACAGGCACCTGGTTACAACAGGTTTTAGAAGTTGGGCTGCTGTCAACCATAATATCTAAAGATGTTTGTCTTTGGAGGAAAGAGTTTTCCCTAAGATGAGACTATGTTAGTGATATGAGACACAGCTCTCAGTTGTGGTTTAAAATAACTCTATTTACGAACAAGAATAACATCATGCTCACTTCAGGGGATAAACTGCTCTTGAGTGGTTTGGGAGGAGAGAAGAGCTAGGGATTACATTTCCTTGATTAGGTATGGAAGATAGCAAAATAGTGTCCTGACACATTCACAGAAGGCAACAGCAACCTTATAAATTCTGTAAATACAGACAAACCTGACAAGTCTCAAGAAAACATCAGATGGCTAATGCCAATGTGTACTCAGGGAAGACAAATGAACAAACAAAAACAATCTACAGTCTCAGTCAGTAGGGGAAAGAGTCAAATGTTATAACTTAGATTATAAGAAAATGCTGAACTTCATATTTGACTGTTATTAATTGCAGGTCACAGTTCACTAATCCATATTATAAATACATCTTTGTAAAAGAAATAAATACATATTTACACAAAAGAAAACAAATACCATGTTTATGTTTTATTTAGTTAATAAATAAATTGGCGTGGGAAAATAACGGGATTGATCGGTTAACTTCTATCAGTTTCCTACAAAAAAACTGAATTTCAAAATGTTACTGGTATTTGCGAATATTCTGATTAGTAAGCACTACCCCTATATCCCACCCCCTCTAAATGTGGATTCTTAGATTAGCAGCCACTAGAGAAGAAGGATTTCAAATCAAAACTTATTATTTTACTACTGCAGCAAAGGCATATATAGACAGGTTTAGAAACAGATCATCACTTTTTTAGCCTGTTCATTTAGTGAATCATTTAATGACTGATACTGTTTAATCATGGTGAGGATGTCAGGAGTGAGGTAGAACAGCTAAGGAAGCAGAATAAAGAAGCTTAATTTAATTCCTCCCTCCCTTTTCTCTGTGTTGTTCAACACTAGAAATGCTAGCTGGCATTTAAGTGTATGTATGCATTTAAGTATATATATATATATATATATATATATATATATATAGCCTTTTTAGACAATAGAGATACAAAACATTTTCATCATCTCAGAAAATTCTATTGAACAGCATTGTTCTAGGGTATGGTTTCATCAGTCTCAAAAACTGTATACTATAGCCAAGTATGGGTGTAATTTTGTTTTAGATAAAAACTTTTATTCATGTTATTTTTTAAATTGAAGTATAATTGATTTACAATATTGTGTTACTTTCAGGTGTATAGGAAAATGATTCAGTTGTATGTATATATTCTTTTTCAGATTATTTTCCATTATAGATTATTACAAGATATTGAACATAGTTCCCTCTGCTAGACAGAAAATTCTTGTTGTTGATCTATTTTATATATAATAGTGTGTATCTGCTAATCCCATACTCCTGCCCCCCCCCACCTTGGATAATCGTGGTTTTTTTTTTTTTATGTATGTGAGTCTGTTTCTGTTTTGTAAATATGTTTGTGTTATTAATAGTTTCCAGATTCCCTCTAAGTCACAAATGCATGTAGCAAGACTTTTCATTGAATTTAAAGTGTTTGTGCTCATGGTGGCTCTTCAACAAAAAAAGTATAATATATGCATTGATTCCTAAGGTTATTTAACCTAAGAAACCTATTTTTAAAGTTTTTCACTGGGCTGTTCTTATTAAGAACTCATAGTTGTGTTGGAAACATTCAGTTTGCTTTATCAAAAAGTACCAGCTAGATTCACTTTGGTGTACCTCAAAAGCTGGTACAAGAGTGTAAAGCAATTATTTTCCAATAAAGAGCTTGAAAAAAAAAGAAAAGTACCAGCTAGTAATACATAAATTCCAGCGACCCTTCTCAAAAGCCCACAGGTTTTCTCTGCAGCCAGGAAAGTTGCCCATCCAAGAAAAGTTGTGTTTCTGTTAATGGCAGAGCCTACATATTCTCTCAAATTCTCTCTTATGCTGTAGATTTAGTAGATTATTAAAACTAAGCTTCACAGCAATAGGCAAGATTTCTTTAGTCATTCTAACCTAAGTAAGGGTAAGGTGAGTCACTAAGATTCACTACTGTGATCTGTCAATCACCAAAGCATTTACATTGGTCCTTAAATCTCATGAAGAAGGGAAAGAGTGATGGAAATTCAAATAACAAGATAGGACTTATTATTCCCTTTTCATTAAGCAACTAATGCTCAAGTATTTTAAATGTGTCTCTAACTTATGGTAAGTGGTAGAGCTGAGATGGAAGAACAGGGCTTCTGATTCCAAAAAGCTTTTCTCCTCTTCTTCAGCTACAGCTCTGACCCATGCAACTGGCCCTTCTTGATGGGAAGAAAAGGAATTTTAGACTCATGCAAAGAATAAGAGCTGAAATAGATCATCTTGTTAAAAAGGAGTGCAATAAGAGGCAAAGAACAGTCACTGGACCATAGTGATTCTGAAATCTAGCTGGAAACATGTTTGTTATTTGATTAAGGTTCAGTTCTACCACCTGAGATGGCTTCTCTGCAACTGTTCCGTCTACCTTCGCACCCCTGGTTCCATTTTCTGAATCATTATTTTCCTTAATTGCAACTCTCTTGAAATCTTCATGGTGTTCTTCTTAATGTTTAGGGGTTCAATTTATTAGAAAAAGTAACACCTGCCAATCTTTTCAAGACAGGTTCCTCTCTGGGCTGAGAGCCAGAATGCAGAAGATAACACTCTTAAGATTCTTAAAATCCTCTTTATCTTAAGACAGTCTATGAAGCATAGCTTTAATATCTTTTGATATCTTAACAAAAGTCCTCGATTTTAAGCCTTTTAAATGTTATTTATCCTGATGACAATTTTTTACTTTGAGAGAGGCACTTGGCTTTTGGAAATAATGAAAAATAGTTTTATTTTTGAATCCAGAAAAGCTTGGCTCATTTGTATTTCATATAAATGTTGCCCGCAATTGGAATGGTTCTTTGTCTATATTCAAGATGGAAAGATGGGTGATAGATAGATAGATAGATAGAGAGAGAGATAGACAGATAGAGAGATATCCATATCTTGTCATCTGTCACTAAAAGAGACCAGATGGCACTGTTAGTGATTTGCCTAAAGATCTTCTTAGCCAAACCACCAGCTCATTATGTATATTTTATATTTTCCATTTTACCCCAAGTGACAATGTTTTTGCCAGACTTTCTGCCACCACGTTACAAGGGTGATTTTTATCCACACTCCAGTACTAATTTCTTCCCTGTCCTTCCAGCCTTCATCATCAGTCTGCCTGAGCTTTTTTCAACGTTTCTGCTGCTCATTCCAATTTCAATGCCACATTTCATAAAGTTTTGTTACAGCAGCACACCAATTCTAGGTACCAAATTCTATTCCAATAAGCTATTGCTGTGTAACAAAGTACTCCAATACCTAGTGGCTTAAATTATAAATATTGTAGCTCAGGGCCTTGGGCAAGGCTTGGGCTATGTAATCCTTCTGTTCCCGTAGAATTGATGTAGGTCAATGGATTGTATTCGTTTGCAGAATGAATTGGTCTGGAGGGTCCAGAATGGCTGCATTCATGTCCCATGCAGCTGGGTGTGGATGGCTGGAATCCTGGGCTCATATGGGAATCTCAAACAAAGCATTTGTATGTTGCTTCTTCATTATGAAGTTTTCAGATTTGAATTTCTTACTGGCTGGCTCAACAGTCTTAGGAATTTTTGAAGAGACCAACACGGAAGCTACAAGGCTTCTAAATGACCTAGCATCAGATACCTCAGAACATTACTTCTCCATGTACATTTGATCAAGCAAGTCACTAATACCAGATTCAATAGGGGAGAATTAGATTCTACCTCCTAGGTACGAGGAAACGTAGCAAATTATTTTTCAGCCATCTCTAATCATGAAAGAGTTTTCTTCTAGATGGCTTTTCATGGGACTGTGAAGTGTGGGCTCACACTGGATAAAAATATAAACTGCAGAAAACTTTTTGTTCTCCAGAGAGGTTTTTCTTCTCTAACCAGTTTTTTCTCTGAAACCTCAGTGTTTTCCCTACTTTATACATTTGTTCAATAATCAATTAGATCCTTTATGTTATCAGTGTATGAAAATCTGACTAAAATCAGATTTTCAGATACAAAAATTTTAAAAAAAATCTTGGTCCAAAGAACAAATTTTCTCACCCAAGTCATGGAAGAGACCCTGGTGGCTAACTTCAGATGATGTTTAAACCAAGGGATCAAAAGATTCCATCAGGTCTCAATTTCTCCATCTTATGACTCTAGATTGATTCAGTCTCAGGTCTATGCAATGGCAAATTTTCTGTAAGCTTTTTTAGGCCTGTATATTCCCACGTTCAAATCCGGTGGCAAAGAAGCCTACATTTTCAGGATTAGTTCTGCTTGGACCTGATAATAAAAATTATGGACATGATATTAAAAATTATGGGCCTATATCACATGCCTGGGATCACATACACTCCTGGAGCAAGGCTGTGTGTGAAGTCATCTGGATTCAAAATCATGAAAGTGGAACAGGTGCTTCCACAAAAACAATTGGGTTAGTTTTACTTAAAAAAAAAAAGACCTGACGCCAAGAGGCAAGTACAACTTTCTATCACACTTATGCTCTTCCTTCACATGAAGAACTGGTCCTCACCATCTCCAGCTATTGAATCCTACCCAAACTTGCAGGTCTGTCTACAGTGCCAGTTCCTCTATAAAATCTGCCTTGTCTCCATTCACACATTCTCTTACCTGTATTGGATGTTCTCCACAATTTAGGTCAAATTAAATGTTAACTTTCTTATCTGGATTTATATAATGAACTTGTCTTATAATTGTTCTTGCACTTATCTTAGATTCTCCACAAATGTGTACAATTCTTAGGATTAGAAACATTTTAGTCATTTTTGATGCCTTTGCAAATCTAGATCAATAACCTATACTTAGCAGATCTATTGTAAAGATCTGTTGAGTTAGATGAGCTCAGTGACCACAGTATTATAAGATAGAATTATGGTTTCATTATATATTTTTAAATTTCATAAAATGCTTTTAATTTCTTTTTTCTCTTTTTTCTTTCATTTTTTCCTGTGATTAGTTTAAGGGTATCCATATTACTGATTAAAAACAGAGTAAGAAGAGACCTTCTAGATGGGTCTCTGAGTAAAACGTCTTTGCTCTTGAAAAAAATAAAAAGAGAGAACAGACAGTCCCATGTCCTTGGTAAGATATTTCATATCTGTGGCACATGTGGAACTGTAGCAGATAGTTTGTGGCCCTTAGTGGAGTTAGTGTGATGGATAAGGCAAACACAATGAGGCTGGAAGGGCATAGATTAAAAAAGCGCAAGCTGAGATGATGCTGCTAAACTTCTGCCTTAATAATCCGTTAACTGACAAACCCTTCACATGATAAATGTGTTCATTGTTTAAGCCAGTTGGTATTGGGTTTTCTATTATTTGTAGCTAAAAGCATCTTTATTAGTGACCAGAGTCAGGAATGGAATGTGAGTTTATTGTTTTCCAGCCCAGGGATTTTTCCAAGAGATCTTTACATGTAGTGAGAAAGAAGAACTTTGCCTGGAGCAGGGAAGCAGTACAATTTGTGTGTCTGGCCTAAGATGATGGAGAATACTGTTTACCTGGATACCCATTTCATAGATGTAATGCTTAGGAAATAACATGCTGGAGTCTAGATAATCTTAGAATAATAGAGCAAGGTTCAGAACATAGTTTCTATCCTTAACTATCTTTCATTCTTACCTTGTGTCTGAGAACCAACTGTTTCTGACTCTTAATGCATCATGGCAGATTTTTCTGTTTGTTATCTCAGTGGTGCTAGATAGGAGGTAGATGATGGCTCTCAGTCACTTGATGTATACAAAGTGATTGACTGTGTGACTCCAGAGAAAACAAATCCCAAGAAACAAAGAGAAAGAATGGGAAATGCAGGACAGAAAGAAGAATTTGGCCAATTCCATCTCTGTAGTGAAAATATCATCCTACTTTTTACTTTGAAATATGATCAGTTCTCATCTTAGAAATTGGCAGTGACTTGCACTTAGAGTTCAGGGTTTCCATGTGGATGAGTGAGGAGCACCTCATAAATTATAAAACAGAAGCTATTCCTCGTAACTCTTTCCAACTTGCCATCTTAGCGTGATGATTATTTTGTGTGGGTAAGTCCTGAACAGATATTTAAGTCAGGAAGCAGAAAAGGGAGTGGGGAGTGACATGTTGTTGGACAACAGTAATGTTCCTTTGTGCAAGTTTTGGCTCCTTAGAGCTGAGGTGTATTTCATAAACAAGGCACAGAATCAACTGGCACATTTTCTTAGAGCATTGTGGTGCCATTAAAACTTAATAAAGCAAGAAAGTTAGTCCATGTCTTCTCATTTGTCATGATTTATTTTTCCTGTTTTATAAATTAAGCACCACAGTAAAATCCACTCTGACCTCTAACGGATGAGCAGATGAAACTGAATTATAATTTAACTTCCACAGTTTTTAAATGAGTTTTATTTCCTGGGCAGAAAATATAGCTCTGAAATTGGTATTTTCTGTTTTTCTTTTGAGCTGATTGATTAAGACCTTTTCAATTGACATGATTTAGTACACTATCCTTTTATTGTTTGTGTTGTATTTACAATGAATTTATTCATTAAATATTTATTGAACACCTACGATGTACTAATCATCCTACTGGATAGTGCATTAATTTCCTATCACTGCTGTAACAAATTGCCACAAACTTAAAACAGCATAATTTTTTTCTTACAGTTCTGGAGGTCAGAAGTCTGAAATGAGTTTTACAGGGCTAAAATCAAGGTGCCAGGAGAACTAGTTCCTTCTGGAGGTTGCAAGGAAGACTCTGTGTCTTGCCTCTTCCACTCTAGAGGCTGCTGGCATTCCTTCATTCATTACTATGTAACTCCAGTCTGTCATTTCTGTCATCAGTCTTCTATTGCTCACTCTGATCTCCTGCATCCCATTTGTAAGGATTCTTGTGGTTAAATCAGACCCACCTGGATATACCAGTATAATCTCCACATCTCAAGATCTTTAACTTAATTACATCTGCAAAATCCATTTTTTTTCCATATAAGGTAACACTCAGAGCTTTTGAGGATTAGGAAGTGGAAATATCTTTTTTTTTTTGAGGGGGAGTCACTTTATTAGTATATTTAATTCAATGCTTTGTAAAAATAAATGCCAAGAGTGAAATCCTTGGGAAATGTGAGGTCAGAAGAGAGAATGTTTATATCCAGCTGAGGGCACAGGAAAGTTTCCTAAAGGGGATGGTTGAGCTGGAATTTGAAGTATGGGGATATTGGGGGCTGAAGTGATGATAACTGACGTGTTTTGAATACATTCTAAGAGAGAGGACACTTTGGTAGGTGCTTTATGAATTCCTTCATTTGTTATAAGTGTCTCATAAGGTAGGGGCTACTGTTATTCCATTATAACAAATGGTTAATGGGAGATAGGGAGAGGTTAAGCTATTTGCCCCAAATCACACAGTTTATGAGTGGGAAAGCTCTGCTGCAGGAGATCCAGGCTGAGGTAACAGGAACTGTAAGGGCAATGACATAGAGGCAAATGGAAAGTGGCTTTACTTCCTGCATTGCCTACCCCCACCACAATGGCCCCATGTCATAGACACAAGTCTCAAGACCTTAGCTGGGCAAGGACGTTGCCTTGTGCAATAACAAGAAATGTAGAGACTGGAGACATGGGAAAACTAGTGTAACCCAAAACTCTTAAAAAGAACTCTGCCTTTGTTTTTGTTGTTGTTGTTGTTTTGTTTTTGTTTTTTTTTTAAAAAAAGAATGTTTTCTAGAAGATATTCATCTTGCATAACAAATTTTGTACTACAATGTGACTTTAGTTAACAATATTATATTATAGTCAGAAAAGATGCTTGATATGATTTCAATTTTCTTGAATTTACCAAGGCTTGATTTATGAGCCAAAATGTGATCTATCCTGGAGAATGTTCCATGTACACTTGAGAAGAATGTGTAATCTGCTGTTTTTGGATGTAATGTCCTATAGATATCTATTAAATCAAGCTGATTTATTGTGTCATTTAAAGCTTCTGTTTCCTTATTAATTTTCTATGTGGATGATCTGTCGATTGGTGTCAGTGGGGTGTTAAAGTCTGCCACTATGATTGTGTTACTGTTGATTTCTTCTTTCATAGTTGTTAGCATTTGCCTTACATATTGAGGTGCTCCTGTATTGGGTGCATAGATATTTATAATTGTTATCTCTTCCTCTTGGATTTATTACTTGATCTTTATGTAGTGTCCTTTCTTGTCTCTTATAACATTCTTTTATTTTCAAGTCTATTTTATCTGATATGAGTATTGCTACTCCAGCTTTCTTTTGATTTCCATTTGCATGGAATATCTTTTTCCATCCCATCACTTTCAATGTGTATGTGTCTCTAGGTCTGAAGTGGGTCTCTTGTAGACAGCATATATACGGGTCTTGTTTTTGTAATCTCAGCACTATGAGATTAGAAATCAATTACAGGAAAAAAACTGTGAAAAACATAAACACATGGAGGCTAAACAATATGCTACTTAATAACCAAGAGATCACTGAAGAAATCAAAGAGGAAATCAAAAAATACCTAGAGACAAATGACAATGAAAACACCACGATCCAAAACCTATGGGATGCAGCAAAGGCAGTTCTAAGAGGGAAGTTTATAGCAATAAAATCCTACCTCAAGAAACAAAAAACATCCCAAATAAACAATCTAACCTTACACCTAAAGAAACTAGAGAAAGAAGAGCAAACAAAACCCAAAGTTAGTAGACGGAGAGAAATCATAAAGATCGGAGCAGAAATAAATGAAATAGAGACAAAGAAAACAATAGCAAAAATCAATAGAACTAAAAGCTGGTTCTTTGAGGAGATAAATAAAATTGATAAACCTCTAGCAAAGCTCATCAAGAAAAAGAGGGAGAGGACTCAAATCAATAAAATTAGAAATGAAACAGGAGAAGTTACAACAGACACCACAGAAATAAAAAGCACCATAAGAGACTACTACAAGCAATTATACGCCAATAAAATGGACAACGTGGATGAAATGGACAGATTCTTAGAAAGGGTTAACCTTCCAAGACTGAATCAGGAAGACATAGAAAATATGAACAGACCAATCAAAAGGAATGAAATTGAAACTGTGATTAAAAATCTCCCAACAAACAAAAAGTGCAGGACCAGATGGATTCACAGGTGAATTTTATCAAACATTTAGAGAAGAGTTAACACCCATTCTTCTCAAACTCTTCCAAAACATTACAGAGGAAGGAACACTCCCAAACTCATTTTATGAGGCCACCATCACCCTGATGCCAAAACCAGACAAAGATACTACAAAAAAAGAAAACTACAGACCAATATCACTGATGAATTTAGATGCAAAAATCCTCAACAAAATACTAGCAAACAGAATCCAACAACACATGAAAAGGATCATACACCATGATCAAGTGGGGTTTATCCCTGGAATGCAAGGATTCTTCAATATACACAAATCAATCAATGTGATACACCATATTAATAAATTGAAGCATAAAAACCACATGATCATCTCAATGGATGCAGAAAAAGCTTTTGACAAAACTGAACACCCATTTATGACAAAAACTCTCCAGAAGGTGGCCATAGAGGGAACCTACCTCAACATAATAAAGGCCATATATGACAAACCCACAGCAAACATCCTTCTCAATGGTGAAAAACTGCAAGCATTCCCTCTAAGATCAGGAACAAGACAAGGATGTCCACTCTGGCCACTACTATTCAACATAGTTTTGGAAGTCCTTGCCACAGCAATCAGAGAAGAAAAAGAAATAAAAGCAATCCAAACTGGAAAAGAAGAAGTAAAACTGTCACTGTTCGTAGATGACATGATATTATACATAGAAAATCCTAAAGATGCCACCAGAAAACTACTTGAGCTAATCAATGAATTTGGTAAAGTTGCAGGATACAAAATTAACACACAGAAATCTCTTGCATTTCTATACACTAACAATGAAAGATCAGAAAGAGAAATTAAGGAAACAATCCCATTCACCATTGCAACACAAAGAATCAAATACCTAGGAATAAACCTAACCAAGGAGGTAAAAGACCTGTACTCAGAAAACTATAAGACACTAACGAAAGAAATCAAAGACGATACAAACAGATGGAGGGATGTACCATGTTTTTGGATTGGAAGAATCAACATTGTGAAAATGACTATACTACCCAAAGCAATTTACAGAATCAGTGCAATCCTGATCAAATTACCAATGACATTTTTCACAGAACTAGAACAAGAAATTTTACAATTTGTATGGAAATGCAAAAGACCCCAAATAGCCAAAGCAATCTTGAGAAGGAAAGACGGAGTTGGTGGAATCAGGCTTCCTGACTTCAGGCTATACTATAAGGCTACAGTGATCAAGACTGTATGGTACTGGCACAGAAACAGAAATATAGTTCAATGGAACAGAATAGAAAGCCCAGAGATAAACTACAGTCAACTAATCTATGACAAAAGAGGCAAGGATATACAATGGAGAAAAGGCAGCCTCTTCAATAAGTGGTGCTGGGAAAACTGGACAGCGACATGTAAAAGAATGAGATTAGAACACTGCCTAACACCATACACAAAAATAAACTCAAAATGGATTAAAGAGCTAAATGTAAGGCCAGACACTATAAAACTGCTAGAGGAAAACATAGGAAGAACGCTCTTTGACATAAATCACAGCAAGATCTTTTTTGATCCATCCCCTAGAGTAACGGCAATAAAAACAAAAATAAATAAGTGGAACCTAATGAAACTTCAAAGCTTCTGCACAGCAAAGGAAAGTATAAGCAAGACGAAAAGACAACCCTCAGAATGGGAGAAAATATTTGCAAACGAATCAACAGACAAAGGACTAATCTCCAAAATATATACAGTTCATCCAGCTCAATATCAAAAAAACAAGCAACCCAATCAAAAAATGGGCAGAAGACCTAAATAGGCATTTCTCCAAAGACAACATACGGATGGCCAAGAGGCACATGAAAAGCTGCTCAACATCACTAATTAGTAGAAAAATGCAAATCAAAACGACAATGAGGTATCACCTCACACTGGTTAGAATGGGCATCATCAGAAAATCTACAAACAGTAAATGCTGGAGAGGGTGTGGAGAAAAGGGAACCCTCTTGCACTGTTGGTGGGAATGTAAATTGATACAGCCACTGTGGAGAACAGTACGGACGTTCCTTGCAAAACTAAAAATAGAGTTACCATATGACCCAGCAATCCCACTGCTGGGCATATACCCAGAGAACACCATAATTCAAAAAGACACATGCACTTCAATGTTCATTGCAGCACTATTTACAATAGCCAGGACATGGAAGCAACCTAAAAGTCCTTCAACAGATGAATGGATAAAAAAGATGTGGTACATATATACAATGGAATATTACTCAGCTGTAAAAAGCAAGGAAACTGGGACATTTCTAGAGACATGGATGGACTTGGAGACTGTCATACAGAGTGAATTGAGTCAGAAAGAGAAAAACAAATACCGTTTATTAACACATATATGCGGACTATAGAAAAATGGTACAAATCAACCGGTTTGCAAGGCAGAAATAGAGACACAGATGTAGAGAACAAACATGTGGACACCAAGTGGGGAAAGTGGGGAGGGTTGGGGGGGAATGAATTGGGAGATTGGGATACCAAATTGTACACTCTAAATGTATGCAGTTTATTGTATGTTAACTGTATCTCAATTAAAAAAATATTATATTATAAACCTGAAATTTGATTAAGAGATTGAGAAGGTAATACTTAAGTGTTCTCATAAGAAGGAAAGGAAGAAAGAAAGCAAGAAAGAACAGAAAGAAAAGGAAAATGGGGACTATAATGTGATAGATATCTTAATTAGCTTGATTATGATGATTACTTCACACTGTAAACATATATCAAAATTAAATTATATACCTCAAACATATATAATTTTTATTTGTCAATTACACCTCAGTAAAACTGTGAAAAAGTGACTTATAAGATTGGGTAGAATTCCTTTTGCTGACCCTCTAACACGTGGGTCAAAAGCATCCTCATTTTAGAAGGAAGTCCCATACCAGTTCTCCTACTAGATGATGGTAGTGTGATCAGAAGAAAGCTGAATCAAACACACTGGCTATACCCACAGAGCTTCATGGCATTGGAAAGATGGTAACATGGCTTGTATCTATGCAACCATTAAAATTATGATCTGAATTTATAGACATGGAAAGATGCAATATCTTGTTAATTGGAATAAAATAGGTCACCAACAGTCTCATAGCACTTCAGTTTTGTTTAAAAATATGAGTACAATGCTTTGGATAAATGCTGAGAACAAAGAAGGTATTAGCTGTGATTATATTTGCTTGTTGAGAGTGTAGATTATTTACATTTTGTTTTCTTTTTGGTTTCCTTTGGTTCTATCCTTACCATCACCACCCCCCTTTTTTTTAACACAACACGAATTTTATTTGTAATAAAAAGAGAAAATAATATCAATAAAGAACTTTTGAGAGTTTCATATTCCTATTCCTCTCTGTCACCTCAAATGTTGCAGATATTTTACAGGATTATCTCAGGGATGTCTCCGGGGCCTCAAGAAAACAAACAAAGGTTCCAGAGCAGAGAGGCATGAACATGAAAATGTTTGAGAAAGCAAAGTAAGTTTTGCTGGTTTTACCCGCACTGGCTTGTTTCTCAGTGGGATGATTGCAACAATGAAGTAGGAAGAAAAATACTACAGTTATACTTAATTAGTTCCAGTGGCTGTTGGCTATTTTAGCCCTCACTTATGAATATTATTAGCAGGCAGATGGAATCTTATGTTGTAACCTATATAAAACAGGTTTTTTGTTCACTTGCTTATTTGTTTTTACTCCTTGTTTGTTTGCTTTCCTTTTCCTTGGCAAGCACTACCAGAGTAATGGATTAAATTACTGTTAAGCCTATTATATGAGATATTATTTTAGCAGGGCCTATAAGACAGTAATAAAGCGAAAATTCAATAATATTGGCATGATAAAGTGAAAACTATTAATAAGGAGAAAGAGTTCATCATCATCATTAGATCTGAGTGCTGGAAAGAAGTACGGTATGTTGGAGGTTGGCAAAATTGCATTACAAAGTCATTTAATTTCTATATGGATTTTTTTAGTGAGTAATTAGTGTAAATAGTTCTGAATGGTTTTAAAAGCCATGGATACTGACAAAAATAAAGGAGGGGATGGTGGGAAGCAGATGGATTATTTAATTTATTTCTCAATTACAGTTGACACATCAGGCACAGAAATCTGCAAGTCATCTATTTCTTTATGGTCCATTTTGCAGCTGTGTTTATTGTCATAACAAATAAATACATTATCTCATTAATGGAACACTGAATATTTTTTATTCCAAAAAACACATTCACATACAATGCCTGTTCTCCAAAGAGAGCACAAAATAGGGAGAATATTAGCCTGATTGAAAGCAGCAGAGGAGTAGGGCCTGTGTGGAATAAAGGCTTTGGAAAATAAGATGTGGTCACAGCAGAGTGTAACCTGTTATCTTTTAGATATGATCTACTAGACATTGGAACAGTTTCCTTCTCAGAGCGCCATCCTATCAAGTGGAGTCACACTTGTGAATCTTTATGCATTTCCTAGTTAATGCATATTGCATCTGAGTTGCAGATGGATAATAAACTTTATTACAGTCCATTTTAGGATCTCTCTTCAACTAGACATGCCAGAAAGACTGGAAGAAATATCAGAGCCTACCTCTGGTGCTGTATTTAAAGTCGTAAAAGCAATACATGGTGGATTAGGAACAAATAGGTGCTTTATTCTCAAGAGAACAGATGAACTGTTACATTCTAACAGCTTCTGCATTAGAGTAGTGCAGTTGGTGGTGGGGTTGTGTTTGGGGTGGTTGCTGAAGATTGGGTCTATGGATCAAGAAGTATATAAATTTTGATTTAGAAATTACTATTTCTTCACTTTGGACTAGGAACTTATCTGGTCTATGAATATTCAGTGTTGATAAGAATATAGAAATGGAAATGCTATTATTGAAAGCATGCTCCTTGGCTTTATTTGAACCAAAACCCATTTATTGACCCCATTTATTAATTCTCTTGATTATTATGTCCTTTGTTATCTGACCAAATGGGCCACCTTTATTCAATAGTTGTATCCATTAAAAATCTACACAAACCAAGTCTTAGGATTATTATGTTTAGTGTACATATTCATAGAGATCTATATACAAATCTCAGTTTCTCATTTTTTATTGATGCTTTTGTGACCTTAGATTATTGATCTATCTCTGGAACTCAGTTTCCTATTCTGAAACATAGAGGTGATAAGAATACCTATTTCATTGGATTGTGACATTATAATATGAGATAATTCCTATGAAAGATTAGAAAAATGCCACAGAGTAGATGCTAAAATTAGTTTGAATATTATAAGATATATGACTACATTATTACATGTTCATATCACATATTGTTATAATCTTTAATGTATAATGAAAAGACATGAAATATCCCACTACAGAGGAGAAATGTATTACATGTGTTATATATCAGCTTCCTCAGGATGTAAGTTTGGAGACTTGAGTTGGATATATTCTTAAAGTAGATACTTGTATACCAGTTTAGGATATAGAAAAATGACTCATGTCCCAATAATGCATGCTAACCCAATAAAACATAACTTCAAATACTTTGTATCTAAGGTACAAGCATTATGTACAAACCCTTAAGCTTCAGAAGGATTGCTGGTGATTGGACTAGTTTTAAGACTTTGGTCTCTTGATAGATTTCATGCCATTCAAGAGGTAAAAGACAATCTAGGAAAAGTGGTTTGGATGCCAGTATATTAGAATATCTGGTGCCTTTTTTACTATATTTTCTAAGACTCACAGACTACCATGAATGGAAAGATCCTCGCTAATATACCTATCACACACAGACGCACACACACAGAATTTGGGGGTCTGTGTATTTTTGGAGATCTGGTGACACTTGGCTGCAGTGTTCTCACCCCAAAATACTTCCTGATGGCATATGTAACTCATGGTAAGTCCAGAACATGAGACTAGAGACAAGAAAGGAGAAGTTAGCAGAGGAGAGAGAGTTGGGTCTGATTCTGAGTTGTAGGATTCCACAAAGGACTTCAGGAGTAAAAATATTTCATGAACACTAACAAATTGGTTATTGTATGGTTTGTCATGTGATTGATGCTTTCTTCATGACCTCTAAGCCTTTTGTTTTCCTTAATAGCCTTTAAGTCCTCAGTGAAGTAAAAGTTAGTGAATTAAGTGTGTGGTTGTGGCATTGATGGGGAAAACACTGAAAGATTGTGTTAAATCTCGGTTAGGGTGCAGGAAGCAAATAAGGACACCAGCCCCAAGAAGCAGGAGAGGTCAAGGAAACTGAGGCCAAAATGGAATTCACAGAAACATTTTGGGGAGCTGTGGACTCCCACAGGCCATGGGATTGTGTGTGTCCTATACTTCAGGCAATTTCGCCTAGATCTTTAGGGTCAGAAGCTCCAGAAACCATCTGAATTACAGTCATAATTTACAAGGCATTTACCATTGAGAGCTTGTCCCCTACATATGCCATGTGAGTAAAAGCATGGTCTCTCTAGACAGTGATGGGGAGGAAGGATGGCCACTGCAGCTATTGCCTTTAAGGAGATCTCTCCACAGAGGATGTTTTTATCTTTCACCAAATGATGAGCAAGGAGAATGCAGCTCATTCCAATTCTT
This sequence comes from Hippopotamus amphibius kiboko, assembly GCF_030028045.1. NCBI lineage: Eukaryota > Metazoa > Chordata > Mammalia > Artiodactyla > Hippopotamidae > Hippopotamus > Hippopotamus amphibius. The sequence continues at coordinate 23,331,562 of NC_080190.1, forward strand.
CTTAGAAGTACAGTCTGTAAAACTCTGGGCTGTTTCTCTTTGTGAAGCTCAATTTTCCTGAGTTTATAGCTCAACTTACTCATGAGCAAGCTCAGACAATCACTCTCTTGATCCCTGCCTAGTGGGGGCGTTGCGTGAATAATGGTGACAGCTAAAGACAAGCAGTCCTGGGGAACAATTGTGAGAAAGCAGGGGTGGTTGGCAGTGGTTTTCAGGAGTATGAAAGGATGTGTGGGTTCCTTTAAGATGCCAATTCCATGAGTCTCAGTAGGCAGCAGTTGGAAGGATAAATGGGGAAGCAGAGTAGTTTTAATTTCAGACTTAGGTCACAATTGCAGTAGAAAACAAGTGACAGGTGGTGGCTGCTTCCCTACAGTGATTTTAAACTCATTTAAAAATTATATAACTTGGCCATCAAGTGGCAAAAAATTAAGGCTGGCACAGACAACTTCTAGTTTTTAATCCAATGTTGCATTCTTCCACACATATCATCTCCATCTCAAGTTAGAGTTAGGATTAGACATGAATGTGTGCATGTTTAAAAGACAAAATCTTGGAGAGAGTATTAGAAGTATCTGGCAGAGTGGTGTACAGGCATGCCTGCATTTTAGAACTTCACACAAATGACGGCTTCATCCCAGCAAAGTGCATGACAAAATTTATCATTTCTTCCTAGAAATGGATCCTGAGTCCTGCAGTAATTAAGTCTGGGAACCAAAATAGAAAACTTCTGTTCAAAATAGAGCTGTCTCTTCACTACCATGGTTATACACCTATTCATCTGTCCTCTCTAAAGCAATTAGTGCAAGTGATCTTTTAGATACTGTTAATTATGGATGTTATTAGACTGTGCATAACAGAAATCCTATTGTAATGGCTTAGCCAAATGGAGATCACTGATGCTCATCATGTGATAGAAATCCAGGGTTGGGTAACCCTGGCTTCTGCGGCTGCTCTAGAAACCAGGGTCCTTCTACTTTACTGCACATTAGCTTGTGGCTTTTTTTGCTCAACTTGCAAAAAGCCTTCTCCTCCTCCTGCCTCAGCCAGTGTTCCAGGTAGCAGAAAAGAAAGCAGTAACAAGAAATGATAATGCTTGCATTAGAAAAGCAAAACCTTTCCAGAAACTCCCAGTAGATGTTTGCTCACACTTTCTTGGAAAGTACTATGTCATTTGCCCTCTCTTACATTCAGGAAAAACTGGGAAATTTAATATTTTAGTTAGACACCTTACTAACTAAAATAAAGTTTATATAAAAGAGAATAAAAGCAGAAGGGATGTCGGGAAGACCATGAGCCATATCTGCTCCTATGATGGTCTCATTCAGATGATCTTCTGCTGTGGAGGAATCTAAGCCATGGAGCAAATGCTATTAATTCATTCATATACTCATTTATTAAGCAAATGTTGATTGTGTTGTTGTAATAGTGGAGCAGATGGTACAAAGGTTAGATACAGTCCATCCTTTCAAGAATATTATGGTCCAGTGAGAGGATACGGACCCCTGGATGATTGCACTGCAATGCGGTCCCTGCTGTGAGAGGTGAACCAGGGTGTAGCCAAAGAAACACAACCCAAGGGCAGCTGAGCCTCCAGGAAGGCGGTGAGTGAAGACTTTCCAGATGAAGTGCTCTCTAAAGACGCACTTACCCTTTACATTTCAAAAGGATGGCCTTGAATATCATGTCAATGAAGAGGTAGGAAATTTCAAAGCAGATATGCTACGTATTACCTATGTGATCTTGGTCAAATTGCTTAATCTTTCTGAGCATCAGTTTCCCTCTACTCTTTTTATGAAAATCACAGAGCTAATAGAAATATTAGATGAACTAATAGTAAATGAAATAAACTTGCACTGGTAACTATGAAATCAATGTTGATTAAACATAGGACAGTGCAGATTCTAACACAATCTCCATTTCATAGCTAAGGAAAATATGGTTCCGAAAAGTGTACCTTTTAAACAGTCTCACAACCAACAAGTGAAATAATTGAGGCCCCAACCCAAGAAATTTGACTCTAAAACTCACCTGCTCCACACCTTGCTCACCTCCACCTTGGTATTAAAAAAAACAAACAATAGCATAATACAGATTACACTGTGGATTTTAACACTCATACAACATCCTTGAAGAAAATGTTTTGATTCTGTGAAGGCATCAAGTTGGGACATTTTGGCTTTTTTCTCTCATCACTTAACCTCCAAGTGCTCTGATTCAAACAACAATAATAGAAAATGCTTCCTGTGTTGAAAGCACTGTAAAAGACACAAACAATGTGTTACATATGATAGCATATGCAATGGAATTTTTAATGGAACTTTGATTTATATGTGAAAATATTCTTGCTTTCTGTGAATGCCTAGTGTATTTTTAAAAATTAGTTATTCTTGGTGATGCCTTAGAGGACTGGGACGGGGAGGGTGGGGGGGAGTCAAGGGAGGGAGGGAATACGGGGATATGTGTATAAAAACAGATGATTGAACTTGGTGTACCCCCCAAAAAAACAATAAATAAATAAATAAATTTAAAAATATCAGTTATTCTTTCCTCAAGACTTTTCAAAAAACGCTTAAAGTGGTGTTTAAAGAAATGTACAGGGCTTCCTAGGTGGCGCAGTGGTTAAGAATCCTCCTGCCAATGCAGAGGTCACGGGTTTGATCCCAGCTCCAGGAAGATCCCACATGCCACAGAGCAACTAAGCCCGTGTGCCAAAAAAAAAAAGAAATGTACAAATACCGAAACAGGGTGAAACTCACTAACCCCAAATTCCAAAACAACAACAAAGCTCAAATAAAGCTAAGTACAACTTTATTTAGAAATAAGAATTAAGAGTAGTAATTACCTAAGAATTAAGCAATAATGACTAATAACGATAAGGGTGAAATCAGAAAATCGAGATTTAAGAACTATTAGGTCGGGGCTTCCTAGGTGGTGCAGTGGTTGAGAATCCGCCTGCCAATGCAGAGGACATGGGTTCGATCCCTGCTCCAGGAAGATCCCACATGCCACGGAGCAACTAAGCCTGTGCGCCAAAAAAAAAAAAAAAAAAAAAAAAAAAAAAGAACTATTAGGTCATGAGGTATAAAACTCAGTAATGATTTTCTTAAGAACCAAAGCAAAAACTGAAATAGGATGCATGACAGAATTCTTATTGCATAATAAAAGGAAGTGATTCTTCCTATATAATACAAGGAATGGAAGCCAAAATTTAATTTTTTTTTTACCAATTTGAAATCACAAAAATTTGTCTTTTGGCTCTTTATGGAAGAAGCACTTAATGGCCAAATTTATATTATTGTTAAGTTCTGGGTATTTTAAAAATACAGATGACCTACTTAATTTTCTCAAAGAACTGTTTTAAAATAAGTAACATGTTCACAGATGTGCCTAAGACCAAAAGTGGTTTGATGCTAAGATACTGAGTAGACAGGGAGCTTTTTGAGGAGCACATGTGTTCTGTTCCTCAGGATAAGTAGGGATCTGTAATTGTGTTAATTCTGTAACATCAACAAGGTTCTAACACTGGTTGAGACTTTGAAGGCAGATGTCTGCAGAGAATAAACCAATTCCATCTCAGAGAAAGGGACTGGACCCCTCAGCCCTTGACTTTAATTGGCATAATGTTGTTTTCAAACATCTTTTCCCAACGTCCCCTAAGTATCTGAGAAACAAAGCTTGTTTTATGCTAATTTCAGTGAAATGAAGCAAAATGAGAAATACAGATACCTCTGATATATGATCAGTTCAGAATTGTTTTCAAATAGTACTTAATTTTACCCTTTTCATCTGCACATTCACACCATTTTAAAGTTCATTTTATTAATTTTATTCTAATCTGTACGTAGGTGACTGCCAAATGTAGTGTCTCCAATGGAGAATTATTTTGTGAGAGGAAAAACCTGAGAATGCTAAGTTGTGTTTGTAAGTATACAGCTTCTGTGTTTTCTTAATGAAGCGTTGGAATATCATACCAATAAAACAGAAATGGAAATGAAGTCCTTTCTTGTGTGCGTAATTGGAGAACTGGATATTGGAGAGACTTGGAAGGGATTGCATTTGGCAATCAATGGCTGGGAGGGGTAGTTAAAGCAAGTCCACGCATTTGTTAAAATCACTGAACAAAAATCTCAGCTTCATATGAATAGACATAGTATTTTTCCTATTTCGTTTATAATATATTTCTGAGGGAAAATTTTTCACTTCATCACTGACAGTTCCATCAGAGCACTTTTGACTTAAAATTGGCATGCAAATGCCTGGGTAAGTTGTTCTGCAGATTCATCACTAGTCAGAGCAGAGGAACATTCCCAAGGGAGACAGAGCAGAATCACTGACCTGCATCTTATTAAACCCACATAATCCAGAGTTAGAAACTGCCTTGAAATGAAAGATCAGGTGAGGAGGGTGGGGAGAGGGTATATTCTTTGCTGTTGATGTGGAAGTTAGGACCCACAGACAAACCTTGGCTTTGTTTTTGGTCTCTACTTCTCCTGAGTCTTCCCCTCAGCCCCTTGTCAGCTCTACGTCTTACCCAAACGTTTCTCTAACTCTATTTCAAATTTATAATAATAATAATGAATTATAGTCTCCTGAAGGATAAATTCTTGTTGTTTCATATCCATAGCATTCCTTCTTTCATCACTGTACACATATATCAGTCATACCAGTTACAGTAAATTCAAATTGTACTACTCATATAAACTCAGCTCACATGAATTCAGCAAGTTTCCACTCCCTCTATTTGAATTGTGGCTATACTGTATTGTGTCCACATCAGCTTTTAGCATCCTAAGTGGAACTAGAACTCTATCTAATGCTCGTAAGTTTACTCTGTGAGATACTTGAGGTTTATACATGTAACAACAATTCAAATGTCAATCAAGAAACACTAATGGTCTCTTCTAAGAGAAAGACAGTGTTAATCTCCAAAAGACTTAAAAATAACATCTCTGTTATCACAGAGCTTACAGAATACAAGGGGTAACAGGACAATCATAAGAAACTAGTTCTACCAGATGGGGCAATAGGAAGTAAGAGCTCACAGTACCTATTCATATACTGATGCAACCAACATAATGATTACCCTGACCTGGCGGCTGTGCTAGGTTCTGCAACTACATTAATGAGTAAAACCCACAAGACTTTGCCTTCCTTAAGCTGCCAGTGTAAAGAGGGTCAAACATTAAATAAGTAATCAAACAAATCATGCAGTATCAAATTCTTTTGAAGGAATAGTCCAGACTACTATAAAGGAGAAAAACATGGGGACTTTTTTTATATTGGACTCTCAAGACGTCCTGTCTGAAACTGTGAATTTTATTCTAAACAGTGGGAATAAATGAAGCAAGGTGGAGAGAATGGAATTCAAGATATAGTTTGAACCCAATGAAGACATGATTTGACACTTAGAAAGAAGACAAATGTGCCTAGGGTATCTTCCATAAGAAGGTAAATGTGGTTAGAGTTAAGGAGGTAAGCAGGAGTGTTATGAAAGAGATGGAGCTTCAGTCTTGATGAACTACTATGGAAAGTATTCTTCCTGTGATGGAGTGAACAAACTTGAACTTCTCTATCCAGCAACAGTCTGTGGTCCCAACAAATTTCATCAGTTATCGTCATTCATATTAAAGAAATTTCCAAATCCCCTTGGAAAAGCAAAATGTGAAATAGATTAAATCAAAATACATCTTGGAGAAGATCAGCTATTTTCTTATAAATCTTCCTTTGCTTCCCACATAAAATGATATGGTTTCTGAGGATCCTTCAATGCAGAGTGTTCCAGATAATTTACCAAATGACACAATTTGGCATTTGACCCCTGGCTCGTTCATGAATGTTCATTGATAAGATTGGGTTATGGCAAAAGCCTTTTCATAAAAATCCCTCCATGCCTTCCCCATACTGCATTTATATCTCTCCCCCAACCCCTGTTCCATCTGCTTCAGTATATGTACACCATCCTCTAGAGAGACTGCAGGAATTTGAATGGTTAAAGCTCAGAGATGGTACCATTTGAACTGAACTGATTCATGGCTTTTGATTCTCTCTGTGTTCCCTTTATTGCTTATAAAGACTGAAAACTCAGATAATATACTTGATTTCCTAGCCTACTTTGAGGTTAGCTGGCACCTAAAGTAGGTCAGTGGGACCTAGAAGAGGTAAGAGAGTAAACATCAAGAGAGATCCCATGTGGCAGAAAGTAAGATGGGAGAGGTAGGCAAAGAATTTATGGAAGAGACACATGAGAATATATTTCCCTTGCCCCCACCAATCATGGACATGTGGGAGCATGCACGCAGAAGTAACAACCTGCTTGGATTCTGGAGGGCAAAGACCTGAGGGCTCAGCCAACAAGCTGAAGGTGGCTAAGGATAAAGATGGAAGCACTCGGGTTATTGATGATGCCAGTGTGATGCTTAAATAAACCCTGGGAGGACCGTCTTTATCTTGCTTAGTGATGAAATAAATAATACATATTCTAAGCCAATTTTAATTGGACTATTCCATTAATTACAGCTGAAATCTTTCTGAATCAAGTCCATTATATACTTTGTGGGTTTCTTTACTCCACTGCCTTTTGAACCATGTTTTATCTCCCTGCCATGCTAGAAGGAAGGTGATACATTCTCCTTAATTTCTAAGAGATGGAGGAAATTTTAGATGTAATAAATAAAGCTGAACTATGAAAGTACATGGAATGTCTACATTTTGAAGTATGTAAGAATTATTTAATCTGAAATTGTATAAAACATGCAATTTTGATTAAGGTAGATACAGTATCAAGGAAAATGTGAGCACTAGAAAGGGTTGGACAGGAAACTGCCTGCCCCCCAGGATATAAGCATACTCTATTACAAAATGATAGTCTAGAACCAACCCAAAGCTCATTCAACTCTGACATTTGAGAAAGGCAGGCTATAACACCTATAGTTGGTCCTTTGAGTGGGCTGAGGGTAATACAAACATTACTAAATCAGGAAGCACTATTCATTGTCTCCTGACTCTTGACAGTGGCACTCAAGGGTCTAGGGAATATCATTGAAGCAATAATAACCACATATCTGAAATGTGGCTTTTGTCTTGGGTTAGTTACCCATTGGCCTCCAAGTCATCCCTTGCAAATAGTATTGAGATTAGCTGAAAGACGGTAGCTGCTTTCTACACCATCCTGTAATAAACAGATATCTTCCTCAGGGTAAATTCATGCACAGCTCCAGTAATACTCGAGAATTTGAGGAATTTAAAATGAAACATCTGTTATCACTTGTTGATGTGTTGTTCACTAGAGAACATTTTTAATTTGTTTAATTATTTTTGAAGTTGGCTTTTGCCTCACACTTACTGACCTCTGGGAATCTGACTGTGATCTATCCATTGGCTGAGGCTCACCATGTTGGATGTTCTGCTCTAGATTATTAGTTTGATACTTTAAAAATAGAGACAGCTTCATTATTGAAATAAAATTTAAAAGTGTATTTTATTTCCGAGAACACGAGTTGGTTAAATGGAAATTAGGGGAGTATAGTTAGTGAATTGGTCTCCACAAGTGCCCTGTGTCCCCTGGGCTGGGCTGCTGTTCTTGGTGGCAGGCATCATTGCTTAATTGCTTTCATCAGCATGTCAGGCCGAGGTTGAAAAACAAACAACATGTCTTCTCTTTTAATTAATTATGACAGAGTAATTTGCTTCAATCTTAAACCAAGTCAGAGCTTGACAATAATTTTTCTTCTTAAAATGTTAAGAAGAACAAGTTAATAAAGGCGTGGAATAAAATTATGTGTCCTTACACAAGTTTTTAAAATGAGATGGCCAAATGATTTTTGTAATTTTTCTGAACTCACTGTTATGAATATTAACTTTTTAAACTGACATAATCTTATACCATCATTAATGAACTAAAGAAAATGATGTCTAGATGCTGAAATCATCTGGCAATTATTCAAATAGTTGGAGTGTCTTCTCCCAGGAAGAATTATGAAAAGTTAAGTGTCAGTGTTGGATGGGAACATATTTTATACAGTCATCCGTAATTTAGTAATCAGTGGAGTTATTTCTGATATTGGGAGGGCTGAGAATTCTTTACATAGAATATTGAGTAAGACTTCAACTCAACAAATATTTATTAGACCTTTACTGTGTTTTGGGGAATCATCCCTACTGCCTCACACACACCCAGCCAATCAGTTACAAAACTGAGATTACAGATAGTTTCCTACTCAAGAATAAAAACACATGCCATTTACTGAGAAGAATTAGGTTCAATGCTTAAAATCTGTGATAATCAAAACAACCCTGTAAGGAGTTAAAACAATGCCCATTTTACAGCTGTAGAAAATGAGGGCCAAGGAATTTACAAATCATGCTCCGGAAGAGATTAAACCAGAATTTAGATAGAAGCTTATTTTGTTATTTCACAAAGAAATTCTTAACCCTCTGTGCAACTCGGTGTACACACCTCTGCGTGTGTGCACACACCCACATGCACACACACACATCACACACATGCATATATGCAGCTCAGGGAAGATTGCTGTAGGGCTGATGCTAACTGCAGTGAAGGAATAGAGAAAGAATTTACTAACTGGGTAACTAATGAGAGTCAAAGCCAGTGGATCCATTAACCTTCTCCTACCCTATTGTGAAAGTATTTGGTGACTGTCACAAAGAACAATTGTAAGACATGACTGTAGGCTCCAATTTGAAAGCATGAAAGCAAAGTCATGAAGCACTTTCTGTACCCAGATAGAGATGCACTAGAAACTAACTGAAGAAATCTAGGACAGACAGGACCAGGGAATAATCCTATTAATATTTGCTTTAAAATACATATTTTACTTTATAAATGCAGAAAATTATTTTAGATACAAACTTTAAAGCATGCACTTATACACTTAAGTCCCAATGAATTTTTAGAATGAATATGGTTAGCAGGAAATATATCATGCTTAACTTAAGAATTTTTAAAACAAATATCTAGAGCAATATAATCATATTTTCATTTTTAAAATATTATTAAAAGATACTATAAAGCCGGTTTGGGAGAGGAGTAAATTGAAAAGAACAATTGTTAAAAGTAAACATGACAGTAAAAATAAACAACCCCTAGAAGAGCACCTAACACATAGTAGGTGCTAACTAAATATTTGACAGGTGGCTAAATAAACGGCAATAGCAATGTAATAAACTATTGCTTTTGTGGTATATAAACATTTACTATGTTGCAAAATTTCACTGGTCATTGGCAAAAATGTCAATATCTTGAGATTTTATTTAAGAAATAATTTCTGAATAGATATTTCTTTCTGGTTAAACCAGAAAGAAAAATATCCTGCATTTGGATCATATACAAAAATAATAATTATTGTAAATAAGATGAAGATATTCCCAGTGGCTTGTTTCATTTCAGATTAAGACATTGAACAAGTAATCACTATGAAATTCTTCAAAACTAATGAATATTGCCTATTCTTCAAGGAAGATACACATGAGGACAGAGAAATGCTTTCCTTTTTTTTTCAAAATAATTTTTAGATTTTTCATTTTGTAAAATTATTTTAGAAAAAATTCCTTTCTTTTACTTCTATGTTCCAAAAATGAAAGGTATTTTTTAGGAGTCTCAAGCCCTGCTGGTGAAAAGTAATATTAAATTAAATTTTGCAAGGCTGTGGTTTTTTTAACACTGATTTTCAAAATGTAAAAACAAGGAGGGGTTGCTTGAGAGAGATTCAGAATCAATCTTATTTTAGTGATGACTGCTCACTGACTTGCATAAAATAATTAGTCTTGTTTAGAACAACAGGAAGCACATAACAAAATATAGTTAAGATTGATTTTAAAGGAAGACAGCATGATTGCCTATCTGGCAGAATAACAAAAGAAAATATTCAGCTCATCTTTGTTAAATTTTTAATCTGGTGCCCTTTTACAAAATCATCAAAGTCTGAGGGAGAAAATGGAAGTGTATGTCCACATCTAACTTCTCTAGCCAGCAGCCTGGTCAAAAAATGAAATTACTTTGGTTTAAGTGCATTACATATGCATTGGGTTTATTGTAGTCCAAATAAAAGATTTATTTCTCGCTGTTAAGAATAAAGTTTGGTATAAAATACATAACAAAAATTTCTTTAACTTTTGCTTAATTTTGTACTATTCTCAAATCTGCAGGGTTTTTCTCTGATTTTTTTTTTTTGGATGATTCATAATAAGCTAATGAATCTAATCCATTCCATTTGCATCAATGTTAACAACAGATGTTTGATGGCTCGCTGATTATATGCAAGGCACCATGTGTGCTAGGAATTGGAGCTACAGGTTGCTGACCCCCCAGACAAGAGTAATTGGAAAGGTTCAGTTATTTTCCAAGTCAAGCAAAAGCAAAACTCTCTGGCTTGTGCTCCAGGAAACTGAGGCTTGTTCACTGTGACAGAATTGGCAGTCTTCTTAGACCCCCTTAGAAGACTTTCACCCAAATTATCGTATTAGGGAAATTATTACACCCCTTGCCCTTGAGTATTTTTCAAATTATTCTCTGAAGGTCATTTTGGTATCACAGACTATTTCTCTGTAATAGAAGTTTGATATGTTTTCCTGGGTTTTTCCCTCAGGAGCACATAAGGAAGGTTTAATGCACACCCCATATTAGTGCTTGTCCATGTTAATGCACGTACACCCCATGTCAGCACACATCTGACGACAGTCCATATTATTCTTTATCAGCCCACCTCAAGGTAAGTCATGTTCCGTTTTAGTGTGTGTACCATGATAGTGAGCATCCTTGTTAGTGTATATTAACAAGTTAGTGCATGTCCCATGATAGCCCATGTCAATGCATACCTCAAATTTGCCCATGTACCACGTTAGTGTGTATCCACGCCCCACGTTAGCTTACATATAAAGTTAGCACACGTCCCATATAAACACACATCCTATGTTAGCACACTTCCCATGTTAGTGCATGTCCTTGTTGGTGCACAGCTATGTAGTGCAAATCCCATATAAGCACACATCCCATATTTCCCCACATTTAAAAGTTGAGGTACAGGGAATCCAGAACTGGTATAACTTCTAAGTGATGACATTTGAGGTATAGATTTCTTCTGTCTTTTCTCCTGCTGTCCTTGGTGAATTTTTCTACGTGTCTCTTGCCTCATGATCTATCAAAGGCTTCTGTGCTCCAGGCCTCAGGCTGGCATTCTGGCAGGAAGGGAGATGATGGGGAAGGTGTGGGAACAATAACTCTTCTTTGTGGCTTTTTGACCAGCATTGTGTTTTATGGATTGTAACTACAAGAGAGACCAGGAATCTAAGGTTTTACCTTTCACAGACTCTACAACAGGAAGGGATAAGGGGGAAAGTGGGTGAAATAGAAATAGTGTCACCAATGTAGTGTCTGGTAGTGATGAGAATGTAAATACAGTTGACCTTTGAGTACTGGGCTTGGGGGGATGACTAGGGGTGCCAGCACTCTGAAGAGTCGAAAATCCAAGTTAAACAGATGATCTGTATATATGCCCCATTCCTCCCCATCCTCAGATCGTCATCTGATTCAACCAGTCATGGATCATGTAGTCTGTAGTGTTTACAACTGAAAAACATCCACGTATAAGTGGACCACACCTTCCCCACTTATGCAGTTCTAACCTACGTTGTTCAAGAACCACCTGACTGCCACATTTTATATGAACATTAATAAGAGTTATGGCTAAAAGCTCTGTGAAAGTTCTTTGCAAGTTGAGGATTTTATCCCCCTTAATATCTAATGTGATTCTTTCCAACCAAGTGGGAAAGGTTTTTTAATTAAGAAACCAAAAAAAATCTGAAAATTTTATCCAGTTGACAAAGCACCAGTAAACAATCACTACTTAAGACATTTACCAAATAAAGGAATTCGAGAGACCTAGGTTATACCCCTTACTTATGTGATTTCAAGCTGGTTTATTTCATTGCTCTAGACCTAAAGTTTGACTTAAGCAATTTGGTGAATGTTATTACAGATAATTCTGAGATGTCCTGACTTTTCTACATTTCTCTGAGAGACTACCTGAAATCTGTTTCTCTCTCTAATATTTATTCTGGCATCCCTAAATGAGCCTGCCCTGGGCAGAGAAACATGTATCGATGTGAGGCTAACTCGAAGATCTATATCACTCAAGGGAGGTGATTCTCCCTTATTTATTAAATCATCTACCTGACATGGCTCTGTCTCAGCACAGAAGACATAGGATATTTGTGGTTGCCATCCAAGCACCTCACTTGGTGCAGTTTCAGGGACTAACCCAGTCCTTAGCACTTCTCATTCTGATGTCTTTCCAAAGCTCCAGCCTTTCTTTTGTGTTATGTGCTTGTATATATGAGCTTTGATTAAAAGTGAATTCCTAATGGTGTCTCCTGTCATCAGTGTGAATATCAACAGGAATCTATGGGTGTTGAGACAGTAACAATAGTAGGGTGTCTTTCACTGATTTGGCCCTCTTCTGTTTTAGACTTCTTTCATGTTAAAGATACAAGGGAGAAGTTCTTTTTACTCTTTAAAAACAGCATTAATAACATGGAAAAGATTTATGAAGAGCCAAGGAATGCACTTAATGTGCATCTAAAAAGCTTAAAGTTTGAGCAAATAGAACTTTGGTGATGCTGGCTTTTCTTAAAGGACAGCAACAGACATTAAGGGCTGGGGAGGTCGGCCCTTAACAGTTGGCCAGGTTTCTGCAGATTTATGCCTGCGGGTGATGGAAGAGACGAATCAAGAGAATCGAGATACAGGCAAAGTCAGCTGGCCCTGCAGGCACTTCAACTATTAGGCTTCCTACCCCTCACTCTCAACTCACGACTGTATTTTCCTCATTTTCCAAAGTTCCAGCTGCAAAGAGGCCATATGTGTGTGAAGAACATGTTTGAGGATCTCATAGGCAGAATCTAGAAGCTGAGAAGCAGAAGCATTTGTGAATATCAGGAAATCAGGTGGCCAAATGAAAGGCAGCTCAGAATTCTGAAATATCGCATAATGCCAGGATTGGGACAGGTATGATTTTAATTGTTAGTCATTTTCCATAAAGAATTCTCGGTGCTGAGGGTGGCAACACTTGCTTTATAGATGCAAGAGGTAAGATCATACTTCTTCCTGCAGTGTAAGGTGGCAGTGTAGAGATCTTCTTAGAAGCCCATCATTTTTTATGTTTTTGATTAATTACTCAATTTCATTGCTGAATTTTGCATCTTATTTTCTTCATTTCCTTTTTGCCTATAAAGTTCATTGTTGGAATTTAATGATAACCACTTTATAATTACTGTATTATAGCACTAATTGATGTCATATCAAGCCATTAGCAATATCATTTCATATAAAATTCATCAAGTCTCAGTGATAATGTGGCATCCCTATAGTGGCAAATCTCCCTTTTCTGGCACATTTTCCTGTTCTAACAGACTTGAAAGTGCTTTTATATCCATAAATGGTCTTAAATCCTACCCTGTTAGTAATCCACAATACCAGTAAACATCTTATAAAGACTTCGTTCTCAAACACAGCTTTTGTCTCCCTTCACAGACAATGACTTTGTTCCTCTCTGCTTCTACCAGCTTGAACTCATTATTTTTCTTTCTTTTTTTATTTATTTATATATTTTTATAGTTATTGTTGAGAATTGTGAGTATATTTTTCCCATTACATTTTTTTATTTTTTATTTTTTATTTATTTATTTTTTTGAGGTATACCAAGTTCAATCATCTGTATTTATACACATATTCCTGTATTTCCTCCCTCCCTTGACTCCCCCTCTCGACTCCCCCCCACCCTCCCCGTCCCAGTACTCTAAGGCATCATCCATTCTTGAGTTGAACTCCCTTTGTTATACAGCAACTTCCCACTGGCTATCTATTTAACAGTTGGTAGTATATATATGTCTATGCTACTCTCTCACTTCGTCTCAGCTTCCCCTTCACCCCCTGCCCCCCCAAACCTGGAGTTCTCCAGTCCAGTCTCTGCATCTGTGTCCTTGTTCTTTTCTTGTCACTGAGTTCATCAGTACCATTTTTAGATTCCGTATATGTGAGTTAGCATACAATATTTGTCTTTCTCTTTCTGACTTACTTCACTCTGTATGGCAGACTCTAGGTCTATCCACCTCATTACATATAGCTCCATCTCATTCCTTTTTATAGCTGAGTAATATTCCATTGTATATATATGCCACATCTTCTTTATCCATTCATTTGTTGATGGGCATTTAGGTTGCTTCCATGTCCTGGCTATTGTAAATAGTGCTGCAATAAACATTACGCTACATGTTTCTTTTCAGATCTATTTTTCTTTCTGAAGAATATAAAAAAGGAATGACAATTTCAGAAACAGAGTGTTATTTTGTGACCACCCTCAGGACTGGCCTATTGCCACCTAACATCAATCCCCATGCCTGCCATTCCACTATTAAGGCTTTACTGAAGTATGGATGTATTTGTAGATACTGGGTCAGAACCCCATTAGAGGAGCAGTATGCAAAAAAGGAAGAGAATAAGATGCTTTTCAAGAATATTTTTATTCTGTTTCCACCCAAAGTCAATGTGAGATCCTTAGTAATTTACCTCACCATTGTTAGACCTTAGCGTTCTCACTGTAAACTGTGGAACTTGGGCAGGATAGTGGTGAAAATCCATTATAGCTCTATTTTTATTTTATCAATTCAAATTAAATACAACTTTATCCTAACTGTTTATAAGCTAAAATAGCCCCATCACTAGCTTTTATGAAAATAAAAAATCTTTCCTTTTATCATTTGCTAGAAATTTAAAAATTATATATCTATGTCGCTTTCTAATTTAAGTGGGACTTCCCTAGATTTGGTGGGCGCACAACCTTTACAATTGTATGCAGTGGCCCCATTAAAAAGAAAAAAAAATATAAAATATTAGATGCCAGTTAACCTTTAGAGAGTGGTTATCAGGTACAAGATGTGCATTAATGTGAAGAAAAGAGTAAAAAAGAGAATTCCAGGCAGTTGGACAAAGTTGCTGATGTGACGAGAGATAAGGCAAGAAATCAAGCTTAACCTGGAGCACATTCCATCTGGCATGCCAACTTGAATTTATAGTGGCCAGATACTGTTTTGAGGAAGATTTTGTGGTTGTACCCAGACAATAGAAGAGTGTCTATGAGTATTTAACAATGAGTGGAAGAGAGGAGAGGTGGCATGTTTTTTTTCCATCTTTGGCCTCGGGGTAGCTCACTATTTCATGTCCCTTTGGAGCAGGATGTGCTTAGGGACTGAAACCTAACTCCATTTTAGAAGGTGCATATACCCAATCTGACTCAGTGTAAGATCTTCAGCTGAGAAGCAGATATTTGTGTAAGAGGAAGTAATACAATTCACAGGCCCTGATACTTAACCCCATTTTACTTTCTAATGTTTACCTGTTCTCACATTTAAGTAGTCTAGAAAGTTGTAAAACATTGCAAACCAGTCTTGATCTTAGAATCCGTTGATTCTACTTGAGATAGAGGGCTCATGTTCTTCTTCTTTAGACATTTTTAATGAGAGGTTATCCCTTCTTGATGAGAAAACTCCATCAACTCCTTCCAGTTCTACTCCTTCCCAAGACGCAAAATGAGGTCCCATTCTTTCCCTACAGACAATTCCGTGGGGTGTTTAAACACAATCTCCACACCCCCAGCAAAGTTACTTCATCAAGTGAAGCTGCCTTAATACCTTAAACTTTCCCTCATTTGGTTGGTGTAGACATATGCCCCTCTCTCTGCTTGAGATATACTACAGTATATTTCAGTTCACTAAATGCATGGCTCTGAAATTAGTACTTTAGATATAATATGAATAACAATGAGGAAGAGGATAGAAAATGCTATTACTGTTTCTTAAGATCCCCATCAACACTTTTGAAGACAACATCAAAATTTAAACTTATACTCATGTTCATTGCCAACCCAATTGTCTAGGTCATTTAAAAATAGTTAGCTACAACTTTGCACTACTCAAAAAATTAACTCCAAATGGTTTAAAAACTTAAATGTAAAACATGAAATCATAAAAGTCCTAGAAGAAAACATAGGGGGAAAGTTTATGTCTTAGCAATTACTTTTTGGATATGACACCTAAAACACAACAAACAAAAGCAAAAATAAACAAATGAGACCACAGCAAATTTAAAAATCTTTTGCATAGCAAAGGAAACAATCAACAAAATGAAAAAACAACCTATGGAAAGGAAGAAAATATTTGCAAACCATATATGTGATAAGGGTTAATATCAAAAATATATTTTAAAAAAACTTACATGACAATAACAAAAACAAAACAAAACAAATAATCTGATTTAAAAGTCGACAAAGGAACTGAATAGATGTTTTTCCAAAGAGGACATACAAATGGCTAGCAGGTAAATGAAAAGGTTATCAACATCACTAATCATCAGGCATATGCAAATCAAAACCACGAGGTAGACTCTCACACCTGTTAGGATGGCTTTTATCAAAAGGACAAGAGCTACTTCAATTAGAAAAAAAAGAAAGACAAGAGGTAACAAGTGTTGATGAGGATGTGGAGAAAAGGGGACACTTGTACACTGTTGATGAGAATGTAAATTGGTATCACCATTATAGAAAACAGTATGATGATTCCTCAAAAAAATAAAAGTAGAACTACTACCATACACTCCAGCAATTTCACTTCTGGATATACATCCAAAGAAAATGAAGTCAGTATCTCAAAGAGATCTCGCACTGCCATGCTCATTGCAGCATTATTCACTATAGCCAAGATATGGAAGCATTCTAAATGCCTATTGAGACACAAATGGATAAAGAAAATAATATTTATATGCTATGAAAAATATTCAGCCATGAGAAAGAAGGAAATCCTGCCATTTGTTGTAATGTGGATGAACCTAGAAGATATTATGCTAAGTGAAATTAGCCAGAGAAAAGACAAATACTATATGACCTCATTTTTATGTGGAATCTTAAAAAGAAATAAAGTTGACTCATAGAAATAGAGTAGGATGGTGGTTACCAGGGGCTGAGGGGTGTGGCAGATAGGGAGATGCTGTTCAACGGATACAGGGCTTCAGTTATAAAATGAACATGCTCTTGGGATCGAATGTACAACAAGTGGACTAAAGTTAATAATACTGTGTTATGTACTTGAAACTTGCTGAAAGAGTAGGCCTTAAACATTCTCACTGCACACACACAAAAATAATGGTTAATATGGGAGGTTTGGGATTTATTAATTAGCCTGATTGTGGTAATTATTTCACAAAGTACATGCACATCAAATCATTATATTGTACATTTTAAACATATACAAATTCATTTGTCAATGATACCTCCATAAAGCTGAAAAAATATTAGGTACTAATAAAATATGTGCTTCTCAATGAAGAGTAATTTAAATGCACCAAGTGTTACCTCCTTAGAATATCTTGGATCTCAGGTCCTGTAGCAGACCAAAGAGTCATCCAATGGGGACAATGGCATGACAGTGATCAGAACCCCTGAGAAAATCAACCCAAGAAGGACCAATTTTGGTTCAGGAGAGTCTGCAGAGCAAGAATTACCAAGCTGGCATGGTCTCAACATTTTCCGAGCCTTAATAGACAACACATGCTTGTGAGGGACCTGGGCAAGTGCTCTAAATGCAGTAGAGAGGTCAGCAGACAAACTCAAAAACCTTAATTTCAAAAAGGAGGTATTGTGGTATCAATTTTACTCATATATCTTCCCTATTGGCTTGGCTTGCCACCACCTAAAGCATTCTACTCTGGTATTTCCCCCATTAGCACATTTCTTTGGATAAGGCAACAAATTATGTCATCTTCTGAAAAATCAAACCCCAACTGTTCTCCATCATGCAATATTTTCAAGCTTTAGGAAATCATTTGATTTATTTTAGGACAGAAGATCATTCCTACATTTTTGGAAATGTTCTCTAACTGTAGAATCTTTAATGTCTCCCATTTTCACTTTACAATTTTAAAAAAAGTCTTTGAATTTTAAAGTTAAAATTCAAACATAAATCTTACATCAATGCAGACCTTCCTCCTGTAACACTTTTCCCTCTCCTGTTTTGCTACCTGGAGGAAAGTTCTTTCAAATGATTAAGAGATACTTATGGTGGTATTTTTATGTACATTGATATGTTTTAATTTTCTCGGTTCGTCAAGTTTCCACATTATCTTCTCAGATTATGTAGAATTATCAGTGGTAAACATACCACAACATCTCATCTTCTACATTCTCCTCATAGAGTTGTATCAAATGTTTTAAATATATAATCACTGTTTAAATTATTACACACCTGTTTATATTAGTATATATCTGTTGCTCACAAAAGTACCTATATTGTTACCTATCAGCTGCTCACTAAATACATAAATAGTACACAATAATTATGGGCTTCTTTGAGGGAAAATTTGGGATTTTATTTTCTAGAATTAATAGTGATCATTTTTTACTTGCAAAGTCTGTAATGTATTTAACATCGCTTACTTATGTCACTATTAACGTGTGGCAATCGGTAGTTTTACTATTGTTGTCAGTTTCATTTTGTTCCCCTTTGACATGGTTAAATCTTTCACAGAAGCTATAAATTCCTTAAAAAAAAAATTTCCCTAGAAGTTTCCCTCCTAGAGCTTACATTTGCCATTGGATGAGTTACTCATTCATCTTACTGGAGAGCTATTGTTTCCTGAAGCTTGTCTCTTCCTTTTATTGGATTTATTCCCCACATTTTATTGGGAAACAACCTCATTTGCTTTCTCAGAAAGGATTCTGGGAGGCAAAAAATGAGTCATTGCATATTTTAAAAGGCTTTGTTCTATCTTCATACTTGCTTGATATTTTGGCTGAATGTATAATTCCAGTATACAGTGATTTTTCCCTCATAATATTACTGAAGTTACAGATCTGATGTCTTTGGCACCTCAGGCTGTCATTGTGAAGCCTGATGACATTCTGATCTCTGTACTGATTTAGCCACCATAGACCCTTTTAGGATCTCCTCTTTATCCCTGGTGTTCTGAAATTCCAAAATATGTTCCTAGATTTGGATGTAATTTTATTCATTGTGCTGAGCTAACAGTTAACTGCTTCAGTCTAGAAATTTGTGTCATTTAGTTTTCAGAAATTTGGAAAGTGTGGTAAAACTACTGATTCCCACTATGTTCACTGGAAACAAATTCACATTTATTCACACCCTTCTTGCTTCTTTGAGGCTCTGGAGACATTGTTTGGCACAGACATAATCATTCTAAACTCATGCCTTATGCCCTTCCACCCCATAACATGCTCAGTCTAAACTTTATGTTTTTTCAAGTCCTCTCCTTTTCTCTCTTCCACTCATTCAAATTTTACTTGTTGTAAGGACTGGTCCCAAGTCCCAAGAGCTCTAGCAAGGCTTCTGACAATTCTAATTTTCATGTGTCTATCATTTTGAATCCTTTTGTCAATACCTTACACTTTATCACGAAATTATGTACATGGCCGTAAGCATGAGGAACTGTAAAGTTAGTTTTTACTAACCTTTTTCATTTAAGTATCTCTCTCTCTTAATTTCTCTCTTTACTTTGTTGTCAAGAGACTTCAGGTGATATAAATAACATAGTAAACTAATGACGATAATGTTGATAATAATCACAATAGGTTAGAAATTTAGTTTTATAGAGAATCTAGTATTATTTCAATCACTTTCCCTTAATAGCTTCTTCCACCACTTCATCTCCCAAATAAAGTATAAAAGTTCCTTTCAATTTTCCAAAGGAAAAATGCTATAGCATTGCAAATTACCAGGAGATTTCTTGGAAGAGAAGACAAAAGTCCTTTGAATGCTTTAAAAAAATTAAATTTAGAAAATTAAGCCCTTACTTTCTCATGGAGTCTGAAATAAAAGCAGGCTCCAATAAAAAGGAGTGTAAATCAATTTCAATGTTCTCATTGAGCTGCACACCTTGTTATTGTCCCTCTAGCACAATATAGATGCCATAAACCATGTCTAAGGCAGAAAAAACTACTTCTGTTAGATGTTTTCACTTGGATGAGATTTTTTAGGTTTCTTTTTTCTACCTTATATGTGCATTTTAATTTAAATGTATTCTTAATCTAGCTTAAGAAAACTCAACTCACAAAATAACCAAAGTGCGTTAATTTATATGTAATGACATATTTTAGAAATTCATCCAAATTATTCTTAGTCAAGGTCTTAAATATTCTACTTGTATTATTTTTAAATGTATTCAGTTGCATTGTAATTATATAGAGTACTTTTAATAGTGGAACACATGATGTGATTGCAGACTTTCCAGCTTCCTTTTCCAAGCATATTATCAGAAGAATCCATGAAATAACAGAGAGTTTGCCCAAAACAGATATTTCAGGAAGCCACCTGATGAAGATCTAGGAGGTGAAAACTTTTGAAAGTTAAGGAAATCAAAGGCAAATTTAATCAGATACAAGAAAGTGGGGTAGTGAGATGGGGAATAAAAGAAATTCTAATTTACATACAGTACTTTGGAGGATATATGATCTGCTGAGATAAAATGCCAACTTCCTAATTTTCATATTCATGGAAAATCTTCACTTTCAGTGCTTTCATTTCAAAGGAATCTGCCAGGGATGAGGATGGGGGTTAATTTTGGTATATGAGTGATAAAAATGAAATGTCAGATTTCTGGACATAACCTACTAAAGGCAAACTGATTGATTACCTCAAGACAGTGTGCTCACACTGTTTCACTGAGAGGCCCACTCTCCTTTGAATCTAAGTAAAAGATAACTTGTGTGTAATCAATAAAGTGCAGCAGAAGAGACACTGCATGACTCTTAGGTCAAGTACAGCTTCTACCTAATTCCCTGTAACACCTGTCTTGGGTGCCTTGAGCTACCATGTAAAAAGTTTCTTAGAAGAAGCCAAACCAAATAGAATTATCACATGTAAACTTTAAGGTTGGTAATATCAATCTTTGAGTCATTCCAGCCATGTGAATACAGGTGAATTATCCCTTTGATCATTCTAGCCTCCAGCAATAGAGTCACCTCCAGGCTCTGAGACTACCCACCTGACGCCCCAGACATCATGAAAAAGAGATAAGGTACCCCACTGAACAACTACCAAATTCCCAATTTGCAGAATCCACAAGAATAATAAAACGGCTATTTTAAGCAAATGGGTTGAGGGGGTGTTAATTTGCTGCACAGCAATTTGAACCAGAAAAGAAATTTGTGATTTGCAATTTGGGGCATGTAAAAATATATATGTGCACCACCAGTGGACAAAGACCACGACAATTTGAGTGAAACAGATGTGGTTTCTTATTTGCTTTCTAATTTGCAGGGGAGTTGGTTGGAGATAAACAGAAAATGTAAGTAATATATCTAGAAATGTTGGTTCAAACCAATATGTACTTCAAGCAGAATTTCACTTTATGTACTACTTCAAAAGAGAATATGCAAATACCTTCCTTGATACCATTTCTCTTTATATTCATTCCTCTTGCAGATTTTGCCATATTGAGCCTTAATTTAAAAATCCAGTCCCCAAGATTTTGTTCCACTTTCCAGAGTGTCACAAAGAATGCTAGGGTACAGAATTATGGCTAGACTCTTTGAGCATCACACTCTTACTGACAATGAATGCCACCCTTTGGAGATGTCCTTAGAAGAAATGAGATTCCAAATTGTGGTGTTTATGAATTTTATGTTGTCTTTTGTCAGGAGACAGGGCCTGCAATTAAACCTTGAACTTTTACAGTAATGTGTTCTGTACCAGCCTGAACCTTGATCTGCCAACTGATCTGCTCTATTCCATTCTACTCTGTGTCAGTGGACAGCTTGCAGAGTGCCTTTCCACTTTTTTTAGAAGCATGTTTCCTTTGAATTTGGAATGAATGCTTCAAAGTAGTGTGACACTGGCATTTTTCTTATTTTTCTGAAGCACCTAGCCTTGGAAATAGAGCTGGTTTTCCAAGTTTTAACAGATAGTTAGTAACTCATTCCAGACTAGAACCCACACCGAATAATTTAAGAGGTAATTTAACAAACTTCTTATTGGGAATCTCTCCAGCACCAAGTTTTGGGTTTAATAAGACAGAACTAATAAGGCATTCTCCTTGTTCGTGAGGACTGAAAGCTTGCTCCAGAAAAGAGATTTTGCTGTCAGCATGGTAAACTGAGGTCTGAACCAAGTACAATGAGATTACAGGAGAGGAAGAAAATACTTTTGAGCCAAAAGGAAAAGCTGGTGTGTTTCAAGTTAAGTCATTGAGGATGAAAATGAGAGTATTAGCTATGAGCCAGAGGGGAGCAGAGGAGCAATTGAATGTGTTCCAGTCTCAGGGAAGAGAACAGGCAAGGACTTGAAGTACTGGCCTGTTGACGGGGCAGGAGGGCACTCAGTGTAACTGGAGTGGGGCCAGAAAAATGCAGATAGGGATACATGCAGGCTAATATCTAGGTGTCCCTTTAGACCATTATAAATAAATAAATATCAAAATAAATACACATACATACACACACACACACACACAAATATTCATTTATTTAAAAAAGTATGACTTACTGTCAATTGGGATAAAGGCCAAGGAAAAGGACTATTGTGAAACTGCCTGGTTTCTATTATAGTGAAAAGATCACCACTTCGCCTCTAGCCAAACTTTTGTTCCCTAGTTACACTTGTCTTAGATGGACCTGTAGTGACCAGATGGTGAAATTCAGGCTTGCATTTTGGATATCTTGCTATGAACCCAAAACAGCCCAGTAAAATATTATTATAACTGTTGTAAAGTTACCCCCAAATGAAATGTAGTCAGTGAAATATTTTCCTTATTGTAATAACTTGAGCACTATTTTTGTGCTCTTTATAAATTAAAGTTCTACGCAACTGGTTTCTCAGCAGGTCCCTTTGTGCTGAAGCACAGAGGGGATGATAGAAGAAGTGACAGAGGACGAGGCTGATGGTGAATGTTCTGGATGGTGAATGGTCTTGCATGTCTGGTTACAACATTTGGACTAAATTCTTCAGCCCATTGAAAGGGAGAAGGGAGCTGTGCGTGTGTGTGTGTGTGTGTGTGTGTGTTTGCGTGCGTGTGCTTGTGTGCGTGCTCACGCACAGAGCTGGACCTCCTCTGGATCTGGAATTAGTTCTTAATGACAGGCAAACTATCTCACTGGTTTTAGTTAGTCTATAACTTGAGAGATAGTTTTAGCCAGGAAATGGCCTAACAACCTATTTAAAACATTTATGCCATAAATTAATTGATTTCCATTTTCTTTCCGCTTCATTCTTAATTTTAGTTATGCCCTAGTTCTTCCTTCCTATTTCTACCTCAATATCCTAGTCTCCCTATTCTAAGCCCAGGGCTCTTTTCATAATACTATACAGATTCTAACTTTATTTTGTAATATAGAGACAGAGTATTCTTTCCCTCATTAAGTCAATAAGCAAGCCAAAATATTGTAATGTTTCAAAACACTTCTTGTCGAAGGAATGACCTGAGCAACGTCAAGTCATCATATCACAAGTTGTTGATGATCTCAGGAGATAAAGTACACAGAGAACCTAGCACAGTACATACGCAACAGATGTTCCATAATAGATTCTAATGATTGTCTTAGAGGATGAGGCCAGGCAAAGGTGCATCTCAATGTAGTTCTGTGCCCATCATGACTAAGGGGTTATAAGTTCTTCATCAGAGGGAGACTTCACTGAACATAGCCCTATTAGATTTAATGATTTGTTTTCTTCTGAAATTGTTTTCTCCTGTTAGAAAAATAAGTGGTGTCATTTCATTCTACAGAAAAGAAGAAATGGGCACACAATTTCAGGGGTCATCTGTAAATTTCAGGACAGAGACTAACTCATGAATTTTGACCTCAGTTACTTCCTCAACCCCAACATGGTGCCCGCCAATGGCATGGTGCATTTGAGTGATGGAAAGTGCGTATGTGAAGGCCATGATTATGTGGAACTTGTTCCATAATTTTAACAAGGCCTGGTATTACCTTGGTGCCTAATATTATGTGTAGCCATTCCATTTAAGTCAGCTAAAAGGGTAACCAAGTTTCAGCAAATAAAACTATTGCCTTGGAGGATCAGAAAGTATTTTCTTCTCCAATGGAGCATTATTATATAATTTTCTGAGATATTTTTCAGTCTGGGGACAAGGTTGCTACACTATACAAGGCTGCTTTCAAATCCAAACAGAGACAGAGTATTCTTTCCCTCAAATGGGTTATACCTAAGACTTCAAGAAACCTGGGAAGTGCCTCTATAGTCTCCCTAGTCCCTGTCTGGAAAGGACCTTTGAAATTACCTATTTTCATAATTTCCAACATTATTTTAGCTGCTGACATTTTTTTTCTCTCTAAATCCATCTTGGTCAATTAATTCAACACAAATAGTATTTACATAGAAGCCAAGTGCTCTGATTAGAGATTCAGATTTTCAGCTTAGCATCTCCAGTTCCTGAATACGTGAAAATTTTTAAATGTGAAACGTCGCTTAACTTTTCTGTGCCTCACTTATTTTTAATCTTTGAATGGGAGTAATAGTACCTGCCTTAGTTCACAGAGTGGCTATAAAAATCAAACAGATAATTTATGTGAAAAATACCTTTTAAACATCACATGTATCTAAGATATTATCAGGGCATGAAAATGAAAACATACAAGTTAGCACATTTTACAATTAGTAAATTGTGTTATAAACCAGGAGTATTCTAAAAATGTAGAGAATGAAGTATTCTTGGTAGATTATGTAATGACCCTTTCCTGGACATTCCTTGCTAAATCCAAGAATTAGAATTTAGCATATCTGGGGCTTGGGGACAAGAGCACATACTTTTTGCCTTGGGAGGGAGAGGGTGTGCTGTGCATTTGTCACTTCTGTCTTGATTTTCTTCCTTCCTCTTGCTTCTTTTTTCTAAGTTCTCCATTCTTGCTCCTTAGTGTTGGGACCCATACTGTTTCTCAGGACACATAGGGCACATTGTTCACAATTGCCCAGTGAGGCTGGGAATCACACATTCAGGGTCATTAGCATGATCTGTGTCTCAGGAGTCATAGCCTTGCTGTTGTGAATTCTGATCCCTCTGGCAGCCGTTCAGTGTCTTTTCTCCATAGTACACTCTCTTTACACCACACCACACTGAATGATCACCTAGAGTGATGAAATTCCATTGAGATCTGTATCCCTGGCGACTGACAGATTTACTAATAGAACATTGTAAATGCCTCTTCTCTCTTCCTTGCACATTTTGAATGGAAACCAAGGGCTCTGTGTCGGGAGAGGGAGAGTATCCCGACTGTGTCCAGCAGAGTGTGAAATAAGAACATAGGTCCTGCTTATCAGGGAATGGTGGCTGTAAATTCCTGTGCTAAAACGTGTTTATCTGTTTTCAAACCTGGTGCAACTTTTTGGCCATTGAGAGATGGAACAGGAGGATGAGATATGTAACCCCACAGGCTTCTTGTAGATGTGATGAGAGAGCAAATTCCTTTTACTCCAGAGGCAGTCCTGGTGCCTCCTGATGCCTCATGTCTATGTACTGCCTCAGAGATCCAGGGTCTCTTATATGTGTGCAAACATTCTGCTGCTCACAGCAATAATCCACATTATGCCAAGAGAGAGGTGGTGACAACAGCACTTCTATGTCTCGGTCTTGCCCCTTTAATTGTGATGGCTCATGAAGATACTGGCCTTCAGTCTGTCTTTGGAATCAGCAGAAAACAACCGTTTTTCCATTCTGAAGTCGGCATAATGACTGATTGGAGTAGGTATAAAAATCACTTTCTGCTTTATGATGTGTGGATTAATGAAAGTATTAAACCATTCTAATGATAGATAAGGAAATTATTTCCACTGTAGCTGAAAGAAATAAAACTGTTCCATCTTAAATTAAAGAGGTCTAAAACTTTGCAAGCTCATCAAAAGTGCATGGGTAACAAAGAGGTGCAAGTTTATAACCCATTCTGGAGTATCTTAATTTCTTAACATCCATCATTTTTCTGCTTCATTGCTGTTGGTGTGCTTCTCAAAAGCTTCTGGGAAAACTAATTTTTGCAGAAAAGAATAAATAAATATAGGTAAGGCTAATATCTTTTTTTTAATAGGGAATACAGGGATTTCCCCTCCATTTTATTAGCATGATGCACTGTTAATTTTATTTCATTTACACTGTTGCCTTTGTAACAGCTGGGTCCTGAGCTTGAATAGCATGATCTATTACTCAAAGATTAAATCTGAACTTGGATAAAATCCAAGCAATTTCATTCTTGAGAAGGTCACAGTTTGTGTGCATACCCCCTCAAATTGGTATTATTTGGTCAAGTTTTGTTTGTAGAGTCAGCATAGGTTTGCAGAAAATAGGAATATAAAAAGTGATGTCAGATATATGTATCAAGCATCTCCTGTGCAACACTTTTCCCTCCCAGTCCTTAATCTGATTTCAGGAAGAGTTTTGGTCCCCAGTTTAACACAGACTTTGACCAGCTTCGCTCAGATTCAACTTTAGATCCTGGGCCACCTACCCTTTGCTTAATGAGGTTGTACACTGGGAAACTGATAGAACTTATTTGACATCCACGCATGCACAATGGGAAAGTTCAGTCAATTAAGGACCGTGGAGCTGCCTTAACCACTTGGCGAGGGGCTTAGAAATACATGCTTTCACCTGTTATTCCCCGGGTAAGACTTGTAGAGAGCCATTTCAAATCTTCTCAAAAGGCATCCTGGGATCAATCACCTGTAACTGTGGCCAAATCAATAACTTGTCCTTGTATTGGCTTCACTTCATTTCCTCTGTCCCTCATACCTGCTCTATGAGGTTATGTTAAAAAATAAACGACCTTCTCCAAAGCTTTTATCTCATACTCAGCTTTAAGGGGAACCCATACTAAGACATTTCTCAGAGCCTTCTTCAAAGATGTTAATTCCATGTGCTGTTCTCTTTTCCCTTCCCACCACATGAATCATGGAATTCTTCTGCACTTGGCCGAGGAATGGCCTTACAAACCCTTTCAGCATAAAGTCCAGATTCATCACTTGTTTTAATTAGGTACATAGTAACCTTCCTTGTCTTATATCCCCTTCGTCTGTCCCAGAGGGGATACAGGGTCAAAATGGCCTCTGCCTCTCTTTCTGGAATCAATTGCTTTCATAAGGCCACCGTCACTCACCATGTAGTCTTTTCACGTGTTTCAATGTGGATGCTTGGCAGCAGGCTAGGCTACTTTTTAGCTCAGTTCCTTTACTTACATGTCATTCAGTGGAATTTAAGATTCAATTTTCCGTCTCACAAAGTATCAATCACTATTGGATTTTCAGAGCCATTGATCATAGTTGAAACTTCAAATGTCAACTCTGAAAATAACGTTTCTACCATGTAAAACCACTGCCCAAGACCATTTGTTCCCTGACCTAGAGTAAGGTCAACCTCTGCACTTACATTCTCCCAAAGAAAATGCATTTTTTAGTTCGAGACTTTTTTTTTAATCTTCCAGACCTCGTTATTTTTTTTCAACTTACTAACTTCATATTCCAAAGTTTTCTACCCCTGTTTTACCAAATTAGACCTCTGAGATGCTAAACTATGTCTTGGTTTCTTTTTTTTAAAGTCTATTTTATCTCATTTGAGTATGGCTACTCCAGCTTTCTTTCGATTTTCATTTGCATGATCTTTTTTCACCCCCTCACTTTCAGTCTATATGGGTCCCTAGGTCTGAAGTGGGTCCCCTGTAGACAGCATATATGTGGGTCTTGTTTTTGTATCCATTCAGCTGGTCTGTATCTTTTGGTTGGTGCATTTAGTCTATTTATATTCAAGGTAATTATTGATATGTATATTCCTATTACCATTTTCTTAATTGTTTTGTCTTTGTTTTTGTAGGTCCTTCTCTTCTGTTTCCTGCTTAGAGAAGTTCCTTTAGCATTTGTTGTAGGGCTGATTTGGTGGTGCTGAATTCTCTTAGCTGTTGCCTGTCTTTAAAGCTTTTGATTTCTCCGTCAAATCTGAATGAGATTTTTGCTGGGTAGAGTATTTTTGGTTGTAGGTTCTTCCCTTTCATCACTTGAAATATATCATGCCACTCCCTTCTGGCTTGCAGAGTTTCTGCTGAGACATCAGCTGTTACTCTTATGGGAGTTCCCTTGTATGCTATTTGTTGTTTTTCCCTTGTTGCTTTTAATAATTTTTCTCTGTCTTTAATTTTTGTCAATTTGACTACTATGTGTCTTGGTGTGTTTCTCCTTGGGTTTATCCTGCCTGGGACTCTCTGCACTTCCTGGACTTGGATAGCTATTTCCTTTCCCATGTTAGAGAAGTTTTTGACTATAATCTCTTCCAATATTTTCTTGGGTCCTTTCTGTCTCTCTTCTCTTTCTGAGACCCCTATAATGTGAATGTTGGTGCATTTAACATTGTCCCAAAGGTCTCTTAGGCTGTCTTCTGTTCTTTTCATTCTTTATTCTTTATTCTTTTCCACATCAGTGATTTTTACCTTCCTGTCTTCTAGGTCACTTATTCATTCTTCAGCCTCAGTTAATCTGTTATTGGTTCCTTCTAGTGTATTTTTCATTTCAGTTTTTGCGTTGCATATCTCTGTTTGTTTGTTCTTTAATTCTTCTAGGTCTTTGGTAATCTTTAATTGCATCTTTTCAATCTTTGCATCCAGTCTTTTTTCAAAGTCCTGGATTATCTTTACCATCATTATTCTGAATTCTTTTTCTGGAAGATTGCCTATCTCCACTTCATTTAGTTGTTTTTCTGGCGTTTTATATTGTCCCTTCATCTGGTACAAAGTCCTCTGCCTTTTCATTTTCTCTATCTTTCTGTGGCTCTGGTTTTCAGTTCCACAGAATGAAATACTGCTGATACAGCTTGATACTGCTGTCTGCCCTCTTGTGGAGGAAGCTACCTAAGAGGCTCCTGGGTTCTTCCTGATGGGAGGGACTGATGGTGGGTAGGGCTGGGTGGGTGGAGCTCAGTAAAACTTTAATCTGCTTGTCTGCCAATGGGTGGGGCTGTTCCCACATTGTTGGTTGGTTGGCCTGAGGCTACCCAGCACTGGAGCTTACAGGATCTTTGGTGGGGCTAATGGTGGACTCCAGGAGGGCTCATGCTGATGAGCACTTCCCAGAACCCCTGCCACCAGTGCCCCTGTCTCCTTGGTGAGCCACAGCTGCCCCCCACCTCTGCAGGCAACCCCCCTATACCAGCAAGTAGATCTGGTTCAGTCTCCTATGGAGTCTCTGCTCCTTCCCCCTGGGTCCTGGTGAGCACACTTTTTTGTGTGCCCTCCAAGAGTGGAGTCTCTGTTTCCCCCAGTCCTGTGGAGGTCCTGCAATCAAATCACACTGGCTTTCAAAGTCTGATTCTCTGGGGATTTCTCCTCCTTTTGCTGGCCCCCCAGGTTGGGAAGCCTGATGTGGGGCTCAGAACCCTCACTCCAGTGGGTGGACTTCTGTAGTAAAACTGTTTTCCAGTTTATGAGTCGTCCACCCAGTGGTTATGGGATTTGATTTTATTATGACTGCACCCCTCCTACCGTCTCATTGCAGCTTCTCCTTTGTCTCTGGATGTGGGGTGCCTTTTTTGGTGAGTTCCAGTGTCTTTTACTCGATGATTGTTCAGCAGTTAGTTTTAATTCTGGTGCTCTTGCAAGAGGGGGTTAGTGCACATCCTTCTACTCCGCCATCTTGAACCATCTGCGTGTCTTGATTTCTTGACTCCAATTTATTTTCTTATTGTGAAAATAGCATTCTTTAAACTAAAGGATGTGAAAGTTGTTTCCAGAGTTAAGAATGAGAAAATAGTGTGAAGGTTCTGATACCTAATTTTTCCCAATTATTTCAAAGTACTGTGAAGGTGAAGCATATCTCTGGATAATTACTATGTCCCCCTCAACATCATTACACATTAAGGATTTACCATAAGTAATTGTTGAAAGAAATTATTAATGGATAAATCGATATTGGCTGGAGAAAAGCCAGTAATCTTGAAAAACATCTTGACAAAGTGAAATGAAGAATCTCAGGCAATGGATAAGAGAGTTGTTTCTTAATCTCACATTCTGTACACAATTGTAAGTTCCTGAAACAGGCCCTGAGAATTTCATTTAAAAAGAACCTAAAGGAAAAAGCATTTGTCCCAGTGCTCTACACATGGATGGGTAAGAATGCTTTATGGGATATTACTTTTATCTAAACCCACCATTTCTATGTCCATATTTTATTCTAGTTATTGCTGCACCTACAGG
The DNA here is from genome assembly GCF_030028045.1 of Hippopotamus amphibius kiboko. Classification (NCBI taxonomy): domain Eukaryota; kingdom Metazoa; phylum Chordata; class Mammalia; order Artiodactyla; family Hippopotamidae; genus Hippopotamus; species Hippopotamus amphibius. Next base: position 23,361,819 of record NC_080190.1, read on the forward strand.
TGCCAGCATATGTAAGCTTATAGCACTTCCTTTGAGCTGCTTGTTTCTATCCCAAACATTTCCTCTGACTCAGAGCTGGATATCTGTAGAAACCCACTCAGCCATTTTGATGCATGTGCAAACCCAGACATAGAAGGTGTTTAGCCCAGTGAAAATCCTGTCATCAATGGGGAAGGAAACTAGTAAGTAACATATTGTCCCTCTCTGTCCCTTTGGTGGAAAATTCTTATCTACATGGTACCTTGGAAGATTCACAGTAGGGTTCAGTCAGAGTTATGATAAAATCAGTAAGTTGTCCTTGAATTAGTTTTCTTTTCTTCCATTGTTCAATCTTGGAAGACCCAATCTCCAATTCCTTAGGGTCACTTCCAAAAACAACTAGACAGCATGCAAGTCTTTATCTCAGGCTTTATTTTAAGTGCAACCTAATTTAAAATGGTTTGCATGAGAAGTGGCCTGGAAAGCAGACCTTAGGGACAGGATTCAGAAACTGGACCACTCACAGTTCAGTGACAAAAGCCTCCCAATGCTAATGATAAGTGGATTAATGACAACACCTTGACATTTGAAAACATAATCATAACCAGGATTGTCATTAGTAGTGGGTTAAAATTAGATGACATAAGAAGGTAAAGTTTATCGTATTGAATGGTGATATTTAAACAATGTGTGAACCATTAAATTATACATGTTTTAGAGTTGATTGGCAGCTTTAGGAACCTTGAAAAATGAATTCAAAATACTCAGAGTTAGCCAGCTATTAACTCAAGGCATACTATGAGAGTTAGAGTGGGTCTATGGTAGTATTTAAATAGATCCCTAACTCTGGCAGTAGCTGGGTGAGTGTGGGTATTAAGCTCAGGATTTAACTGTAAAACTAGAAGAGCTACAAAGTAGAGTGAGTGAAAAACCTCAATAAGTTTGATATGATACAAACAGGATTATGAGAGGAAACTGAGATCTGTGAAAATGACATTTAACAGATCAACATAAGTAAAGTGAATGCCTATATTCCCCTAAATACACAGAAGCAGCAGCAGCAGTATTCTCCAGTTAAGAAGTGGCCTTGAGATGTGTCCAATAGTTCCCCTGAGTCAGATGCGTAAAAAAATTGATGTCTGCTCCTCTCAATATTGTCCCCACCTTCCCTTACTGCATTCACACTAATAACTATGATTACATTTAAACACAGTCCAAATAGAGAAAAACGGTGCGCATGGTAGGAAAAAAACAGTTTATATCTCACCCCCCGCCCCCAATAATGCAACATTTGGCTATTGTTTATTGGAGGAAAATAAGAGGGGCATGTGTTAAGATGAACCGTGAGAATGTTGGACCAGTGAGGCTGAACAAAATGCTGGGCAGAAGACAGACATAAGAGCTGGTGAAGAGAAGGCTAACTGCAGGTGCCACAATGAAAAAATTATACTGTCATTGAGTTTGCAAAGGAAAGCCAGTTTTCATTGATTGAAAGGGATGCTGTGTCCCCTTTAGGAAGGACTGCAATACCATTTCTTATACATATGATATATAATAGTCTATTATTTTCTCATGGAGACTTGTAGTCATTTACAGAAAACCTGTGCTCTAGAGAAAGAGTTATGTCCATCATTACCAATGGCCATTGGTAAAAAGTCTGAACTAATACTGAAATTAGTTCTCTGGTACAACCACAAGAGAATCCAAGATAGAGTGTGGACTTACGGAAGTCAGATCACAGGTGGAGTACTGGTCCAAGTTACGCTCATGGTAGGTTTCGTGGATTTAACAACACATCCTAGAATTTGGGTACAAAATTGAGATGTAGCTCTTGGCAAAATCCTGCCATTGGCTTGCTAGTAGAATAGGTCCCAGTCCCTGACACCTGCTCCATGAGATAACTTCCCAAAGTAAACTACCCACACAAAAGCCCTCCTTCTAGGCTATGCATTTTGAGGGGAATCTAGTTTCTGACCAGTACCTCAATGCATAAGTCAGAACTCCTTTCTAGATCTTCTGTTGGAAACTGTGGAGAAAGAGAACATTACTTACTGCTAAACTTGGCACTGTTTGCTCTGCCCCTGAAGCTGGAAAGGACCACCATGCAGGGGAACCTGCTCCAAATTGAAGCCATCGCAACATAAAAGCAGAACAGAATATGGAAAGGAGCCAATTACTAATACAACTATTTGACCATGGGTCCAGACTTATTTAGATTTAACTGTTATTTTGGCCAATACATTGTATTCTTAAGCCAATTTGAGTTATATTTCTGTCACTTACAAATAACCCAGACATTTATTCCTGAGTGGTCTGGGCCAATGGTAACAGGCACTTATCAGACCATGGTTGCTGAAATTGCCTATTTGGGCAGTGAAGTAGCAGTAGATGTCCCAGGATGTTAATGAGTGTCAAACACAGTCTTCCATGTCCACCAATGAAGTAGCACCCTATCTTTTGATGATCAGGGTAAATTAATAATGCCTGTATGAAAATTTTTTTCTCTTTTCCTTCTGAGGAGGCAGAAGTGACCAAGTGCAGCTTTAGCTTTTAAGGGTAGTGGAACTCATATTATGTTACCTGGTTAGGGTGACCTACCATCCCAGTTTGTCTGGGACTGATGAGGATTCTGGGAGGAAGGACTTTCAGTTTAAAACCTGGATAGTCCCAGGCAAGCCAGGACAAGTTGATTACCCTACCCTTGGTCAAAGTATTCCCTGATTAGGAAATAGAGCCTCTATATCCCTGGGGACACTATGCAAAAATTCCCCAAGTGGTTCACAAGGAGGTTTGGAAGCAGACCACTCTTATCTTTACCCCATAAATCCCTGACCCATGTATTCTACTTATAGGAACAATAACACCATATAATGACTGTTGATTTAAGTTTAAAAAATATTGCCTAATGCAAAATGTCAACGCAATCTGGTGCCTCAGCTGTGCCTTCAAGAGGCAACTGTTACTGTAGTTTGTTCCACTAACCCTGGCGTATTAGGTCTTTTGAAGAGACTAATGGTTTTTCATAGCTTAAGAGCCTTCTTATGAATTGGACTTAATGTAAACACTAGTGGATCTGAGCAACCCGAGGGATGGACTATATCAGGAACTTTCTATGCCCTGCTTAATGAAACACCTGCAGAACCTACGTAGCCATTTCTAATACTTGTTCAAGACTGGAAATGAAAAGAAGTTAAAACCCCTTGAGGCAATCTGTGATGCAGAGGACAGAAGCCAAGGGTAAATATTATCCTTTCCTATCCTTGCACATAAAATATTGAGGCTCATTCTACATGGAGTCTCACAAGACCCCTTATAGGATCCAGCCCCATTTGCTCCTAGCAGTGACAAGCTTGACAACACAGTGTTGGAATGGCCTCTTCTCCTTCCCTGTTTCACCTGTGTTCCTTGGGAATAATTACCAGAATAAACTCTCTGCACACAGCCTTGTTCCAGACTATGATTTATAGGGTGTAGGGGTGAGGGTCAGGGATTATTGGCCTAAAACCAATACGTTAATACTTTGTGTAAGGCAGAAGAACTCTTGTTTGCAACTGATAGAACTCTAACCCAAACTGATTTAAACACACAATGTGACTCATTAGCCTAATTATTTGTTAAGTCTAGCCAGTCTGGATCCAGGATCTCAGATTGTTTTACTAGTATTTGACCCTTTAGCATCTTCCTGCTGTTCTTGCTTTCTGTGGTAGCTTCATTTTGAACCAGGTTTGCATGCATAGTGGCCCTATGTTGCTACAGACAGAGAAGAAAATAGATTCAAGCTCAGCAGAAAGAGATGTTTTCTTTCCCATCAATTCCATCAAAAGCATTGAAATTGTATTTCATATCATTGCCTTCGATAGGCTTGGGATTTATCATAACCTGGAATGATGTGATGCTCTGATTGACCACTCTTGAGTTATATTTCAATCCTTGGGGCTGCAGGGAGGGGAGACACCACATCTCTAGCTCAACAACATGGTTTGAGAATAGGAAAGGGGAGGTTTTCCAGGGACAATGAGGCAGCACTGACCACTAAAGCAGAAATGGATGTTGGGCAGGAAAGTCTACAAGGTCCTCTACACACTGCAACCCTCTCATCCTGACTCCCAGCACCTTTCATACAGAAAACTCGGGAGCTTGTGTTCTCCCCCGACCTCTATCCCTAGACAAATGCAGCCATCCTGCTAGGAACCCCACTTCTCTTCCACTGCTCTCCGTGGTAAACACGCATCCCTTTATAAACCCTCCATTAGTTTTTATATTGGCCTTCTGCGTGCTGAGCAGCAAATCTAAGGTCTGCTGACACATCTCCAGTGCCCTCTGTGAGATTCCCCATTTCTTTACAGGACCATAATTCAGGGAAAGTCACTCACTTCATCAATATCCTTTAACATCGTTTGCTTTTGTGCGTGTGAGAGCATTCAAGCAGCAAGGGGGGCCTACCGAGGTCATCAGAACTTCGCTGATGCATTTTGTCAAGTACCAGGGAGTCTCCATAATAAACAGAGAAGCAGGCTGAGACATTTTGACTGCTCAATTCATCATGGAACTAACAGGACATATAAGGTGGGCTGATGGAGAAAATACCGAGGGGACAGGGGAGAGACGTATTGCTAAAAAATGCCTAGCAGAGCCTCTTATTTTTTTAGGTTTACAACACAAGGTTAGGACTTGAAAATGGATCCATTTTTCAGGAGCTCATGCAGCAATTCTATCTTGAATCTCAAGGAAATGTGTGATCTCTCCTCTCCCTGCTGCTTTTCAGCTGTATGGTGGGGAAAACAGAGCTATCCTTGATTGGATCAGGTACTTCTGCACCTACTCGAGTCAAAGTGACTAAAAATTATTGCCTATTGCAGCTATTAAGTTGTCCATGGTTGGTGCCCGGTGCAGTCTATAGTGAAAGATTCAGTTCTCAGGTGTCCTAGCTAACTTTAAGTGCCTGTCCTTCTGTTGCAACTAAATCTTACTAGTCATTTCATAAAGTGGTGTTATTTTGTCACAATATGAATGAAGGGAGAGAGCATAGTTAGATCAGTGCATGAAGCTTAATCCTACTGGAAAGGGGAATCAACAAGTATGATTTATTCATGGTGAGTTCAGGAATGTCATTTTCAAGGTAAAGAACACCTAGCAATTAGAGCGTGATTCACTCTGGGACAGGTGGACGAGGTGTTCTAGAGCCTTTGCCAGAACCCCATCCTTTCTTAAAGCTACAGAAATAAGATGGATTCCTAAAAGTCCTAAAATGGTGTAAGTTGATTGCCTCTCTAGTTCTATTTGGGATCTTCATTAAGTGGCTCTATCAGAAGCATTATGCCACTATTTTTCAGATTCCAAAGAATTTCTGTATATCTGGGAATACTTATTCTTCCTAAACCAGATTATGTGCTACCTGACAGCAGATTTAAATATCATACACTGTATTTCCACCATGATTAAACTTTTCATCTTGGCTTTGCATTGCACATAGATTACATTCCAAATTCTTGGCATGTCATGTTAAAATTTTCAGCATTTTGTCCCAACCTGACATTCCAACTAGAGCTATAATTGTACTTTGGCCATTTCCCAAATATACCAACTTCATTGATGCCACACTAATGTTACAAATGTTTTTAGTTCAGTGTGAAATAACTTTCTCTGACTGGTGATATCCTATATCCAATCAAGGTGTTACCTTTCTGAGAAACCTTTCCTAATCCTTCAGCAGATGTTAGCCCCTGCATCCTCTGTGCCTCTCAAGAAAAGGGAACTCTTTTTTTTTGTTTGTTTGTTTTGTTTCTTTTTTACTGGAATATAATTGCTTTACATGCTTGTGCCAGTTTTTGAGGTACACCAAGGTCAATCATCTGTATTTATACACGTATGCCCGTATTCCCTCCCTCCCTCGACTCCCCCCCACCCTCCCCATCCCAGTCCTCCAAGGCATCATCCATCATCGAGCTGAACTCCCTTTGTTATATAGCAACTTCCCAACGGCTATCTATTTTATAGTTGGTAGTATATATATGTCTATGCTACTCTCTCACTTCATCTCAGCTTCCCCTTCACCCCCTGCCCCCCCAAACCTCGAGATCTCCAGTCCATTCTCTGCATCTGCATCCTTATTCTTGTCTTGTCACTGAGTTCATCAGTACCATTTTTAGATTCCATATATATGTGTTAGCATACAATATTTGTCTTTCTCTTTCTGACTTACTTCACTCTGTATGACAGACTCTAGGTCTATCCACCTCATTACATATAGCTCCATTTCATTCCTTTTTATGGCTGAGTAATATTCCATTATATATATGTGCCACATCGTCTTTATCCATTCATCTGTTGATGGGCATTTAGGTTGCCTCCATGTTCTGGCTATTGTAAATAGTGCTGCAATAAACATTATGGTACATGTTTCTTTTGGGATTATGGTTTTCTCTGGGTATATGCCCAGTAATGGGATTACTGGATCATATGGTAGTTCTATTTTTAGTTTTTTAAAGAACCTCCAAACTGTTTTCCATAGTGGCTGTATCAACTTACATTCCCACCAACAGTGCAGGAGCATTCCCTTTAGAAAAGGGAACTCTTTTTGATTCATTATTATTTTCTTTTTCTACCAGACCTAGCTTTTGTCACTGTGCTTCACATAAATGATTTTCGATAAATGTGTCCTTCCTTCCTGTCTGCTTCTTCCCTTCCTTCCTTTCTTCCTTCCTTCCTCCCTTCTTAATCAATTATTTTTGCTCTTTTAACTTAATGTATATACACACTTACTCTATGTATAACTAACTATATGTGCAACACTTAAAAAAAAAGATGAAATCCCTGGCCTCATAGTATTTTCATTTTAGTGGCAGGAGACCCTATGCTTCATGGTGTATGCTGAATAGAGATATAGACCATGGTATTTATGACAGCACATAGTCTTGCAACTTGGAGGAAGGCCCTCATGGATGTTAGGCTCCTACTCCCCCAGAGACTGTGAGATGGAGGACTCTCTCTTCCCTGGTGATTACATTTCAAAGAAATGGCTCCCAGTTCCTTGAGAAAGATAAAAACTAGCAAGAGACTTTTAAAAACTTTATGTCTCAAAGGGACAGACTAGCAATTTGCAATTACAAGTTTTCTAAAGAAAATACTCTAGGAAAAGAGAGGTCAGGGGCCTCGAGTCAGGAAGAAGCCTGTCTAATGCTTAGGCAAGCTGAGGGCAACATTAAGGTCCTCTCAGTGTGGGACGACTGGGCTAGGATAGCCTTGGATGAGACAACTTTGCTGTGCTCTGAGTAGTGCCTCCTCTTCCAGTAGCTCAGCGTGTTCCTGTGTCAGATTCAAAGGTCAGACAGTCAAAATAGAATCAAAAAAGGCCACCTGGGGCCTCAGCTCAGACCTGGCACACTGTCACATACTGCATTCCTTAGACCAAATTACAAAAGGATTTTATAATGAAGCCTACAGTGGTGATCAATTCCACCTTTAATGGTGGGAATAGGGAGGTATGGAAATATGCAAGTCACTTTGCAAAATGCCATAGGTTGGAAAATTGGGGCATTGGCATTGAATTCATCAATTAAGTAATTCTTCTTGCAGGACTGTAACCATCAATGTCAAAACTACATACATTATTTTCAATCTTTTCTGAAAACAAAGACTTACTTCTCGATAATCAGGAAGACAGATTTTTTTTAAAGGCACATTCTGAAATTTTCTCATAACTGCTAGTGTAGAAAACACTTAGTAATCCATGAAATACATTTCAGCAGTCACATATTTATTAACTTAGCTTAAATTTCAAAAAATGAATGTATTCCCTGTGCTCTTAGCCAGCATGTTCAACTGAGCATTCAATACTCTTTGCACAGTGCACAGAACCGACTAACCTGCTTATTGTTTCTAGACGTCTGTTTTCTCCCTGTGGTTTCTGTCTGTACTGTCTCCACCTGTGTTGTCACAGGTTCAAACCTATTGAATAGATCTCTTAGAGGGTTTGGGCTGAAGGTGGAAATTTGTGGAGAGACTTTTCATTTTGTGCAATTCACAGGACTGATCATATATAGTGATGCATGAGGGTAACTAGGTTATTGATACTCAATTTGAAAGCCTGTAAAGACACTGCATTTGGCTTTTTCCAGTTTTAACATTGCTTTTCCCACCTGGGATTTAGTACCTATATGCAATTTGTTGTGGAACTTTTTTGATGGAAAGTTTCAGAGAGCTTTATTTTTTTCTTAAGATTTATGTATTTATTTTTGGCTGCATTGGGCCTTTGTTGCTGTGCGCAGGCTTTCTCTAGTTGTGGTGAGCGGGGGCTGCTCTTCATTTTGTGGCACATGGGCTTCTCATTGTGGTGGCTTCTCTTGTTGCAGAGCACAGGCTCTAGGCGCGTGGGCTTCAATGGTTGTGGTGCGTGGGTTCCAATGGTTGTGGTGCGTGGGCTCAGTAGTTGTGGCGCACCGGCTTTGTTGCTCCACTGCACGTGGGATCTTCCTGGACCAGGGCTTAAACCTGTGGCCCCTGCATTAGCAGGCAGATTTTTAACCACTGTGCCACCAGGGAAGTCCCTGGAGAACTTTTAAAGTTCTCTAAAAAAATCATTGTGGTGTGTGATATTGTAGGCACAATATCTGGAATTATCTTTGTCATCCTTGCTGTCTTCAACTGAATGCTTTTGATATGTCAGGCATACATTACCTTACTTAATCCCCTCTTCAGATAATCCAGTAAGACATGTACTATTATTCTTATTTTACAACTGACATTAAAACAAAGCAAAATAATAAAAAGCTCTGAAACTTGAAGGGAGCTTGCCCAAGTTCCCATAACTAGGAAATTATGAAATCTTCGTTAGGCTTAAGTGTATGTGATTCAAAGATCATGCTCTCTTGCACTCAACTCTGTTCCCTTTACATGCGGAGTAAGAGCAAGCAATGATTGGGACTTTTCAGGATTCTTAACAAGGTTCAGAAATATTAGGAGGACAGGTTTACCCATTCTTGATCACTGCTACCCCAACTAATATATACCCGCTGTTTTCTTTTTTTTTTTTTATTTATTATTTTTTGGGGGGTACACCAAGTTCAATCATCTGTTTTTATACACATATCCCCATATTCCCTCCCTTCCTTGACTCCCCTCCTCGAGTCCTCCCCACGCTCCCCATCCCAGTCCTCTAAGGCATCTTCCATCCTCGAGTTGGACTCCCTTTGTTATACAACAACTTCCCACTGACTATTTTACAGTTGGTAGTATATATATGTCTGTGCTACTCTCTCGCTTCGTCTCAGTTTCGCTGTTTTCTTTAAAACCAATCCTCTGTATCTTACCCCATCCAATGAAAATAGTCTCAGAGACCTAATAATAAGTTTTCAATATTTAAAGTTTCAAAATATTTCCCTTACCTATTTTTTCAGTTTTAAATATTTTTCACTAAGAAGCTATTGGCCATGACCTTAATTTCTGTGCTAGAAATTTCCATATATATGTATTCTGAATTCTGAATATACCATATATTTATTCTGATTCTGGATTTTCTAAATATGAATACATTTAGTCACAGTAATCCATAAATTAAAAGCCAAAATCCAGAGTGACCAGTGTACTGATATTCTCAACTTCCAAACAATGGAATAAGACCCACAAACATTTTTTCCCTTGCACTGAACCTTTGAAAGTAGAAATAAGTCATATCAATGCTTGCTTCCTAGTTATTTCTTTACAAAAAAATTGGAGCTGGACATTTCCTTAGAGGCACCACTAAAAGATGAGGGAAGCAAATAGTTCCACAGACAACTACGTAGGAATCTCAAATTACTCTCCGGAGACTGGAGCCAGAGGGAGAACTGCTGGAAAGAATTTGCATATATTGCTTGCCTATGTTTATTTAACGTATACCCAAATGTTTTCCTATGATATGACCTTGACTTATAGACTCAAAAATCAAATAAAATTTGGAGACTTCTGCTTGTTGTGAGGAATGAAATTCATAAAAGGTATATTTGTAGTGGCAATCATTCTATATGTTATCACTATGTGGGACATGGTAAAAGCAGCAGAACCTATGTGTCAGAATCCAGCATTCATATGTGTATACTGAGTGACTGATGGAGCCCACCGCCTCTTAAAAGCCCTGTTCTTGACTAATTTATCATACAATTATGGATGCATATGTGTGTGTATGATTTGTTAGTTGTATACATACTAAACAGTAAGTGCTTTACAGACATCACACCAGCCCTATCAGGTTAGTATTATTATCTCCATTTGGTGGCTAACTAAATGATTGATTCAAAATGTACAGTCTTTAAACATATAATCAGAAGATATGTATGTATGTTAGGTGCAGTGGATGATAAGTACAAAAGTTTGTGGGGTCATTGGGAAACTAAGTGTGACATGAAATGTCAGTAAATAACACAGAAGATCCTATTTTAAGCACAAAGTTGGATGTCCCTGGCTATAAAAGGGTTGCTAAGCAAAGGGAGTTCTTTCAGGGGAGTTCTAGTGGAAATAGAATAAGGGAAGAGCTTTTCCAGCAGGGACAACAGCACAAGCAAAGACTTTCAGGTGGAGAAATGTAATAACGACACTGTAAATTCAATGATTTGCATTATCTGCCACATATTAATATTAGGAAGGAGGGACTAGACTTAAGGGAAGGTTGGTTAATCTGGGACAATTCTCCAGAAAACAATGTGTCCTGGACTGTTAGTCTTTTGTGAACTTTCCCCTCCCCTCCCTGTGATTCTGCTCTGGCTGCTAATCAGGAGGTATTCCATATTTCTTCCCTAGGAAAGGTTTGCCCCAGCTCAACCAATCACAGCCCTTTTGAAGACTGAAGTGAATGGACCATCTCAGTGCTCATGAGCATTAAGGGCCACTTAGGAGCGCGGCTGCTGGAAGTCTGGGCGCTGCCACCACGGGACAGAATCTGTCTGTGTGAGAACCCAAGCAGTGGCCATAGCACCAAGAACCAGAGGCAGAATTCTGATGTTGTAATGGAATCACCAAACACAGCCCTCCCCACAGGTATAATTTCAATTCCCATTTTTTTTCTTCCATGAAGGAGAATTTGATAGCTTTAACTGCAAGGAGCAAAAGGATTTGGGGATCTCTAAAAAAGAGGTAAATCATGAGAACACTAATATTTATTACAAAACATCCACAATAAGTGTTGTTCCACTTTGTCTTATTTAGAAATATTAAAGTGTGTTAGAAACTGGGAAGAGATGCGTTTTTCAATCACCAAACATCATTTATTTAACTTGTGCTTCTGGTTTATTATTTCTTTTACGGGAGTAATTTCACATACTGCTGCTTTCAAGAGTGCGCTACCTCCTCTTCTTCCATTCCTTTCATCACTTCTGTCCCTTCACCAGTCAATCAGTCTATACGACTGTCATTCTTTTCCCCTTCACATCCTCATCACTTTCCATCTCAGAAAGAGGATCTTCTAACTCCAAACAGGGTAAGTGATAAGAAACCTAGAAAATTATCTTTTTAAAGGGATTGGATTATTTTTATTCATCCACCAAATGACATTTTCTATTCCTTGTCCCACACAAAACAAAAAGTGGTGACTTGCCTGCTTTCACATCTTAAATGGAAGTAAGCTCTATTCATCACCTCTGGTTTCTTATGGTAATAACTTATACTAATAAAAATTGATGTAATGGGTAGGATAGAGGTAAACGAGTTTATAATGAGGATGAACCTGTATTGTTTCCAATAGATCTTGTGCTCTGGATAGGCAGTAATTAAGTAAGCATCTCAGGATTTGTGAAAACATAAATAAGCTTCTAGTAACAGGTTGAAGTTGGGTTTGGATTAAGCTTAGAGTAACTATGTAGGCTTTCTTGACGAGGAGCTGTCTCAGGAATCATCCAGGTGGGGAGGAGATTGTGCGAAGTATGCTGAGGTTCCAGTTGATGGGCAACTCTGTCTCAAGTGTCCTCAGAAATGTAGAAAGGTAGTTGCTGAGGGCTATCACAGCTATTAAGAAGAGCAAAATAGATCTCTGAGAAAAGCTTCAGATTCAATGTGAATGGCTCTTACATAGGATAAAAATGTTCAGTCACTAAACTTAAAAAATACTGATGTGAAGCAATAAGGGATGATCTGGCTTTGCACCTAGAAGAAATTAGTCTAGACGGTCGTAAAGTCTTCTGACCAGGTAGATGGAGAGAGTTTAGAATGGAAGCCAAAAGGTAGTAATTGAAGCTACACCTCTCCAGGTCTGGACAGGACAGATTCCCACTTGTAGTGAAAAGTTCCACAATGTCCTCACAAGATTACTTCTCATTACAGAAATAAATGTTTAGGCATGTGTTTGAGAAGAAGGCATAAGAAGAAATAGATTAGTTCCTCCTCTTCCTGTCTCTAATTCATAGCATAGAGGAGAAAGAGAGAGCAGAGAAAAGAATGATGGGGGGTAAGGGTGGAGAGAATGAGGGAATGAATGAATGAACATGGAGGAGTCGACAAAAAGCAAAGAATAGGGAAGGCAGGAAGAGAGCTCGCAGTATATGTGTCAGTCATTCAGCATTCCACAGGACAGGTGAAATCAGGTTGAAATGAATATCAACGGTATCCAAGGAATAAGAGTAGGAAACTGTGTTACAAGTGGCAACTTTCATCTTGGGAGCTGGAGTGTATGACAGCCAGGAGAGGGATGTTACTGCAAAGTCAGCCATCTTTGTTCTTTCTTGGCGTCAGGGCATGACTTAGACCTAGGGGGTTCCTGTTAATTGCATGAGTCCTTGATTCCTTTTGTAATCTGTTGGTAGTAGCACATTTCTCTTCCTACCTCTCCCTCCATTCTCCTTTCTGTTTCTCTAAATTAGTGCATTAAATTATCTGATCTTGAGATAAGCAGAAGGCTGGTTCAAATGTTCCAGTTTGACACATGCTAATTATGGCTGAAAATAAAGAAGAGAGGAAAGATCTGAAGTAAATGATGTACATTTGGAAAGCAGGCAGACAGACCTGGATGGGAAGTCCTATATTATAATCTATAAATGCTGCAAATTTACCAAGTTTGTTAATCTTGCTGAGACTCAGTTTCTTCATCTTTAAAATATGAATAAATGCATTCATCTTGTGATTGTAATGAAGAATGAAATACAGACATGCTTAACATGGTTCTCAGTGTTGAACACTACAAAATCCCATAGGAATGAAGTTTTAATCCAAGATTAAATTCTTGATACTGAGGAAGAGCAAGAGGCAGTATTGTGTCCTAGGAAGAGCTTTGGTTTAGGACATAGCTCTTCGATGTAACACTTTTCATTACATATGCCATTTTAGTTTTCTGAGCTTCAGTTTGCACATCTGCAAACAGAAATGATCTACCTTGTGGCTTTTGTTGGGATTACTCATAATGCTCAGGAAATAACAGCTCAAGCATAAAGAGGGGTAATTTACAGGAAGAGGATATGGAAAGAGTATGTATCCTTTTTAGTCTACCTCTTGAATTAGGCTATAAGGCTGGGGTGGGGGGGGGGTGATAAAGAGGAGCTCAGGTGAAGATTATCAATCCCTGGACAGAAGATGCAGAAATTGCCTTGGCATGTTGCTTGAAGCTTGAGTAACATCTCTCATTGGCAATAGAATTAGTATCTAACAGTTGGAAGTGGTGGAAAAAAGCAGGGTAAACTCATGAGCATCCAAAGCTGACAACTATTGACATTATTGTCCTATAAAAAAAAAGGCAAAGCAAACATTAAAATAAAAGCTATCAAATAATCACCTTAACAAGTGGTGTTTGTCTCTGTCAGATTCTTTCTGACCTGTTTTTCTGACTAAACGTGAAGCCAGATGTCCAAGAGTTTCCAAATCCCAGAAAATTAACTTCTGGGAACCCAAGGCATGACTACTTACCTTCTCTGTATTCCTCATAACTACTTCTTTCTGTTTCCTTCTCTCTCTCTCCTCTCTCCTCTTTACAGAAACTTCTTTTCTACTATAGAAGCCATTGCTGGTAGAATATACCTTCCCTCAGCTCTAAAATGTGCGTATTGTAATTCCACACATAAGCAACAACTCACTCTGTCCAAATCATCTCCGAGTCTGCATTCAAAACACCTGTTAGAGAGAAGGCATTATTTACTGAAACTGTATCAAAGACCAATGAATGATTCAATCAACTCCTCCAGAGAGTCAACATCACTCCGTGCTGGAAGAAAACAATGTGAATTGGTAGATACTACAAAAGTGTAAATAAGCAAGATTTGCCTAAAGGGATGGGGTCACAATTTCCCACTTTACAAAGATCACTTAGTGAGGGGTTGCTTTTCTTACTCATTGGCTTTGTTCAAGTGAAGTGATGGGATGTAGACATTTGGAAGAGAAGAAATGCTCAACTGGACCAAGTCAGAGGGAGTAATTCAGTGTTGTTTTCCTCTGCCAGTCAGAAGAATAGAGCAATCCAGACTTTTCCACCACTCTTTCCATACTTCAATTTCCCATCGGAAAACATTTATTCTTACTTTAGGCTAAGAATTTTCTTGGGGAGTCAGAGAATTTTCTCATCACATCCCATTCAAATAAAGGAGCATAGCTAGAGCAAATGCACCAAATCCCATTCACTTAAAAGTAAACCCAGCATTAATCCAGCAATTATCTGCGTTGACGGTTAATCAACCTTCCCGTAAGTGAAAGAATAAATTTCACGGTGTCTCTCCACTCATTTAGGATAACTGCCAGATGACATTCTCTATATTTTCCCTCCTCCACACCCCAAGTTGCACAGATAAATTCTACTGTCATTTTTATGGAAGCCTCTATATGAATCTGAAACTTTTATTATGTTAGCTTTTGCATTGATAAATTTCCAAAACCGGTAACTTTAAGGTCTTGTAAATCACCACACTGGATTAATGAAGAATGACAAGGGAAGGGGTTGGGCAGAAGCTACAAGGGATAGCAGTCAATCTTTGTCCTCTTTCTGAGCACATTTGCCAGCCCCCACTCCTTCTTCCAGCCCAACTCTCTATCAGAGCTGCAATTCAGAATGATTTAGCATAGGATTGGAAAGTTGGTTATATCTCAGGTACTGGGATGGATTAATAATGCTCTCTAGAATATGTGTTGTAAAGGATTCTGTGGTTTTCTCTAGATTTAATTTGAAAAGAAAGCAGGGGTTGATATTTTTGGCTCTCCTAGGGAGAAGAGAACACCTACATGTGTGCCATTCGGTACACACTGCTACATTTATCAAAAGGACCCTGGAGTCTGGGGGAGTGCTGTTGTTTCTATACTGGCATTAAATCATTTGGAATATGATTGACTCTTAATATCTGTAACTATGCTCAACACAATCTCTCTCTCTCTCTCCACTAACTACCATATGAAGTGGGTACTATTATCTTTACAGACCAGAAACCTGAGAGAGTGATGGAATTTAGAATCTACACCAGACATTCTGAGCCCAGTACTGTTAACCCCTGTGCAATATGGGCTCCAGACTAGGGAATTAATGCTGAGACATGGATGCGGGATGGTCAGATAGAGACTTAAGTGAACTCCATAATGTGCTCCTTCACACCCACCAGCCTCACTGCTAACTTGATTTAGATCTCTCATGGTCTCTTTGACTTCCACAACAACCCTAGGAAATAGCTGTAGTTACTCTTAAATATGCATCTTTAGAATGATTTGCACACAGTCAAGATAGTGACCATTATAACCCTAAATAAGAAGGAGAGCTCTAAGTATATTTTGCTGTCTAGCTGACACTGGCATTTGGAGAAGGGTTCAGTAGAACCATAAACACAAACACATTTGTAAGTCCCTATTAAGTCTCAACAATAGTATATTTCCAAAAAAAATTAAAGGGACAAGTTAAAAAAAGAATTACAGCTGCACTGGAGTGCTGTGTTTGTGTATATGTATTGTCAAACAGTATTGAATCCACTTCGCTGAAGGTAAATATTTTGTGAGCTCATTTGGTTTATAATTCATTGTGCATCTCATTCCTCATCTGTCAGTTATTTATGCTTTATTTTAAAAGACAACAAATTCATAAAAATTACAGTATTAGCAAAACCTTCCATCAGCCACTTCTCCTTCCCCTAAGTAATTTATGTCTGGAGAATCAGTTTCAGGTTGATTTATTTTTATCAAACCTTTGCTTGGAAAAGTCTCTTTTCTGCTTATGACCAGCACAGATAAATCTTATTCTCCTCATTCCCAATCCATTGCCTAGGCAACACACACAGATGGTCAATAGTTCACAAAAAGTAGGCAACAGACCATGTAAACAGCCTTCAAATTATTACCAGCACATCTTGTTAATAAAGCCAAAATTCTGCATGAGAGCTGATTGCATGTGCACACCTCCATATTAATCCCCTTAGGAAAGGCAA
Source organism: Hippopotamus amphibius kiboko (assembly GCF_030028045.1). NCBI lineage: Eukaryota > Metazoa > Chordata > Mammalia > Artiodactyla > Hippopotamidae > Hippopotamus > Hippopotamus amphibius. The sequence goes on from NC_080190.1 coordinate 23,378,144, forward strand.
CAACTAGGCTTCCTAATACTATGTGATTTCAGCCTATTGTTAGCATGACTGCTTCTCCACATAGTCAGTGAACATCAGTGAAAGAAGCCTCAGTTGGCAGGAAAAGGGTTCATTTTCTGTATCAATTTTTTTAGAGTCAGAAAGGTTTATCTATAAGAAGTGAGAGAAAAGGGCATCTGTCAATGCACCAAATGGAAAGTCAGAACTGTGACCACCAACCACACAGAAGGCAGGGAATGTGTCCCCAGTGATACAGTGGAATAAGCAAGGGCTATTACACATACAGAGCCAGGATCAATCCTCTTTTGATCATTTACCATTTATAAGACCCTCAAGCGGGTTCCTTAATATTGTGAAGACTATTTCTTCATCTGTGAAGCAGATATAACAATAGTCCAGATTGCTGTGCTGCTTAAATGAGATAATGTCCACAGCTATCTGGCTAAAGGTCTACATCAACATAGTTGCTCAGCAAAAGCCAGTTCCCGGACTAGTACTGTCCAACACCTCCCAGCAGAATCTAAGATTTAATTTGAGTCTCAAATCCATCATTTCAGCAAAGACCTTTGTTTAATTGCCAAATGAACACCTCTATAGGAGAAAGGCAACTTATCTTTTATTGAATACTAATGATATCAAGGCTGATATTTCTCCTTCTTTTCATATGTGTTTGTGTGTGTGCCATATGTTGTGTGTTTTGAGTAGAGTTGTCCAATAATTTCAAGGTCATTCTGTCTTCGATCCATTTAGCTCCCTCTAATTGTTTAACTTGCCCTTTCCTCTGGGTAATTGTACCCCACACTCCCCTCCAATATATACTTGAGAAATCATACCTTTTCCATTCTCTGTTCATTCAGGTGGGTAAATATTACATCCTGGTTCTAGGGTAAAGCACATAACTCAGGCCCTGGCCAGTTAATGCTTTTATTGGTCTTTCTCTTATTCTCTTATAGCAAGTTCAAAGGAGGCCATCTTTTCCTTCAGAGATGGTGGGCCAGAATAAAATGTACAAAGAATATTTCTCCAGAATGGGTCTAACAGTGGGATAAAGAGAAGAGGGGAGAAAAGACAGATTTTTGTTGGCATAAGTTGAGACCTTAGATCCAGCTATGTATGAAGAATGAGTCTTTTGATATAAGCACAAGGTGCTAAAGGGTGAGAATCTTCTTTTCCAGACTGAGTGCAGGGACCCAGAGATGTCTACCCTGAGAGAAGTGTTTGGTCAGAGTTAGCCAGGAAAAGAATATAGGTAACGTGAACCTTGAAAAAGAACCATAAATGCACCGCTGTGCTAATATGGAAGAAGATAGAGGTCTTAGCAATGGGAAGAAAATAAGAAAGACTGAAAATATAGTTTGATGGGGCAGGTATGTGGTGAAACATTTTTGTTGTTGGCACTTTCATATTTTACATTTTAACTCATCTCCCCTTAACTAAAAGTGAATGTTGGAAAAACTCCCAATAACTAGTGCAAATAATCAAGACTACATGTTTCTGAGGAAGGAACTCTGAATTATCTGAATGATAAAACAGTTCAAAGAAATAGGCAGAACCAGATATCAATGCGGAAACAAATGAGAATGGTATTTACCACCAGCAGAGTGGTTCGAAATTCCCAGTGGAGACAGAGAGGAATATTTTCTTCATGTAAATCTGTGCTTAAACTGGTTTCTTCTGCATTATGTAAAATATTTTCTCCTTCTATGCCATATCTGTTCCCTCCTTTAATATGTTCCTTTCTACTTTTAATCTGTTCCTTTCTACCTCTTCTGGAAAGCCCCGGTAAATTCTTCCCATATAAGCCCAGCCTGCAGCATAAGCCTTGTCTACAACAGTTATGATTTTGCTATTATCTTTACCAAAAAAGATAAATATTTGTTGAATGAATGAATAAATGAATATTAAATGAATGTGCTTTGAATGTTTTGTTCATTTATTCAATAAGCAGTTATTGATCCCAGATTATTGAAAACTGAGAATATGGAAATAAAAAGAGTCATTTCTTGTCCTCAAGGAACTCACATGATTGTTTACCAGTGGAGAGTTTTCTGAGAGCACGATTCATTTCTTCTTTCCTCTGCTTTCTGTGTGTGTGTTTAGAGCCACAAGATGAAATATTTAAAACATGAATAAATTTTAATTGACTTACTCTATTTCATGCCTTATGAAAAAGGGACCAAGAATTTTCATTGCAGGAGAGATGGAGTTGCCTAGGAAGGGGGGTGGTGAAACTATGTTTTTAGTGGCTTCCTCATGACATTTGCTATGAAAATGAGTCAAGAGCATTGTAGGGATCCAAATACTTTTCTGATTTGTTCAAAGCTGAGCACTCTGGCTCTTTGCACCATGGAACTAGGGAAACTCTCAGAACTGAACTCCTGAGGTGGGGTTTGGTGCCCACATGCGAGGGGGTGCTGGGGATTGAGTCATATCGCCCGTAGTGTAAGCAAATATTGATATTCTCATAAGAGGGTCAATTGTCCCCTCTGGCTGCGATGTGGGGTGATGTAAACTCTGGGAAGAGGGAAGGAGTTTTGCTTTCAGTGAAATAAATCTTTAATATTAAAGTTCTAAATTATCTCAGCATTAATAGATTTGTCTGAGTCATAATTCATAAGTCAGACTTGATCAACTATGACTATTTTAACCAGAGATGAGCTACCATGATGTATTCAGTTACATTATAAAATATTTGAACATTAGAATTTTTCTATTTATAGTGGAATTTTCTGTTTTTATATTTTCTATTTTTTGAGAAAGCATATATATCAACAAAGTGGAAAGCATATGGTGGATTTTTAGTCCTTCTTTACTAACTTTTGATTGGGAAAAGGTATTCAGTTGCTCTGTGCCTCTGTCACTTCATCTAGAAAATGGGGATAATATTCCTGGATGATTGAGCTGAAAGTTTATTCAGGATTCTGTGAGGATACCGTCAAGATCACTGCCTACTCTCAACCTCCCTCTGAATCATTCCTTTCCTTATATCTTGAGTCCTGAGACAGTCCTTCACATTTTCTTTTCTCACTAGATTGTACAATCACTGAAGCCAAGGATAGCATCTTATTTGTTATAGTCATAACACAGTATAGATACTAACTTAATGTGATTGGGAAGAGAGGGAGAGAAGAAGGGAAAATAATATTTATTTGTTTACTCATTTACTCATTCAATATAGGAGAGAGTGCCACATGAATGTGGGTATTAGTAGGATTTATACCAGTAAGACAATGTGGTTTCAACCTCAGCTCTCCTTGTGCTCCCCTCTTGGGACAGCTGCTTAGGAGTATTATATCCACTTTGCCATCTTACAAAACTCTTAGAGACCTAAAGCAGTGGAACACATATAAACATCTACTGAACAGATTGGGGAAAGGGAGGACCAAATTGGAAAAAAAATGACTGTTATAAACTTTTCCTAGCTCATTTCTCTGAGTACTAGTTTTCTCAAGCAAATGTGAGCAGAATTCCTTGATATCTGGGAAAGAACTTTCCTTCATGCTGCAGTCTGCCTTTTGTTCTGTGGAACACATGTTTTATATAACACATATTTTGTATATTAACAAGTAAATATTTATAAACACAGAGGCAGTGGAAAGAACATATGTTTTGGAAACAGTAGATCCTAAGATCAAATCAGATCTCTACCACTGATAATCTACGATCTTTACTTAATTTCTCTGAACCTCACATTTCTCCTCTTAAATACAGGATAACAACACATACCTCATGGTGTGTATTGAAATAATGAATGACAATGGTTTGGTCTGTGTGTAAGAGAGGGGATAAGGTATAAAGATTCTAAAATGCTTAAGATTCTAAGATGCTCAAGATTCAGAAATCAAATTTGAAAGAAATTCACTATTTGACAAAGATTAGTCTGTTCTGTCATAATCCTAAATGTAACTATATCTGTTTTTATTTGTTCTTTGTTAGTGGGAGAGGACTGTACTCATTTCAGAACCAACCCAAGACCTGACAAACTCCCCACCATCTAGAATCCAGTCTTGGTAGTGACCCTTGGTCCAGGAACACCTGCTGCTTTATACTGGCTCAAACAGTCATGATGGAAGTGCTCTCTGTGGGTGGATGACAGGATGTCTTAGGTTACTCCCCAAATCAAAGAGCTGTTTCTAGAGCTAGGATGTTTTGTCCAGAGATTCTTTAATCACTTAGCATCCTCTTTTCACAGCTTCAGCTTTCTTCCAAGTGACCTAATGTTGCAGATAAATGCTTTCTGTGGTCTGGGAATTCATAATGGGCAGTAATTAATTACAGGTTAAGAAAATAAAATAGGAAATAAGGTAGCGGTTTTAAAGTTCTAAACTGAGAGAGTCCAGGGTTGGACCTAAACTAATTGGCTTCCTGATGAAGTTTTCCTCCAGGGGCTCTGGGAGATCTTCTATTTTAATGACTATTTGCCAAGATTAGAGGCTTTTCTAAGCTATTGCCACCCAGTTACCATGAAAACAAAAAACAAAAAACTGAAGAGTCTAAAGTCTGTAACAGACTCCAAGATTTGCTGGATTCAAAAGCATATTATAGGAAGGGAGGGAATACAGGGATATGTGTATAAAAACAGATGATTGAACTTGGTGTACCCCCCAAAAATAATAAATAAATAAATAAAATTAAAAAAATTAAAAAAAGGATATTATACCAAAACTTATACTGCAGTTTGGGATAATTAATTTGCCTTTCTCCAAGTTGCCACCCAAGGGATCTTATTTGAATGTTATGATTGTGTAGGGTTGAGACTTGGAGTGAATGGGATTTGTTCTGTAAAAAGTTTCTAAATTAAAGCTGAAGCTTCCTGATCCCCAAATCTTTTTCTCTACTATAGACCCACTCAGGCAGGGAATTAAGAAATTTCTCTATCTTTATCAATTATGGAGTGGCTTCTGTTTCTATTATTGCTATCATAACTTACCCTTTGATATTCTTAATCATTGAGTTAGCCATTCGAAGATGGTCTTCTCTTTCAAGGCCTCACTATATCGTCCTAGTTAAAGAGACAGGACACACACATGCAAGATGATACCTTGTACTGCATGCTGTATGAAGTACTGAAGAAGTGTCTGCTGTGTAAGTGAAGATTTCCCAGAAGAAGTGGCAGCTAACCAATATGAAAATAAATAGAATTAGATGAGTGGGAAAAAATTAGGTGGTCCTGGGAAATAATATCTCTATTAATGCAGAATAGAACATTAATAGAATATTAACATGCTAATATTCTATTAAAGATTTTGAAAGCACAGAATATTTGTTTGGTAGTAGAACACTTTTATGTGTCTACAATTAGGAGTTGGTGTCTAATTCCATATCCCTGGAATATATCCTA